>NW_028125669.1:0-295000 GCF_965194825.1 Balaenoptera physalus | reverse complement strand
TCCTTCTACAAAGTCGTACCTGAAGATGCCATACTTACAGGAGAAAGTCGGCTTGCGTTCCTGCTGGTACCAAAGCACAGTTCTTCCTCCTACACTGCAGGGTTTTAGAAGAGGCTAAGCCCCGATAGCGTACCTAGAGCGCTCCTTTGGGGAGGCCGTGGCTACACGCAGAACTCCGTGCCAAACCAACTTTATTAAGGAAGGGGCCAGTGTGCAGCTAGAGTGTATATTTACTTGGTAGAAATCACAAGGAGGTAGGCTGCGTTTTCGCTGGAAACGGTCACCTGATGGCACAAGGCTTGCTTTCCCATTTTGAATGCACCACTCATGCTGCCTTGAAGCTACCTAAATTAGAGTTTTCGGACGGGCCTTTAGACACTGTAGGCAGGGCTCTGGGAAGGGAACGAGTGTTCTCTAGATCAACAGGGTGCTTTCATAGCCTGGGTGGGAGCTCCTCCTGAGACGCTCTAGAGCTAAAAGGAAACGTGACGTGAGTCCTTTCCCCAAGATAAAGCCTGGAATAGCCTACCAAAGCGGAAGCTTGGAGCAGAGTCCTTGAAGCATTAGCTTTAGGTTTGTTTTCTTTGAAGGTTAGTAAGCTTTCAGGACACCGAGGACCTCGCGTGGGCTCCCTATTCCCTGCAAGAACACCTAGTACCGGCAGCCTCCACTAGGCTGCTAAGAAACATACAGGCCCGGAAACCTTTCCCAGTCACTCTGCGTATGCTGAGTGTAGGGCACCACACTGCACTCTTCCTTGGGAGACCTAGGTTTAATCAGCATTCCAAAGGCTCCAGGAAATCTCTTCTCGTACATCCTACATGTCATGCATATCTTGCCTCATTGCCCTAGGCTGAGCGGCACTGAGAAACCAAAACTGCTTTGCATTCCTTCTAGAGTGTCATACCTTAACACCCCATACTTACAGGAGAAAGTCGGCTTGCTTTCCTGCTGGAAGCAAAGCACAGTTCTACGTCTTACACTGCAGGGTTTTAGAAGAAGCTAAGCCCCGATAGCGTACCTAGAGCCTTCCTTGGGAGAGGCAGTTGGCTACACGGAGAACTCCGTGCCAAGAAAACGTTATTCAGGGAAGGGACCAGTGTTTAGCTAGAGTGTGTGTTTACCTGGTAGAAAGCACAAGGAGGTAGGCTGCGTGTTCGCTGGAAACAGGGACCTGATGGCACAGGCCTTGCTTTCCCATTTTGAATGCTCCATTCATGTTGCCTTAACACTACCTAAATAACAGTTTTAGGACGGGTGTCTAGTCGCAGTAGGCAGGGCTCTGGGAAGGGAACGAGTGTTCTCTCCATCAACAGGGTGCTTTCATAGCCTGGGTGGGAGCTCCTCCTGAGACGCTCTAGAGCTAAAAGGAAACTTGACGGGAGTCCTTTCCTCAAGGTAAAGCCTTGAATAGCCTGCCGAAGCGGAAGCTTGGAGCAGAGTCCTTGAGGCTTAAATTTAGGTCTGCTTTCTTTTAACGTTAGTAAGCTTTTCAGGGCACCAGGACCTCGCGTGGGCACCCTATTCCCTACTAGAACACAGAGTTCCGGCAGGCTCCCCTGGGCTGCCAAGGAACATCCAGGCCCGGAAACCTTTCCCAGTCACTCTGTGTATGCTGAGTGTAGGGCAACACACTGCACTCTTCCTTGGGAGACCAAGGTTTCCTCAGCACTCCAAAGGCTCCAGGAAATCTGTTCTCGTACATCCTCCATGTCATGGAAATCTGCCTCATTGCCCTAGGCTGAGCGGCACTGAGAAACCAAAACTGCTTCGCATTCCTTCTAGAGTGTCATACCTTAAGACCCCATATTTACAGGAGAGAGTCGGGTTGCATTCCTGCTGTAACCAAAGCCCAGTTCTTGCTCTTCCAGTGCAGGGTCTTAGAAGAAGCTAAACCCCGATAGCGAACCTAGATCTCTCCTTGGTGGACGCCGTTGGCTAGACGCAGAACTCCCTGCCAAACCAACTTTATTCAAGGCAGGGACCAGTGTGGAGCTAGAGTGTATATTGACTTGGTAAAATCACAAGGAGGTGTTCTGCGTGTTCACTGGAAACGGGGAATTTATGGCACAAGGCTTGCCTTTCCATATTGAATGCTCCATTCTTGCTGCCTTGAAGCTACCTAAATAACAGTGTTTTGCACGGGTCCCTGTCACTGTAGGCAGTGTACTGGGAAGGGAAAGAGTTTTCTCTAAATCAACAGGGTGCTTTCATAGCCTGGGTGGGAGCTCCTCCTGAGAGGCTCTAGAGCTAAAAGGAAACTTGACGGGAGTCCTTTCCTCAAGGTAAAGCCTTGAATAGCCTGCCGAAGCGGAAGCTTGGAGCAGAGAACTTGAGGCTTAATTTTAGGTCTGCTTTCTTTTAACGTTAGTAAGCTTTTCAGGTACCGAGGACCTCGCGTGGGCACCCTATTCCCTGCAAGAACACCGGGACCGGCCAGGCTCCCCTGGCCTGCCAGGAAACATCCAGGCCCGGAAAAGTTTCCCAGTCACTCTCTGGATGCTAAGTGTAGGGCAACACACTGCACTCTTCCTTGGAGGAGCTGGATTTCCTGCGCACTCCACCAGCTCCAGGAAATCTGTTCTCTCATTTCCTACATGTCATGCCAATCTGCCTCATTGCCCTAAGCTGATCGGCACAGAGAAACCAAAACTGCTTAGCATTCCTTCTACAAAGTCGTACCTGAAGATGCCATACTTACAGGAGAAAGTCGGCTTGCGTTCCTGCTGGTACCAAAGCACAGTTCTTCCTCCTACACTGCAGGGTTTTAGAAGAGGCTAAGCCCCGATAGCGTACCTAGAGCGCTCCTTTGGGGAGGCCGTGGCTACACGCAGAACTCCGTGCCAAACCAACTTTATTAAGGAAGGGGCCAGTGTGCAGCTAGAGTGTATATTTACTTGGTAGAAATCACAAGGAGGTAGGCTGCGTTTTCGCTGGAAACGGTCACCTGATGGCACAAGGCTTGCTTTCCCATTTTGAATGCACCACTCATGCTGCCTTGAAGCTACCTAAATTAGAGTTTTCGGACGGGCCTTTAGACACTGTAGGCAGGGCTCTGGGAAGGGAACGAGTGTTCTCTAGATCAACAGGGTGCTTTCATAGCCTGGGTGGGAGCTCCTCCTGAGACGCTCTAGAGCTAAAAGGAAACGTGACGTGAGTCCTTTCCCCAAGATAAAGCCTGGAATAGCCTACCAAAGCGGAAGCTTGGAGCAGAGTCCTTGAAGCATTAGCTTTAGGTTTGTTTTCTTTGAAGGTTAGTAAGCTTTCAGGACACCGAGGACCTCGCGTGGGCTCCCTATTCCCTGCAAGAACACCTAGTACCGGCAGCCTCCACTAGGCTGCTAAGAAACATCCAGGCCCGGAAACCTTTCCCAGTCACTCTGCGTATGCTGAGTGTAGGGCACCACACTGCACTCTTCCTTGGGAGACCTAGGTTTAATCAGCACTCCAAAGGCTCCAGGAAATCTGTTCTCGTACATCCTACATGTCATGCATATCTTGCCTCATTGCCCTAGGCTGAGCGGCACTGAGAAACCAAAACTGCTTCGCATTCCTTCTAGAGTGTCATACCTTAACACCCCATACTTACAGGAGAAAGTCGGCTTGCTTTCCTGCTGGAAGCAAAGCACAGTTCTACGTCTTACACTGCAGGGTTTTAGAAGAAGCTAAGCCCCGATAGCGTACCTAGAGCCTTCCTTGGGAGAGGCAGTTGGCTACACGGAGAACTCCGTGCCAAGAAAACGTTATTCAGGGAAGGGAGCAGTGTTTAGCTAGAGTGTGTGTTTACCTGGTAGAAAGCACAAGGAGGTAGGCTGCGTGTTCGCTGGAAACAGGGACCTGATGGCACAGGCCTTGCTTTCCCATTTTGAATGCTCCATTCATGTTGCCTTAACACTACCTAAATAACAGTTTTAGGACGGGTGTCTAGTCGCAGTAGGCAGGGCTCTGGGAAGGGAACGAGTGTTCTCTCCATCAACAGGGTGCTTTCATAGCCTGGGTGGGAGCTCCTCCTGAGACGCTCTAGAGCTAAAAGGAAACTTGACGGGAGTCCTTTCCTCAAGGTAAAGCCTTGAATAGCCTGCCGAAGCGGAAGCTTGGAGCAGAGTCCTTGAGGCTTAAATTTAGGTCTGCTTTCTTTTAACGTTAGTAAGCTTTTCAGGGCACCAGGACCTCGCGTGGGCACCCTGTTCCCTACTAGAACACAGAGTTCCGGCAGGCTCCCCTGGGCTGCCAAGGAACATCCAGGCCCGGAAACCTTTCCCAGTCACTCTGTGTATGCTGAGTGTAGGGCAACACACTGCACTCTTCCTTGGGAGACCAAGGTTTCCTCAGCACTCCAAAGGCTCCAGGAAATCTGTTCTCGTACATCCTCCATGTCATGGAAATCTGCCTCATTGCCCTAGGCTGAGCGGCACTGAGAAACCAAAACTGCTTCGCATTCCTTCTAGAGTGTCATACCTTAAGACCCCATATTTACAGGAGAGAGTCGGCTTGCATTCCTGCTGTAACCAAAGCCCAGTTCTTGCTCTTCCAGTGCAGGGTTGTAGAAGAAGCTAAACCCCGATAGCGAACCTAGATCTCTCCTTGGTGGACGCCGTTGGCTAGACGCAGAACTCCCTGCCAAACCAACTTTATTCAAGGCAGGGACCAGTGTGGAGCTAGAGTGTATATTGACTTGGTAAAATCACAAGGAGGTGGGCTGCGTGTTCACTGGAAACGGGGAATTTATGGCACAAGGCTTGCCTTTCCATATTGAATGCTCCATGCTTGCTGCCTTGAAGCTACCTAAATAACAGTGTTTTGCACGGGTCCCTGTCACTGTAGGCAGTGTACTGGGAAGGGAAAGAGTTTTCTCTAAATCAACAGGGTGCTTTCATAGCCTGGGTGGGAGCTCCTCCTGAGAGGCTCTAGAGCTAAAAGGAAACTTGACGGGAGTCCTTTCCTCAAGGTAAAGCCTTGAATAGCCTGCCGAAGCGGAAGCTTGGAGCAGAGAACTTGAGGCTTAATTTTAGGTCTGCTTTCTTTTAACGTTAGTAAGCTTTTCAGGTACCGAGGACCTCGCGTGGGCACCCTATTCCCTGCAAGAACACCGGGACCGGCCAGGCTCCCCTGGCCTGCCAGGAAACATCCAGGCCCGGAAAAGTTTCCCAGTCACTCTCTGGATGCTAAGTGTAGGGCAACACACTGCACTCTTCCTTGGAGGAGCTGGATTTCCTCCGCACTCCACCAGCTCCAGGAAATCTGTTCTCTCATTTCCTACATGTCATGCCAATCTGCCTCATTGCCCTAAGCTGATCGGCACTGAGAAACCAAAACTGCTTAGCATTCCTTCTACAAAGTCGTACCTGAAGATGCCATACTTACAGGAGAAAGTCGGCTTGCGTTCCTGCTGGTACCAAAGCACAGTTCTTCCTCCTACACTGCAGGGTTTTAGAAGAGGCTAAGCCCCGATAGCGTACCTAGAGCGCTCCTTTGGGGAGGCCGTGGCTACACGCAGAACTCCGTGCCAAACCAACTTTATTAAGGAAGGGGCCAGTGTGCAGCTAGAGTGTATATTTACTTGGTAGAAATCACAAGGAGGTAGGCTGCGTTTTCGCTGGAAACGGTCACCTGATGGCACAAGGCTTGCTTTCCCATTTTGAATGCACCACTCATGCTACCTTGAAGCTACCTAAATTAGAGTTTTCGGACGGGCCTTTAGACACTGTAGGCAGGGCTCTGGGAAGGGAACGAGTGTTCTCTAGATCAACAGGGTGCTTTCATAGCCTGGGTGGGAGCTCCTCCTGAGACGCTCTAGAGCTAAAAGGAAACGTGACGTGAGTCCTTTCCCCAAGATAAAGCCTGGAATAGCCTACCAAAGCGGAAGCTTGGAGCAGAGTCCTTGAAGCATTAGCTTTAGGTTTGTTTTCTTTTAAGGTTAGTAAGCTTTCAGGACACCGAGGACCT
This sequence comes from Balaenoptera physalus, assembly GCF_965194825.1. Classification (NCBI taxonomy): domain Eukaryota; kingdom Metazoa; phylum Chordata; class Mammalia; order Artiodactyla; family Balaenopteridae; genus Balaenoptera; species Balaenoptera physalus. The sequence goes on along the minus strand of NW_028125669.1, from coordinate 289,054 downwards.
GCGTGGGCTCCCTATTCCCTGCAAGAACACCTAGTACCTGCAGCCTCCACTAGGCTCCTAAGAAACATCCAGGCCCGGAAACCTTTCCCAGTCACTCTGCGTATGCTGAGTGTAGGGCACCACACTGCACTCTTCCTTGGGAGACCTAGGTTTAATCAGCACTCCAAAGGCTCCAGGAAATCTGTTCTCGTACATCCTACATGTCATGCATATCTTGCCTCATTGCCCTAGGCTGAGCGGCACTGAGAAACCAAAACTGCTTCGCATTCCTTCTAGAGTGTCATACCTTAACACCCCATACTTACAGGAGAAAGTCGGCTTGCTTTCCTGCTGGAAGCAAAGCACAGTTCTACGTCTTACACTGCAGGGTTTTAGAAGAAGCTAAGCCCCGATAGCGTACCTAGAGCCTTCCTTGGGAGAGGCAGTTGGCTACACGGAGAACTCCGTGCCAAGAAAACGTTATTCAGGGAAGGGAGCAGTGTTTAGCTAGAGTGTGTGTTTACCTGGTAGAAAGCACAAGGAGGTAGGCTGCGTGTTCGCTGGAAACAGGGACCTGATGGCACAGGCCTTGCTTTCCCATTTTGAATGCTCCATTCATGTTGCCTTAACACTACCTAAATAACAGTTTTAGGACGGGTGTCTAGTCGCAGTAGGCAGGGCTCTGGGAAGGGAACGAGTGTTCTCTCCATCAACTGGGTGCTTTCATAGCCTGGGTGGGAGCTCCTCCTGAGACGCTCTAGAGCTAAAAGGAAACTTGACGGGAGTCCTTTCCTCAAGGTAAAGCCTTGAATAGCCTGCCGAAGTGGAAGCTTGGAGCAGAGTCCTTGAGGCTTAAATTTAGGTCTGCTTTCTTTTAACGTTAGTAAGCTTTTCAGGGCACCAGGACCTCGCGTGGGCACCCTGTTCCCTACTAGAACACAGAGTTCCGGCAGGCTCCCCTGGGCTGCCAAGGAACATACAGGCCCGGAAACCTTTCCCAGTCACTCTGTGTATGCTGAGTGTAGGGCAACACACTGCACTCTTCCTTGGGAGACCAAGGTTTCCTCAGCACTCCAAAGGCTCCAGGAAATCTGTTCTCGTACATCCTCCATGTCATGGAAATCTGCCTCATTGCCCTAGGCTGAGCGGCACTGAGAAACCAAAACTGCTTCGCATTCCTTCTAGAGTGTCATACCTTAAGACCCCATATTTACAGGAGAGAGTCGGCTTGCATTCCTGCTGTAACCAAAGCCCAGTTCTTGCTCTTCCAGTGCAGGGTCTTAGAAGAAGCTAAACCCCGATAGCGAACCTAGATCTCTCCTTGGTGGACGCCGTTGGCTAGACGCAGAACTCCCTGCCAAACCAACTTTATTCAAGGCAGGGACCAGTGTGGAGCTAGAGTGTATATTGACTTGGTAAAATCACAAGGAGGTGTTCTGCGTGTTCACTGGAAACGGGGAATTTATGGCACAAGGCTTGCCTTTCCATATTGAATGCTCCATGCTTGCTGCCTTGAAGCTACCTAAATAACAGTGTTTTGCACGGGTCCCTGTCACTGTAGGCAGTGTACTGGGAAGCGAAAGAGTTTTCTCTAAATCAACAGGGTGCTTTCATAGCCTGGGTGGGAGCTCCTCCTGAGAGGCTCTAGAGCTAAAAGGAAACTTGACGGGAGTCCTTTCCTCAAGGTAAAGCCTTGAATAGCCTGCCGAAGCGGAAGCTTGGAGCAGAGAACTTGAGGCTTAATTTTAGGTCTGCTTTCTTTTAACGTTAGTAAGCTTTTCAGGTACCGAGGACCTCGCGTGGGCACCCTATTCCCTGCAAGAACACCGGGACCGGCCAGGCTCCCCTGGCCTGCCAGGAAACATCCAGGCCCGGAAAAGTTTCCCAGTCACTCTCTGGATGCTAAGTGTAGGGCAACACACTGCACTCTTCCTTGGAGGAGCTGGATTTCCTCCGCACTCCACCAGCTCCAGGAAATCTGTTCTCTCATTTCCTACATGTCATGCCAATCTGCCTCATTGCCCTAAGCTGATCGGCACTGAGAAACCAAAACTGCTTAGCATTCCTTCTACAAAGTCGTACCTGAAGATGCCATACTTACAGGAGAAAGTCGGCTTGCGTTCCTGCTGGTACCAAAGCACAGTTCTTCCTCCTACACTGCAGGGTTTTAGAAGAGGCTAAGCCCCGATAGCGTACCTAGAGCGCTCCTTTGGGGAGGCCGTGGCTACACGCAGAACTCCGTGCCAAACCAACTTTATTAAGGAAGGGGCCAGTGTGCAGCTAGAGTGTATATTTACTTGGTAGAAATCACAAGGAGGTAGGCTGCGTTTTCGCTGGAAACGGTCACCTGATGGCACAAGGCTTGCTTTCCCATTTTGAATGCACCACTCATGCTGCCTTGAAGCTACCTAAATTAGAGTTTTCGGACGGGCCTTTAGACACTGTAGGCAGGGCTCTGGGAAGGGAACGAGTGTTCTCTAGATCAACAGGGTGCTTTCATAGCCTGGGTGGGAGCTCCTCCTGAGACGCTCTAGAGCTAAAAGGAAACGTGACGTGAGTCCTTTCCCCAAGATAAAGCCTGGAATAGCCTACCAAAGCGGAAGCTTGGAGCAGAGTCCTTGAAGCATTAGCTTTAGGTTTGTTTTCTTTGAAGGTTAGTAAGCATTCAGGACACCGAGGACCTCGCGTGGGCTCCCTATTCCCTGCAAGAACACCTAGTACCGGCAGGCTCCACTAGGCTGCTAAGAAACATCCAGGCCCGGAAACCTTTCCCAGTCACTCTGCGTATGCTGAGTGTAGGGCAACACACTGCACTCTTCCTTGGGAGACCTAGGTTTAATCAGCACTCCAAAGGCTCCAGGAAATCTGTTCTCGTACATCCTACATGTCATGCATATCTTGCCTCATTGCCCTAGGCTGAGCGGCACTGAGAAACCAAAACTGCTTCGCATTCCTTCTAGAGTGTCATACCTTAACACCCCATACTTACAGGAGAAAGTCGGCTTGCTTTCCTGCTGGAAGCAAAGCACAGTTCTACGTCTTACACTGCAGGGTTTTAGAAGAAGCTAAGCCCCGATAGCGTACCTAGAGCCTTCCTTGGGAGAGGCAGTTGGCTACACGGAGAACTCCGTGCCAAGAAAACGTTATTCAGGGAAGGGAGCAGTGTTTAGCTAGAGTGTGTGTTTACCTGGTAGAAAGCACAAGGAGGTAGGCTGCGTGTTCGCTGGAAACAGGGACCTGATGGCACAGGCCTTGCTTTCCCATTTTGAATGCTCCATTCATGTTGCCTTAACACTACCTAAATAACAGTTTTAGGACGGGTGTCTAGTCGCAGTAGGCAGGGCTCTGGGAAGGGAACGAGTGTTCTCTCCATCAACAGGGTGCTTTCATAGCCTGGGTGGGAGCTCCTCCTGAGACGCTCTAGAGCTAAAAGGAAACTTGACGGGAGTCCTTTCCTCAAGGTAAAGCCTTGAATAGCCTGCCGAAGCGGAAGCTTGGAGCAGAGTCCTTGAGGCTTAAATTTAGGTCTGCTTTCTTTTAACGTTAGTAAGCTTTTCAGGGCACCAGGACCTCGCGTGGGCACCCTGTTCCCTACTAGAACACAGAGTTCCGGCAGGCTCCCCTGGGCTGCCAAGGAACATCCAGGCCCGGAAACCTTTCCCAGTCACTCTGTGTATGCTGAGTGTAGGGCAACACACTGCACTCTTCCTTGGGAGACCAAGGTTTCCTCAGCACTCCAAAGGCTCCAGGAAATCTGTTCTCGTACATCCTCCATGTCATGGAAATCTGCCTCATTGCCCTAGGCTGAGCGGCACTGAGAAACCAAAACTGCTTCGCATTCCTTCTAGAGTGTCATACCTTAAGACCCCATATTTACAGGAGAGAGTCGGCTTGCATTCCTGCTGTAACCAAAGCCCAGTTCTTGCTCTTCCAGTGCAGGGTTGTAGAAGAAGCTAAACCCCGATAGCGAACCTAGATCTCTCCTTGGTGGACGCCGTTGGCTAGACGCAGAACTCCCTGCCAAACCAACTTTATTCAAGGCAGGGACCAGTGTGGAGCTAGAGTGTATATTGACTTGGTAAAATCACAAGGAGGTGGGCTGCGTGTTCACTGGAAACGGGGAATTTATGGCACAAGGCTTGCCTTTCCATATTGAATGCTCCATGCTTGCTGCCTTGAAGCTACCTAAATAACAGTGTTTTGCACGGGTCCCTGTCACTGTAGGCAGTGTACTGGGAAGCGAAAGAGTTTTCTCTAAATCAACAGGGTGCTTTCATAGCCTGGGTGGGAGCTCCTCCTGAGAGGCTCTAGAGCTAAAAGGAAACTTGACGGGAGTCCTTTCCTCAAGGTAAAGCCTTGAATAGCCTGCCGAAGCGGAAGCTTGGAGCAGAGAACTTGAGGCTTAATTTTAGGTCTGCTTTCTTTTAACGTTAGTAAGCTTTTCAGGTACCGAGGACCTCGCGTGGGCACCCTATTCCCTGCAAGAACACCGGGACCGGCCAGGCTCCCCTGGCCTGCCAGGAAACATCCAGGCCCGGAAAAGTTTCCCAGTCACTCTCTGGATGCTAAGTGTAGGGCAACACACTGCACTCTTCCTTGGAGGAGCTGGATTTCCTCCGCACTCCACCAGCTCCAGGAAATCTGTTCTCTCATTTCCTACATGTCATGCCAATCTGCCTCATTGCCCTAAGCTGATCGGCACTGAGAAACCAAAACTGCTTAGCATTCCTTCTACAAAGTCGTACCTGAAGATGCCATACTTACAGGAGAAAGTCGGCTTGCGTTCCTGCTGGTACCAAAGCACAGTTCTTCCTCCTACACTGCAGGGTTTTAGAAGAGGCTAAGCCCCGATAGCGTACCTAGAGCGCTCCTTTGGGGAGGCCGTGGCTACACGCAGAACTCCGTGCCAAACCAACTTTATTAAGGAAGGGGCCAGTGTGCAGCTAGAGTGTATATTTACTTGGTAGAAATCACAAGGAGGTAGGCTGCGTTTTCGCTGGAAACGGTCACCTGATGGCACAAGGCTTGCTTTCCCATTTTGAATGCACCACTCATGCTGCCTTGAAGCTACCTAAATTAGAGTTTTCGGACGGGCCTTTAGACACTGTAGGCAGGGCTCTGGGAAGGGAACGAGTGTTCTCTAGATCAACAGGGTGCTTTCATAGCCTGGGTGGGAGCTCCTCCTGAGACGCTCTAGAGCTAAAAGGAAACGTGACGTGAGTCCTTTCCCCAAGATAAAGCCTGGAATAGCCTACCAAAGCGGAAGCTTGGAGCAGAGTCCTTGAAGCATTAGCTTTAGGTTTGTTTTCTTTGAAGGTTAGTAAGCATTCAGGACACCGAGGACCTCGCGTGGGCTCCCTATTCCCTGCAAGAACACCTAGTACCGGCAGGCTCCACTAGGCTGCTAAGAAACATCCAGGCCCGGAAACCTTTCCCAGTCACTCTGCGTATGCTGAGTGTAGGGCAACACACTGCACTCTTCCTTGGGAGACCTAGGTTTAATCAGCACTCCAAAGGCTCCAGGAAATCTGTTCTCGTACATCCTACATGTCATGCATATCTTGCCTCATTGCCCTAGGCTGAGCGGCACTGAGAAACCAAAACTGCTTCGCATTCCTTCTAGAGTGTCATACCTTAACACCCCATACTTACAGGAGAAAGTCGGCTTGCTTTCCTGCTGGAAGCAAAGCACAGTTCTACGTCTTACACTGCAGGGTTTTAGAAGAAGCTAAGCCCCGATAGCGTACCTAGAGCCTTCCTTGGGAGAGGCAGTTGGCTACACGGAGAACTCCGTGCCAAGAAAACGTTATTCAGGGAAGGGAGCAGTGTTTAGCTAGAGTGTGTGTTTACCTGGTAGAAAGCACAAGGAGGTAGGCTGCGTGTTCGCTGGAAACAGGGACCTGATGGCACAGGCCTTGCTTTCCCATTTTGAATGCTCCATTCATGTTGCCTTAACACTACCTAAATAACAGTTTTAGGACGGGTGTCTAGTCGCAGTAGGCAGGGCTCTGGGAAGGGAACGAGTGTTCTCTCCATCAACAGGGTGCTTTCATAGCCTGGGTGGGAGCTCCTCCTGAGACGCTCTAGAGCTAAAAGGAAACTTGACGGGAGTCCTTTCCTCAAGGTAAAGCCTTGAATAGCCTGCCGAAGCGGAAGCTTGGAGCAGAGTCCTTGAGGCTTAAATTTAGGTCTGCTTTCTTTTAACGTTAGTAAGCTTTTCAGGGCACCAGGACCTCGCGTGGGCACCCTGTTCCCTACTAGAACACAGAGTTCCGGCAGGCTCCCCTGGGCTGCCAAGGAACATCCAGGCCCGGAAACCTTTCCCAGTCACTCTGTGTATGCTGAGTGTAGGGCAACACACTGCACTCTTCCTTGGGAGACCAAGGTTTCCTCAGCACTCCAAAGGCTCCAGGAAATCTGTTCTCGTACATCCTCCATGTCATGGAAATCTGCCTCATTGCCCTAGGCTGAGCGGCACTGAGAAACCAAAACTGCTTCGCATTCCTTCTAGAGTGTCATACCTTAAGACCCCATATTTACAGGAGAGAGTCGGCTTGCATTCCTGCTGTAACCAAAGCCCAGTTCTTGCTCTTCCAGTGCAGGGTTGTAGAAGAAGCTAAACCCCGATAGCGAACCTAGATCTCTCCTTGGTGGACGCCGTTGGCTAGACGCAGAACTCCCTGCCAAACCAACTTTATTCAAGGCAGGGACCAGTGTGGAGCTAGAGTGTATATTGACTTGGTAAAATCACAAGGAGGTGGGCTGCGTGTTCACTGGAAACGGGGAATTTATGGCACAAGGCTTGCCTTTCCATATTGAATGCTCCATGCTTGCTGCCTTGAAGCTACCTAAATAACAGTGTTTTGCACGGGTCCCTGTCACTGTAGGCAGTGTACTGGGAAGCGAAAGAGTTTTCTCTAAATCAACAGGGTGCTTTCATAGCCTGGGTGGGAGCTCCTCCTGAGAGGCTCTAGAGCTAAAAGGAAACTTGACGGGAGTCCTTTCCTCAAGGTAAAGCCTTGAATAGCCTGCCGAAGCGGAAGCTTGGAGCAGAGAACTTGAGGCTTAATTTTAGGTCTGCTTTCTTTTAACGTTAGTAAGCTTTTCAGGTACCGAGGACCTCGCGTGGGCACCCTATTCCCTGCAAGAACACCGGGACCGGCCAGGCTCCCCTGGCCTGCCAGGAAACATCCAGGCCCGGAAAAGTTTCCCAGTCACTCTCTGGATGCTAAGTGTAGGGCAACACACTGCACTCTTCCTTGGAGGAGCTGGATTTCCTCCGCACTCCACCAGCTCCAGGAAATCTGTTCTCTCATTTCCTACATGTCATGCCAATCTGCCTCATTGCCCTAAGCTGATCGGCACTGAGAAACCAAAACTGCTTAGCATTCCTTCTACAAAGTCGTACCTGAAGATGCCATACTTACAGGAGAAAGTCGGCTTGCGTTCCTGCTGGTACCAAAGCACAGTTCTTCCTCCTACACTGCAGGGTTTTAGAAGAGGCTAAGCCCCGATAGCGTACCTAGAGCGCTCCTTTGGGGAGGCCGTGGCTACACGCAGAACTCCGTGCCAAACCAACTTTATTAAGGAAGGGGCCAGTGTGCAGCTAGAGTGTATATTTACTTGGTAGAAATCACAAGGAGGTAGGCTGCGTTTTCGCTGGAAACGGTCACCTGATGGCACAAGGCTTGCTTTCCCATTTTGAATGCACCACTCATGCTGCCTTGAAGCTACCTAAATTAGAGTTTTCGGACGGGCCTTTAGACACTGTAGGCAGGGCTCTGGGAAGGGAACGAGTGTTCTCTAGATCAACAGGGTGCTTTCATAGCCTGGGTGGGAGCTCCTCCTGAGACGCTCTAGAGCTAAAAGGAAACGTGACGTGAGTCCTTTCCCCAAGATAAAGCCTGGAATAGCCTACCAAAGCGGAAGCTTGGAGCAGAGTCCTTGAAGCATTAGCTTTAGGTTTGTTTTCTTTGAAGGTTAGTAAGCTTTCAGGACACCGAGGACCTCGCGTGGGCTCCCTATTCCCTGCAAGAACACCTAGTACCGGCTGGCTCCACTAGGCTGCTAAGAAACATCCAGGCCCGGAAACCTTTCCCAGTCACTCTGCGTATGCTGAGTGTAGGGCAACACACTGCACTCTTCCTTGGGAGACCTAGGTTTAATCAGCACTCCAAAGGCTCCAGGAAATCTGTTCTCGTACATCCTACATGTCATGCATATCTTGCCTCATTGCCCTAGGCTGAGCGGCACTGAGAAACCAAAACTGCTTCGCATTCCTTCTAGAGTGTCATACCTTAACACCCCATACTTACAGGAGAAAGTCGGCTTGCTTTCCTGCTGGAAGCAAAGCACAGTTCTACGTCTTACACTGCAGGGTTTTAGAAGAAGCTAAGCCCCGATAGCGTACCTAGAGCCTTCCTTGGGAGAGGCAGTTGGCTACACGGAGAACTCCGTGCCAAGAAAACGTTATTCAGGGAAGGGAGCAGTGTTTAGCTAGAGTGTGTGTTTACCTGGTAGAAAGCACAAGGAGGTAGGCTGCGTGTTCGCTGGAAACAGGGACCTGATGGCACAGGCCTTGCTTTCCCATTTTGAATGCTCCATTCATGTTGCCTTAACACTACCTAAATAACAGTTTTAGGACGGGTGTCTAGTCGCAGTAGGCAGGGCTCTGGGAAGGGAACGAGTGTTCTCTCCATCAACAGGGTGCTTTCATAGCCTGGGTGGGAGCTCCTCCTGAGACGCTCTAGAGCTAAAAGGAAACTTGACGGGAGTCCTTTCCTCAAGGTAAAGCCTTGAATAGCCTGCCGAAGCGGAAGCTTGGAGCAGAGTCCTTGAGGCTTAAATTTAGGTCTGCTTTCTTTTAACGTTAGTAAGCTTTTCAGGGCACCAGGACCTCGCGTGGGCACCCTGTTCCCTACTAGAACACAGAGTTCCGGCAGGCTCCCCTGGGCTGCCAAGGAACATCCAGGCCCGGAAACCTTTCCCAGTCACTCTGTGTATGCTGAGTGTAGGGCAACACACTGCACTCTTCCTTGGGAGACCAAGGTTTCCTCAGCACTCCAAAGGCTCCAGGAAATCTGTTCTCGTACATCCTCCATGTCATGGAAATCTGCCTCATTGCCCTAGGCTGAGCGGCACTGAGAAACCAAAACTGCTTCGCATTCCTTCTAGAGTGTCATACCTTAAGACCCCATATTTACAGGAGAGAGTCGGCTTGCATTCCTGCTGTAACCAAAGCCCAGTTCTTGCTCTTCCAGTGCAGGGTTGTAGAAGAAGCTAAACCCCGATAGCGAACCTAGATCTCTCCTTGGTGGACGCCGTTGGCTAGACGCAGAACTCCCTGCCAAACCAACTTTATTCAAGGCAGGGACCAGTGTGGAGCTAGAGTGTATATTGACTTGGTAAAATCACAAGGAGGTGGGCTGCGTGTTCACTGGAAACGGGGAATTTATGGCACAAGGCTTGCCTTTCCATATTGAATGCTCCATGCTTGCTGCCTTGAAGCTACCTAAATAACAGTGTTTTGCACGGGTCCCTGTCACTGTAGGCAGTGTACTGGGAAGGGAAAGAGTTTTCTCTAAATCAACAGGGTGCTTTCATAGCCTGGGTGGGAGCTCCTCCTGAGAGGCTCTAGAGCTAAAAGGAAACTTGACGGGAGTCCTTTCCTCAAGGTAAAGCCTTGAATAGCCTGCCGAAGCGGAAGCTTGGAGCAGAGAACTTGAGGCTTAATTTTAGGTCTGCTTTCTTTTAACGTTAGTAAGCTTTTCAGGTACCGAGGACCTCGCGTGGGCACCCTATTCCCTGCAAGAACACCGGGACCGGCCAGGCTCCCCTGGCCTGCCAGGAAACATCCAGGCCCGGAAAAGTTTCCCAGTCACTCTCTGGATGCTAAGTGTAGGGCAACACACTGCACTCTTCCTTGGAGGAGCTGGATTTCCTCCGCACTCCACCAGCTCCAGGAAATCTGTTCTCTCATTTCCTACATGTCATGCCAATCTGCCTCATTGCCCTAAGCTGATCGGCACTGAGAAACCAAAACTGCTTAGCATTCCTTCTACAAAGTCGTACCTGAAGATGCCATACTTACAGGAGAAAGTCGGCTTGCGTTCCTGCTGGTACCAAAGCACAGTTCTTCCTCCTACACTGCAGGGTTTTAGAAGAGGCTAAGCCCCGATAGCGTACCTAGAGCGCTCCTTTGGGGAGGCCGTGGCTACACGCAGAACTCCGTGCCAAACCAACTTTATTAAGGAAGGGGCCAGTGTGCAGCTAGAGTGTATATTTACTTGGTAGAAATCACAAGGAGGTAGGCTGCGTTTTCGCTGGAAACGGTCACCTGATGGCACAAGGCTTGCTTTCCCATTTTGAATGCACCACTCATGCTGCCTTGAAGCTACCTAAATTAGAGTTTTCGGACGGGCCTTTAGACACTGTAGGCAGGGCTCTGGGAAGGGAACGAGTGTTCTCTAGATCAACAGGGTGCTTTCATAGCCTGGGTGGGAGCTCCTCCTGAGACGCTCTAGAGCTAAAAGGAAACGTGACGTGAGTCCTTTCCCCAAGATAAAGCCTGGAATAGCCTACCAAAGCGGAAGCTTGGAGCAGAGTCCTTGAAGCATTAGCTTTAGGTTTGTTTTCTTTGAAGGTTAGTAAGCTTTCAGGACACCGAGGACCTCGCGTGGGCTCCCTATTCCCTGCAAGAACACCTAGTACCGGCAGGCTCCACTAGGCTGCTAAGAAACATCCAGGCCCGGAAACCTTTCCCAGTCACTCTGCGTATGCTGAGTGTAGGGCAACACACTGCACTCTTCCTTGGGAGACCTAGGTTTAATCAGCACTCCAAAGGCTCCAGGAAATCTGTTCTCGTACATCCTACATGTCATGCATATCTTGCCTCATTGCCCTAGGCTGAGCGGCACTGAGAAACCAAAACTGCTTCGCATTCCTTCTAGAGTGTCATACCTTAACACCCCATACTTACAGGAGAAAGTCGGCTTGCTTTCCTGCTGGAAGCAAAGCACAGTTCTACGTCTTACACTGCAGGGTTTTAGAAGAAGCTAAGCCCCGATAGCGTACCTAGAGCCTTCCTTGGGAGAGGCAGTTGGCTACACGGAGAACTCCGTGCCAAGAAAACGTTATTCAGGGAAGGGAGCAGTGTTTAGCTAGAGTGTGTGTTTACCTGGTAGAAAGCACAAGGAGGTAGGCTGCGTGTTCGCTGGAAACAGGGACCTGATGGCACAGGCCTTGCTTTCCCATTTTGAATGCTCCATTCATGTTGCCTTAACACTACCTAAATAACAGTTTTAGGACGGGTGTCTAGTCGCAGTAGGCAGGGCTCTGGGAAGGGAACGAGTGTTCTCTCCATCAACAGGGTGCTTTCATAGCCTGGGTGGGAGCTCCTCCTGAGACGCTCTAGAGCTAAAAGGAAACTTGACGGGAGTCCTTTCCTCAAGGTAAAGCCTTGAATAGCCTGCCGAAGCGGAAGCTTGGAGCAGAGTCCTTGAGGCTTAAATTTAGGTCTGCTTTCTTTTAACGTTAGTAAGCTTTTCAGGGCACCAGGACCTCGCGTGGGCACCCTGTTCCCTACTAGAACACAGAGTTCCGGCAGGCTCCCCTGGGCTGCCAAGGAACATCCAGGCCCGGAAACCTTTCCCAGTCACTCTGTGTATGCTGAGTGTAGGGCAACACACTGCACTCTTCCTTGGGAGACCAAGGTTTCCTCAGCACTCCAAAGGCTCCAGGAAATCTGTTCTCGTACATCCTCCATGTCATGGAAATCTGCCTCATTGCCCTAGGCTGAGCGGCACTGAGAAACCAAAACTGCTTCGCATTCCTTCTAGAGTGTCATACCTTAAGACCCCATATTTACAGGAGAGAGTCGGCTTGCATTCCTGCTGTAACCAAAGCCCAGTTCTTGCTCTTCCAGTGCAGGGTTGTAGAAGAAGCTAAACCCCGATAGCGAACCTAGATCTCTCCTTGGTGGACGCCGTTGGCTAGACGCAGAACTCCCTGCCAAACCAACTTTATTCAAGGCAGGGACCAGTGTGGAGCTAGAGTGTATATTGACTTGGTAAAATCACAAGGAGGTGGGCTGCGTGTTCACTGGAAACGGGGAATTTATGGCACAAGGCTTGCCTTTCCATATTGAATGCTCCATGCTTGCTGCCTTGAAGCTACCTAAATAACAGTGTTTTGCACGGGTCCCTGTCACTGTAGGCAGTGTACTGGGAAGGGAAAGAGTTTTCTCTAAATCAACAGGGTGCTTTCATAGCCTGGGTGGGAGCTCCTCCTGAGAGGCTCTAGAGCTAAAAGGAAACTTGACGGGAGTCCTTTCCTCAAGGTAAAGCCTTGAATAGCCTGCCGAAGCGGAAGCTTGGAGCAGAGAACTTGAGGCTTAATTTTAGGTCTGCTTTCTTTTAACGTTAGTAAGCTTTTCAGGTACCGAGGACCTCGCGTGGGCACCCTATTCCCTGCAAGAACACCGGGACCGGCCAGGCTCCCCTGGCCTGCCAGGAAACATCCAGGCCCGGAAAAGTTTCCCAGTCACTCTCTGGATGCTAAGTGTAGGGCAACACACTGCACTCTTCCTTGGAGGAGCTGGATTTCCTCCGCACTCCACCAGCTCCAGGAAATCTGTTCTCTCATTTCCTACATGTCATGCCAATCTGCCTCATTGCCCTAAGCTGATCGGCACTGAGAAACCAAAACTGCTTAGCATTCCTTCTACAAAGTCGTACCTGAAGATGCCATACTTACAGGAGAAAGTCGGCTTGCGTTCCTGCTGGTACCAAAGCACAGTTCTTCCTCCTACACTGCAGGGTTTTAGAAGAGGCTAAGCCCCGATAGCGTACCTAGAGCGCTCCTTTGGGGAGGCCGTGGCTACACGCAGAACTCCGTGCCAAACCAACTTTATTAAGGAAGGGGCCAGTGTGCAGCTAGAGTGTATATTTACTTGGTAGAAATCACAAGGAGGTAGGCTGCGTTTTCGCTGGAAACGGTCACCTGATGGCACAAGGCTTGCTTTCCCATTTTGAATGCACCACTCATGCTGCCTTGAAGCTACCTAAATTAGAGTTTTCGGACGGGCCTTTAGACACTGTAGGCAGGGCTCTGGGAAGGGAACGAGTGTTCTCTAGATCAACAGGGTGCTTTCATAGCCTGGGTGGGAGCTCCTCCTGAGACGCTCTAGAGCTAAAAGGAAACGTGACGTGAGTCCTTTCCCCAAGATAAAGCCTGGAATAGCCTACCAAAGCGGAAGCTTGGAGCAGAGTCCTTGAAGCATTAGCTTTAGGTTTGTTTTCTTTGAAGGTTAGTAAGCTTTCAGGACACCGAGGACCTCGCGTGGGCTCCCTATTCCCTGCAAGAACACCTAGTACCGGCAGGCTCCACTAGGCTGCTAAGAAACATCCAGGCCCGGAAACCTTTCCCAGTCACTCTGCGTATGCTGAGTGTAGGGCAACACACTGCACTCTTCCTTGGGAGACCTAGGTTTAATCAGCACTCCAAAGGCTCCAGGAAATCTGTTCTCGTACATCCTACATGTCATGCATATCTTGCCTCATTGCCCTAGGCTGAGCGGCACTGAGAAACCAAAACTGCTTCGCATTCCTTCTAGAGTGTCATACCTTAACACCCCATACTTACAGGAGAAAGTCGGCTTGCTTTCCTGCTGGAAGCAAAGCACAGTTCTACGTCTTACACTGCAGGGTTTTAGAAGAAGCTAAGCCCCGATAGCGTACCTAGAGCCTTCCTTGGGAGAGGCAGTTGGCTACACGGAGAACTCCGTGCCAAGAAAACGTTATTCAGGGAAGGGAGCAGTGTTTAGCTAGAGTGTGTGTTTACCTGGTAGAAAGCACAAGGAGGTAGGCTGCGTGTTCGCTGGAAACAGGGACCTGATGGCACAGGCCTTGCTTTCCCATTTTGAATGCTCCATTCATGTTGCCTTAACACTACCTAAATAACAGTTTTAGGACGGGTGTCTAGTCGCAGTAGGCAGGGCTCTGGGAAGGGAACGAGTGTTCTCTCCATCAACAGGGTGCTTTCATAGCCTGGGTGGGAGCTCCTCCTGAGACGCTCTAGAGCTAAAAGGAAACTTGACGGGAGTCCTTTCCTCAAGGTAAAGCCTTGAATAGCCTGCCGAAGCGGAAGCTTGGAGCAGAGTCCTTGAGGCTTAAATTTAGGTCTGCTTTCTTTTAACGTTAGTAAGCTTTTCAGGGCACCAGGACCTCGCGTGGGCACCCTGTTCCCTACTAGAACACAGAGTTCCGGCAGGCTCCCCTGGGCTGCCAAGGAACATCCAGGCCCGGAAACCTTTCCCAGTCACTCTGTGTATGCTGAGTGTAGGGCAACACACTGCACTCTTCCTTGGGAGACCAAGGTTTCCTCAGCACTCCAAAGGCTCCAGGAAATCTGTTCTCGTACATCCTCCATGTCATGGAAATCTGCCTCATTGCCCTAGGCTGAGCGGCACTGAGAAACCAAAACTGCTTCGCATTCCTTCTAGAGTGTCATACCTTAAGACCCCATATTTACAGGAGAGAGTCGGCTTGCATTCCTGCTGTAACCAAAGCCCAGTTCTTGCTCTTCCAGTGCAGGGTTGTAGAAGAAGATAAACCCCGATAGCGAACCTAGATCTCTCCTTGGTGGACGCCGTTGGCTAGACGCAGAACTCCCTGCCAAACCAACTTTATTCAAGGCAGGGACCAGTGTGGAGCTAGAGTGTATATTGACTTGGTAAAATCACAAGGAGGTGGGCTGCGTGTTCACTGGAAACGGGGAATTTATGGCACAAGGCTTGCCTTTCCATATTGAATGCTCCATGCTTGCTGCCTTGAAGCTACCTAAATAACAGTGTTTTGCACGGGTCCCTGTCACTGTAGGCAGTGTACTGGGAAGGGAAAGAGTTTTCTCTAAATCAACAGGGTGCTTTCATAGCCTGGGTGGGAGCTCCTCCTGAGAGGCTCTAGAGCTAAAAGGAAACTTGACGGGAGTCCTTTCCTCAAGGTAAAGCCTTGAATAGCCTGCCGAAGCGGAAGCTTGGAGCAGAGAACTTGAGGCTTAATTTTAGGTCTGCTTTCTTTTAACGTTAGTAAGCTTTTCAGGTACCGAGGACCTCGCGTGGGCACCCTATTCCCTGCAAGAACACCGGGACCGGCCAGGCTCCCCTGGCCTGCCAGGAAACATCCAGGCCCGGAAAAGTTTCCCAGTCACTCTCTGGATGCTAAGTGTAGGGCAACACACTGCACTCTTCCTTGGAGGAGCTGGATTTCCTCCGCACTCCACCAGCTCCAGGAAATCTGTTCTCTCATTTCCTACATGTCATGCCAATCTGCCTCATTGCCCTAAGCTGATCGGCACTGAGAAACCAAAACTGCTTAGCATTCCTTCTACAAAGTCGTACCTGAAGATGCCATACTTACAGGAGAAAGTCGGCTTGCGTTCCTGCTGGTACCAAAGCACAGTTCTTCCTCCTACACTGCAGGGTTTTAGAAGAGGCTAAGCCCCGATAGCGTACCTAGAGCGCTCCTTTGGGGAGGCCGTGGCTACACGCAGAACTCCGTGCCAAACCAACTTTATTAAGGAAGGGGCCAGTGTGCAGCTAGAGTGTATATTTACTTGGTAGAAATCACAAGGAGGTAGGCTGCGTTTTCGCTGGAAACGGTCACCTGATGGCACAAGGCTTGCTTTCCCATTTTGAATGCACCACTCATGCTGCCTTGAAGCTACCTAAATTAGAGTTTTCGGACGGGCCTTTAGACACTGTAGGCAGGGCTCTGGGAAGGGAACGAGTGTTCTCTAGATCAACAGGGTGCTTTCATAGCCTGGGTGGGAGCTCCTCCTGAGACGCTCTAGAGCTAAAAGGAAACGTGACGTGAGTCCTTTCCCCAAGATAAAGCCTGGAATAGCCTACCAAAGCGGAAGCTTGGAGCAGAGTCCTTGAAGCATTAGCTTTAGGTTTGTTTTCTTTGAAGGTTAGTAAGCTTTCAGGACACCGAGGACCTCGCGTGGGCTCCCTATTCCCTGCAAGAACACCTAGTACCGGCAGCCTCCACTAGGCTGCTAAGAAACATCCAGGCCCGGAAACCTTTCCCAGTCACTCTGCGTATGCTGAGTGTAGGGCACCACACTGCACTCTTCCTTGGGAGACCTAGGTTTAATCAGCACTCCAAAGGCTCCAGGAAATCTGTTCTCGTACATCCTACATGTCATGCATATCTTGCCTCATTGCCCTAGGCTGAGCGGCACTGAGAAACCAAAACTGCTTCGCATTCCTTCTAGAGTGTCATACCTTAAGACCCCATATTTACAGGAGAGAGTCGGCTTGCATTCCTGCTGTAACCAAAGCCCAGTTCTTGCTCTTCCAGTGCAGGGTTGTAGAAGAAGCTAAACCCCGATAGCGAACCTAGATCTCTCCTTGGTGGACGCCGTTGGCTAGACGCAGAACTCCCTGCCAAACCAACTTTATTCAAGGCAGGGACCAGTGTGGAGCTAGAGTGTATATTGACTTGGTAAAATCACAAGGAGGTGGGCTGCGTGTTCACTGGAAACGGGGAATTTATGGCACAAGGCTTGCCTTTCCATATTGAATGCTCCATTCTTGCTGCCTTGAAGCTACCTAAATAACAGTGTTTTGCACGGGTCCCTGTCACTGTAGGCAGTGTACTGGGAAGCGAAAGAGTTTTCTCTAAATCAACAGGGTGCTTTCATAGCCTGGGTGGGAGCTCCTCCTGAGAGGCTCTAGAGCTAAAAGGAAACTTGACGGGAGTCCTTTCCTCAAGGTAAAGCCTTGAATAGCCTGCCGAAGAGGAAGCTTGGAGCAGAGAACTTGAGGCTTAATTTTAGGTCTGCTTTCTTTTAACGTTAGTAAGCTTTTCAGGTACCGAGGACCTCGCGTGGGCACCCTATTCCCTGCAAGAACACCGGGACCGGCCAGGCTCCCCTGGCCTGCCAGGAAACATCCAGGCCCGGAAAAGTTTCCCAGTCACTCTCTGGATGCTAAGTGTAGGGCAACACACTGCACTCTTCCTTGGGAGACCTAGGTTTAATCAGCACTCCAAAGGCTCCAGGAAATCTGTTCTCGTACATCCTACATGTCATGCATATCTTGCCTCATTGCCCTAGGCTGAGCGGCACTGAGAAACCAAAACTGCTTCGCATTCCTTCTAGAGTGTCATACCTTAACACCCCATACTTACAGGAGAAAGTCGGCTTGCTTTCCTGCTGGAAGCAAAGCACAGTTCTACGTCTTACACTGCAGGGTTTTAGAAGAAGCTAAGCCCCGATAGCGTACCTAGAGCCTTCCTTGGGAGAGGCAGTTGGCTACACGGAGAACTCCGTGCCAAGAAAACGTTATTCAGGGAAGGGAGCAGTGTTTAGCTAGAGTGTGTGTTTACCTGGTAGAAAGCACAAGGAGGTAGGCTGCGTGTTCGCTGGAAACAGGGACCTGATGGCACAGGCCTTGCTTTCCCATTTTGAATGCTCCATTCATGTTGCCTTAACACTACCTAAATAACAGTTTTAGGACGGGTGTCTAGTCGCAGTAGGCAGGGCTCTGGGAAGGGAACGAGTGTTCTCTCCATCAACAGGGTGCTTTCATAGCCTGGGTGGGAGCTCCTCCTGAGACGCTCTAGAGCTAAAAGGAAACTTGACGGGAGTCCTTTCCTCAAGGTAAAGCCTTGAATAGCCTGCCGAAGCGGAAGCTTGGAGCAGAGTCCTTGAGGCTTAAATTTAGGTCTGCTTTCTTTTAACGTTAGTAAGCTTTTCAGGGCACCAGGACCTCGCGTGGGCACCCTGTTCCCTACTAGAACACAGAGTTCCGGCAGGCTCCCCTGGGCTGCCAAGGAACATCCAGGCCCGGAAACCTTTCCCAGTCACTCTGTGTATGCTGAGTGTAGGGCAACACACTGCACTCTTCCTTGGGAGACCAAGGTTTCCTCAGCACTCCAAAGGCTCCAGGAAATCTGTTCTCGTACATCCTCCATGTCATGGAAATCTGCCTCATTGCCCTAGGCTGAGCGGCACTGAGAAACCAAAACTGCTTCGCATTCCTTCTAGAGTGTCATACCTTAAGACCCCATATTTACAGGAGAGAGTCGGCTTGCATTCCTGCTGTAACCAAAGCCCAGTTCTTGCTCTTCCAGTGCAGGGTTGTAGAAGAAGATAAACCCCGATAGCGAACCTAGATCTCTCCTTGGTGGACGCCGTTGGCTAGACGCAGAACTCCCTGCCAAACCAACTTTATTCAAGGCAGGGACCAGTGTGGAGCTAGAGTGTATATTGACTTGGTAAAATCACAAGGAGGTGGGCTGCGTGTTCACTGGAAACGGGGAATTTATGGCACAAGGCTTGCCTTTCCATATTGAATGCTCCATGCTTGCTGCCTTGAAGCTACCTAAATAACAGTGTTTTGCACGGGTCCCTGTCACTGTAGGCAGTGTACTGGGAAGGGAAAGAGTTTTCTCTAAATCAACAGGGTGCTTTCATAGCCTGGGTGGGAGCTCCTCCTGAGAGACTCTAGAGCTAAAAGGAAACTTGACGGGAGTCCTTTCCTCAAGGTAAAGCCTTGAATAGCCTGCCGAAGCGGAAGCTTGGAGCAGAGAACTTGAGGCTTAATTTTAGGTCTGCTTTCTTTTAACGTTAGTAAGCTTTTCAGGTACCGAGGACCTCGCGTGGGCACCCTATTCCCTGCAAGAACACCGGGACCGGCCAGGCTCCCCTGGCCTGCCAGGAAACATCCAGGCCCGGAAAAGTTTCCCAGTCACTCTCTGGATGCTAAGTGTAGGGCAACACACTGCACTCTTCCTTGGAGGAGCTGGATTTCCTCCGCACTCCACCAGCTCCAGGAAATCTGTTCTCTCATTTCCTACATGTCATGCCAATCTGCCTCATTGCCCTAAGCTGATCGGCACTGAGAAACCAAAACTGCTTAGCATTCCGTCTACAAAGTCGTACCTGAAGATGCCATACTTACAGGAGAAAGTCGGCTTGCGTTCCTGCTGGTACCAAAGCACAGTTCTTCCTCCTACACTGCAGGGTTTTAGAAGAGGCTAAGCCCCGATAGCGTACCTAGAGCGCTCCTTTGGGGAGGCCGTGGCTACACGCAGAACTCCGTGCCAAACCAACTTTATTAAGGAAGGGGCCAGTGTGCAGCTAGAGTGTATATTTACTTGGTAGAAATCACAAGGAGGTAGGCTGCGTTTTCGCTGGAAACGGTCACCTGATGGCACAAGGCTTGCTTTCCCATTTTGAATGCACCACTCATGCTGCCTTGAAGCTACCTAAATTAGAGTTTTCGGACGGGCCTTTAGACACTGTAGGCAGGGCTCTGGGAAGGGAACGAGTGTTCTCTAGATCAACAGGGTGCTTTCATAGCCTGGGTGGGAGCTCCTCCTGAGACGCTCTAGAGCTAAAAGGAAACGTGACGTGAGTCCTTTCCCCAAGATAAAGCCTGGAATAGCCTACCAAAGCGGAAGCTTGGAGCAGAGTCCTTGAAGCATTAGCTTTAGGTTTGTTTTCTTTGAAGGTTAGTAAGCTTTCAGGACACCGAGGACCTCGCGTGGGCTCCCTATTCCCTGCAAGAACACCTAGTACCGGCAGGCTCCACTAGGCTGCTAAGAAACATCCAGGCCCGGAAACCTTTCCCAGTCACTCTGCGTATGCTGAGTGTAGGGCACCACACTGCACTCTTCCTTGGGAGACCTAGGTTTAATCAGCACTCCAAAGGCTCCAGGAAATCTGTTCTCGTACATCCTACATGTCATGCATATCTTGCCTCATTGCCCTAGGCTGAGCGGCGCTGAGAAACCAAAACTGCTTCGCATTCCCTCTAGAGTGTCATACCTTAACACCCCATACTTACAGGAGAAAGTCGGCTTGCTTTCCTGCTGGAAGCAAAGCACAGTTCTACGTCTTACACTGCAGGGTTTTAGAAGAAGCTAAGCCCCGATAGCGTACCTAGAGCCTTCCTTGGGAGAGGCAGTTGGCTACACGGAGAACTCCGTGCCAAGAAAACGTTATTCAGGGAAGGGAGCAGTGTTTAGCTAGAGTGTGTGTTTACCTGGTAGAAAGCACAAGGAGGTAGGCTGCGTGTTCGCTGGAAACAGGGACCTGATGGCACAGGCCTTGCTTTCCCATTTTGAATGCTCCATTCATGTTGCCTTAACACTACCTAAATAACAGTTTTAGGACGGGTGTCTAGTCGCAGTAGGCAGGGCTCTGGGAAGGGAACGAGTGTTCTCTCCATCAACAGGGTGCTTTCATAGCCTGGGTGGGAGCTCCTCCTGAGACGCTCTAGAGCTAAAAGGAAACTTGACGGGAGTCCTTTCCTCAAGGTAAAGCCTTGAATAGCCTGCCGAAGCGGAAGCTTGGAGCAGAGTCCTTGAGGCTTAAATTTAGGTCTGCTTTCTTTTAACGTTAGTAAGCTTTTCAGGGCACCAGGACCTCGCGTGGGCACCCTGTTCCCTACTAGAACACAGAGTTCCGGCAGGCTCCCCTGGGCTGCCAAGGAACATCCAGGCCCGGAAACCTTTCCCAGTCACTCTGTGTATGCTGAGTGTAGGGCAACACACTGCACTCTTCCTTGGGAGACCAAGGTTTCCTCAGCACTCCAAAGGCTCCAGGAAATCTGTTCTCGTACATCCTCCATGTCATGGAAATCTGCCTCATTGCCCTAGGCTGAGCGGCACTGAGAAACCAAAACTGCTTCGCATTCCTTCTAGAGTGTCATACCTTAAGACCCCATATTTACAGGAGAGAGTCGGCTTGCATTCCTGCTGTAACCAAAGCCCAGTTCTTGCTCTTCCAGTGCAGGGTTTTAGAAGAAGCTAAACCCCGATAGCGAACCTAGATCTCTCCTTGGTGGACGCCGTTGGCTAGACGCAGAACTCCCTGCCAAACCAACTTTATTCAAGGCAGGGACCAGTGTGGAGCTAGAGTGTATATTGACTTGGTAAAAGCACAAGGAGGTGGGCTGCGTGTTCACTGGAAATGGGGAATTTATGGCACAAGGCTTGCCTTTCCATATTGAATGCTCCATGCTTGCTGCCTTGAAGCTACCTAAATAACAGTGTTTTGCACGGGTCCCTGTCACTGTAGGCAGTGTACTGGGAAGGGAAAGAGTTTTCTCTAAATCAACAGGGTGCTTTCATAGCCTGGGTGGGAGCTCCTCCTGAGAGGCTCTAGAGCTAAAAGGAAACTTGACGGGAGTCCTTTCCTCAAGGTAAAGCCTTGAATAGCCTGCCGAAGCGGAAGCTTGGAGCAGAGAACTTGAGGCTTAATTTTAGGTCTGCTTTCTTTTAACGTTAGTAAGCTTTTCAGGTACCGAGGACCTCGCGTGGGCACCCTATTCCCTGCAAGAACACCGGGACCGGCCAGGCTCCCCTGGCCTGCCAGGAAACATCCAGGCCCGGAAAAGTTTCCCAGTCACTCTCTGGATGCTAAGTGTAGGGCAACACACTGCACTCTTCCTTGGAGGAGCTGGATTTCCTCCGCACTCCACCAGCTCCAGGAAATCTGTTCTCTCATTTCCTACATGTCATGCCAATCTGCCTCATTGCCCTAAGCTGATCGGCACTGAGAAACCAAAACTGCTTAGCATTCCGTCTACAAAGTCGTACCTGAAGATGCCATACTTACAGGAGAAAGTCGGCTTGCGTTCCTGCTGGTACCAAAGCACAGTTCTTCCTCCTACACTGCAGGGTTTTAGAAGAGGCTAAGCCCCGATAGCGTACCTAGAGCGCTCCTTTGGGGAGGCCGTGGCTACACGCAGAACTCCGTGCCAAACCAACTTTATTAAGGAAGGGGCCAGTGTGCAGCTAGAGTGTATATTTACTTGGTAGAAATCACAAGGAGGTAGGCTGCGTTTTCGCTGGAAACGGTCACCTGATGGCACAAGGCTTGCTTTCCCATTTTGAATGCACCACTCATGCTGCCTTGAAGCTACCTAAATTACAGTTTTCGGACGGGCCTTTAGACACTGTAGGCAGGGCTCTGGGAAGGGAACGAGTGTTCTCTAGATCAACAGGGTGCTTTCATAGCCTGGGTGGGAGCTCCTCCTGAGACGCTCTAGAGCTAAAAGGAAACGTGACGTGAGTCCTTTCCCCAAGATAAAGCCTGGAATAGCCTACCAAAGCGGAAGCTTGGAGCAGAGTCCTTGAAGCATTAGCTTTAGGTTTGTTTTCTTTTAAGGTTAGTAAGCTTTCAGGACACCGAGGACCTCGCGTGGGCTCCCTATTCCCTGCAAGAACACCTAGTACCGGCAGGCTCCACTAGGCTGCTAAGAAACATCCAGGCCCGGAAACCTTTCCCAGTCACTCTGCGTATGCTGAGTGTAGGGCACCACACTGCACTCTTCCTTGGGAGACCTAGGTTTAATCAGCACTCCAAAGGCTCCAGGAAATCTGTTCTCGTACATCCTACATGTCATGCATATCTTGCCTCATTGCCCTAGGCTGAGCGGCGCTGAGAAACCAAAACTGCTTCGCATTCCCTCTAGAGTGTCATACCTTAACACCCCATACTTACAGGAGAAAGTCGGCTTGCTTTCCTGCTGGAAGCAAAGCACAGTTCTACGTCTTACACTGCAGGGTTTTAGAAGAAGCTCAGCCCCGATAGCGTACCTAGAGGCTTCCTTGGGAGAGGCAGTTGGCTACACGGAGAACTCCGTGCCAAGAAAACGTTATTCAGGGAAGGGAGCAGTGTTTAGCTAGAGTGTGTGTTTACCTGGTAGAAAGCACAAGGAGGTAGGCTGCGTGTTCGCTGGAAACAGGGACCTGATGGCACAGGCCTTGCTTTCCCATTTTGAATGCTCCATTCATGTTGCCTTAACACTACCTAAATAACAGTTTTAGGACGGGTGTCTAGTCGCAGTAGGCAGGGCTCTGGGAAGGGAACGAGTGTTCTCTCCATCAACAGGGTGCTTTCATAGCCTGGGTGGGAGCTCCTCCTGAGACGCTCTAGAGCTAAAAGGAAACTTGACGGGAGTCCTTTCCTCAAGGTAAAGCCTTGAATAGCCTGCCGAAGCGGAAGCTTGGAGCAGAGTCCTTGAGGCTTAAATTTAGGTCTGCTTTCTTTTAACGTTAGTAAGCTTTTCAGGGCACCAGGACCTCGCGTGGGCACCCTATTCCCTACTAGAACACAGAGTTCCGGCAGGCTCCCCTGGGCTGCCAAGGAACATCCAGGCCCGGAAACCTTTCCCAGTCACTCTGTGTATGCTGAGTGTAGGGCAACACACTGCACTCTTCCTTGGGAGACCAAGGTTTCCTCAGCACTCCAAAGGCTCCAGGAAATCTGTTCTCGTACATCCTCCATGTCATGGAAATCTGCCTCATTGCCCTAGGCTGAGCGGCACTGAGAAACCAAAACTGCTTCGCATTCCTTCTAGAGTGTCATACCTTAAGACCCCATATTTACAGGAGAGAGTCGGCTTGCATTCCTGCTGTAACCAAAGCCCAGTTCTTGCTCTTCCAGTGCAGGGTTTTAGAAGAAGCTAAACCC
Source organism: Balaenoptera physalus (assembly GCF_965194825.1). Classification (NCBI taxonomy): domain Eukaryota; kingdom Metazoa; phylum Chordata; class Mammalia; order Artiodactyla; family Balaenopteridae; genus Balaenoptera; species Balaenoptera physalus. The sequence goes on along the minus strand of NW_028125669.1, from coordinate 265,585 downwards.
CGATAGCGAACCTAGATCTCTCCTTGGTGGACGCCGTTGGCTAGACGCAGAACTCCCTGCCAAACCAACTTTATTCAAGGCAGGGACCAGTGTGGAGCTAGAGTGTATATTGACTTGGTAAAAGCACAAGGAGGTGGGCTGCGTGTTCACTGGAAACGGGGAATTTATGGCACAAGGCTTGCCTTTCCATATTGAATGCTCCATGCTTGCTGCCTTGAAGCTACCTAAATAACAGTGTTTTGCACGGGTCCCTGTCACTGTAGGCAGTGTACTGGGAAGGGAAAGAGTTTTCTCTAAATCAACAGGGTGCTTTCATAGCCTGGGTGGGAGCTCCTCCTGAGAGGCTCTAGAGCTAAAAGGAAACTTGACGGGAGTCCTTTCCTCAAGGTAAAGCCTTGAATAGCCTGCCGAAGCGGAAGCTTGGAGCAGAGAACTTGAGGCTTAATTTTAGGTCTGCTTTCTTTTAACGTTAGTAAGCTTTTCAGGTACCGAGGACCTCGCGTGGGCACCCTATTCCCTGCAAGAACACCGGGACCGGCCAGGCTCCCCTGGCCTGCCAGGAAACATCCAGGCCCGGAAAAGTTTCCCAGTCACTCTCTGGATGCTAAGTGTAGGGCAACACACTGCACTCTTCCTTGGAGGAGCTGGATTTCCTCCGCACTCCACCAGCTCCAGGAAATCTGTTCTCTCATTTCCTACATGTCATGCCAATCTGCCTCATTGCCCTAAGCTGATCGGCACTGAGAAACCAAAACTGCTTAGCATTCCGTCTACAAAGTCGTACCTGAAGATGCCATACTTACAGGAGAAAGTCGGCTTGCGTTCCTGCTGGTACCAAAGCACAGTTCTTCCTCCTACACTGCAGGGTTTTAGAAGAGGCTAAGCCCCGATAGCGTACCTAGAGCGCTCCTTTGGGGAGGCCGTGGCTACACGCAGAACTCCGTGCCAAACCAACTTTATTAAGGAAGGGGCCAGTGTGCAGCTAGAGTGTATATTTACTTGGTAGAAATCACAAGGAGGTAGGCTGCGTTTTCGCTGGAAACGGTCACCTGATGGCACAAGGCTTGCTTTCCCATTTTGAATGCACCACTCATGCTGCCTTGAAGCTACCTAAATTACAGTTTTCGGACGGGCCTTTAGACACTGTAGGCAGGGCTCTGGGAAGGGAACGAGTGTTCTCTAGATCAACAGGGTGATTTCATAGCCTGGGTGGGAGCTCCTCCTGAGACGCTCTAGAGCTAAAAGGAAACGTGACGTGAGTCCTTTCCCCAAGATAAAGCCTGGAATAGCCTACCAAAGCGGAAGCTTGGAGCAGAGTCCTTGAAGCATTAGCTTTAGGTTTGTTTTCTTTGAAGGTTAGTAAGCTTTCAGGACACCGAGGACCTCGCGTGGGCTCCCTATTCCCTGCAAGAACACCTAGTACCGGCAGCCTCCACTAGGCTGCTAAGAAACATCCAGGCCCGGAAACCTTTCCCAGTCACTCTGCGTATGCTGAGTGTAGGGCACCACACTGCACTCTTCCTTGGGAGACCTAGGTTTAATCAGCACTCCAAAGGCTCCAGGAAATCTGTTCTCGTACATCCTACATGTCATACATATCTTGCCTCATTGCCCTAGGCTGAGCGGCGCTGAGAAACCAAAACTGCTTCGCATTCCCTCTAGAGTGTCATACCTTAACACCCCATACTTACAGGAGAAAGTCGGCTTGCTTTCCTGCTGGAAGCAAAGCACAGTTCTACGTCTTACACTGCAGGGTTTTAGAAGAAGCTAAGCCCCGATAGCGTACCTAGAGGCTTCCTTGGGAGAGGCAGTTGGCTACACGGAGAACTCCGTGCCAAGAAAACGTTATTCAGGGAAGGGAGCAGTGTTTAGCTAGAGTGTGTGTTTACCTGGTAGAAAGCACAAGGAGGTAGGCTGCGTGTTCGCTGGAAACAGGGACCTGATGGCACAGGCCTTGCTTTCCCATTTTGAATGCTCCATTCATGTTGCCTTAACACTACCTAAATAACAGTTTTAGGACGGGTGTCTAGTCGCAGTAGGCAGGGCTCTGGGAAGGGAACGAGTGTTCTCTCCATCAACAGGGTGCTTTCATAGCCTGGGTGGGAGCTCCTCCTGAGACGCTCTAGAGCTAAAAGGAAACTTGACGGGAGTCCTTTCCTCAAGGTAAAGCCTTGAATAGCCTGCCGAAGCGGAAGCTTGGAGCAGAGTCCTTGAGGCTTAAATTTAGGTCTGCTTTCTTTTAACGTTAGTAAGCTTTTCAGGGCACCAGGACCTCGCGTGGGCACCCTGTTCCCTACTAGAACACAGAGTTCCGGCAGGCTCCCCTGGGCTGCCAAGGAACATCCAGGCCCGGAAACCTTTCCCAGTCACTCTGTGTATGCTGAGTGTAGGGCAACACACTGCACTCTTCCTTGGGAGACCAAGGTTTCCTCAGCACTCCAAAGGCTCCAGGAAATCTGTTCTCGTACATCCTCCATGTCATGGAAATCTGCCTCATTGCCCTAGGCTGAGCGGCACTGAGAAACCAAAACTGCTTCGCATTCCTTCTAGAGTGTCATACCTTTAGACCCCATATTTACAGGAGAGAGTCGGCTTGCATTCCTGCTGTAACCAAAGCCCAGGTCTTGCTCTTCCAGTGCAGGGTTTTAGAAGAAGCTAAACCCCGATAGCGAACCTAGATCTCTCCTTGGTGGACGCCGTTGGCTAGACGCAGAACTCCCTGCCAAACCAACTTTATTCAAGGCAGGGACCAGTGTGGAGCTAGAGTGTATATTGACTTGGTAAAAGCACAAGGAGGTGGGCTGCGTGTTCACTGGAAACGGGGAATTTATGGCACAAGGCTTGCCTTTCCATATTGAATGCTCCATGCTTGCTGCCTTGAAGCTACCTAAATAACAGTGTTTTGCACGGGTCCCTGTCACTGTAGGCACTGTACTGGGAAGGGAAAGAGTTTTCTCTAAATCAACAGGGTGCTTTCATAGCCTGGGTGGGAGCTCCTCCTGAGAGGCTCTAGAGCTAAAAGGAAACTTGACGGGAGTCCTTTCCTCAAGGTAAAGCCTTGAATAGCCTGCCGAAGCGGAAGCTTGGAGCAGAGAACTTGAGGCTTAATTTTAGGTCTGCTTTCTTTTAACGTTAGTAAGCTTTTCAGGTACCGAGGACCTCGCGTGGGCACCCTATTCCCTGCAAGAACACCGGGACCGGCCAGGCTCCCCTGGCCTGCCAGGAAACATCCAGGCCCGGAAAAGTTTCCCAGCCACTCTCTGGATGCTAAGTGTAGGGCAACACACTGCACTCTTCCTTGGAGGAGCTGGATTTCCTCCGCACTCCACCAGCTCCAGGAAATCTGTTCTCTCATTTCCTACATGTCATGCCAATCTGCCTCATTGCCCTAAGCTGATCGGCACTGAGAAACCAAAACTGCTTAGCATTCCGTCTACAAAGTCGTACCTGAAGATGCCATACTTACAGGAGAAAGTCGGCTTGCGTTCCTGCTGGTACCAAAGCACAGTTCTTCCTCCTACACTGCAGGGTTTTAGAAGAGGCTAAGCCCCGATAGCGTACCTAGAGCGCTCCTTTGGGGAGGCCGTGGCTACACGCAGAACTCCGTGCCAAACCAACTTTATTAAGGAAGGGGCCAGTGTGCAGCTAGAGTGTATATTTACTTGGTAGAAATCACAAGGAGGTAGGCTGCGTTTTCGCTGGAAACGGTCACCTGATGGCACAAGGCTTGCTTTCCCATTTTGAATGCACCACTCATGCTGCCTTGAAGCTACCTAAATTACAGTTTTCGGACGGGCCTTTAGACACTGTAGGCAGGGCTCTGGGAAGGGAACGAGTGTTCTCTAGATCAACAGGGTGCTTTCATAGCCTGGGTGGGAGCTCCTCCTGAGACGCTCTAGAGCTAAAAGGAAACGTGACGTGAGTCCTTTCCCCAAGATAAAGCCTGGAATAGCCTACCAAAGCGGAAGCTTGGAGCAGAGTCCTTGAAGCATTAGCTTTAGGTTTGTTTTCTTTGAAGGTTAGTAAGCTTTCAGGACACCGAGGACCTCGCGTGGGCTCCCTATTCCCTGCAAGAACACCTAGTACCGGCAGGCTCCACTAGGCTGCTAAGAAACATCCAGGCCCGGAAACCTTTCCCAGTCACTCTGCGTATGCTGAGTGTAGGGCACCACACTGCACTCTTCCTTGGGAGACCTAGGTTTAATCAGCACTCCAAAGGCTCCAGGAAATCTGTTCTCGTACATCCTACATGTCATGCATATCTTGCCTCATTGCCCTAGGCTGAGCGGCACTGAGAAACCAAAACTGCTTCGCATTCCTTCTAGAGTGTCATACCTTAACACCCCATACTTACAGGAGAAAGTCGGCTTGCTTTCCTGCTGGAAGCAAAGCACAGTTCTACGTCTTACACTGCAGGGTTTTAGAAGAAGCTAAGCCCCGATAGCGTACCTAGAGCCTTCCTTGGGAGAGGCAGTTGGCTACACGGAGAACTCCGTGCCAAGAAAACGTTATTCAGGGAAGGGAGCAGTGTTTAGCTAGAGTGTGTGTTTACCTGGTAGAAAGCACAAGGAGGTAGGCTGCGTGTTCGCTGGAAACAGGGACCTGATGGCACAGGCCTTGCTTTCCCATTTTGAATGCTCCATTCATGTTGCCTTAACACTACCTAAATAACAGTTTTAGGACGGGTGTCTAGTCGCAGTAGGCAGGGCTCTGGGAAGGGAACGAGTGTTCTCTCCATCAACAGGGTGCTTTCATAGCCTGGGTGGGAGCTCCTCCTGAGACGCTCTAGAGCTAAAAGGAAACTTGACGGGAGTCCTTTCCTCAAGGTAAAGCCTTGAATAGCCTGCCGAAGCGGAAGCTTGGAGCAGAGTCCTTGAGGCTTAAATTTAGGTCTGCTTTCTTTTAACGTTAGTAAGCTTTTCAGGGCACCAGGACCTCGCGTGGGCACCCTGTTCCCTACTAGAACACAGAGTTCCGGCAGGCTCCCCTGGACTGCCAAGGAACATCCAGGCCCGGAAACCTTTCCCAGTCACTCTGTGTATGCTGAGTGTAGGGCAACACACTGCACTCTTCCTTGGGAGACCAAGGTTTCCTCAGCACTCCAAAGGCTCCAGGAAATCTGTTCTCGTACATCCTCCATGTCATGGAAATCTGCCTCATTGCCCTAGGCTGAGCGGCACTGAGAAACCAAAACTGCTTCGCATTCCTTCTAGAGTGTCATACCTTAAGACCCCATATTTACAGGAGAGAGTCGGCTTGCATTCCTGCTGTAACCAAAGCCCAGTTCTTGCTCTTCCAGTGCAGGGTTGTAGAAGAAGCTAAACCCCGATAGCGAACCTAGATCTCTCCTTGGTGGACGCCGTTGGCTAGACGCAGAACTCCCTGCCAAACCAACTTTATTCAAGGCAGGGACCAGTGTGGAGCTAGAGTGTATATTGACTTGGTAAAAGCACAAGGAGGTGGGCTGCGTGTTCACTGGAAACGGGGAATTTATGGCACAAGGCTTGCCTTTCCATATTGAATGCTCCATGCTTGCTGCCTTGAAGCTACCTAAATAACAGTGTTTTGCACGGGTCCCTGTCACTGTAGGCAGTGTACTGGGAAGGGAAAGAGTTTTCTCTAAATCAACAGGGTGCTTTCATAGCCTGGGTGGGAGCTCCTCCTGAGAGGCTCTAGAGCTAAAAGGAAACTTGACGGGAGTCCTTTCCTCAAGGTAAAGCCTTGAATAGCCTGCCGAAGCGGAAGCTTGGAGCAGAGAACTTGAGGCTTAATTTTAGGTCTGCTTTCTTTTAACGTTAGTAAGCTTTTCAGGTACCGAGGACCTCGCGTGGGCACCCTATTCCCTGCAAGAACACCGGGACCGGCCAGGCTCCCCTGGCCTGCCAGGAAACATCCAGGCCCGGAAAAGTTTCCCAGTCACTCTCTGGATGCTAAGTGTAGGGCAACACACTGCACTCTTCCTTGGAGGAGCTGGATTTCCTCCGCACTCCACCAGCTCCAGGAAATCTGTTCTCTCATTTCCTACATGTCATGCCAATCTGCCTCATTGCCCTAAGCTGATCGGCACTGAGAAACCAAAACTGCTTAGCATTCCTTCTACAAAGTCGTACCTGAAGATGCCATACTTACAGGAGAAAGTCGGCTTGCGTTCCTGCTGGTACCAAAGCACAGTTCTTCCTCCTACACTGCAGGGTTTTAGAAGAGGCTAAGCCCCGATAGCGTACCTAGAGCGCTCCTTTGGGGAGGCCGTGGCTACACGCAGAACTCCGTGCCAAACCAACTTTATTAAGGAAGGGGCCAGTGTGCAGCTAGAGTGTATATTTACTTGGTAGAAATCACAAGGAGGTAGGCTGCGTTTTCGCTGGAAACGGTCACCTGATGGCACAAGGCTTGCTTTCCCATTTTGAATGCACCACTCATGCTGCCTTGAAGCTACCTAAATTACAGTTTTCGGACGGGCCTTTAGACACTGTAGGCAGGGCTCTGGGAAGGGAACGAGTGTTCTCTAGATCAACAGGGTGCTTTCATAGCCTGGGTGGGAGCTCCTCCTGAGACGCTCTAGAGCTAAAAGGAAACGTGACGTGAGTCCTTTCCCCAAGATAAAGCCTGGAATAGCCTACCAAAGCGGAAGCTTGGAGCAGAGTCCTTGAAGCATTAGCTTTAGGTTTGTTTTCTTTTAAGGTTAGTAAGCTTTCAGGACGCCGAGGACCTCGCGTGGGCTCCCTATTCCCTGCAAGAACACCTAGTACCGGCAGGCTCCACTAGGCTGCTAAGAAACATCCAGGCCCGGAAACCTTTCCCAGTCACTCTGCGTATGCTGAGTGTAGGGCACCACACTGCACTCTTCCTTGGGAGACCTAGGTTTAATCAGCACTCCAAAGGCTCCAGGAAATCTGTTCTCGTACATCCTACATGTCATGCATATCTTGCCTCATTGCCCTAGGCTGAGCGGCGCTGAGAAACCAAAACTGCTTCGCATTCCCTCTAGAGTGTCATACCTTAACACCCCATACTTACAGGAGAAAGTCGGCTTGCTTTCCTGCTGGAAGCAAAGCACAGTTCTACGTCTTACACTGCAGGGTTTTAGAAGAAGCTAAGCCCCGATAGCGTACCTAGAGCCTTCCTTGGGAGAGGCAGTTGGCTACACGGAGAACTCCGTTCCAAGAAAACGTTATTCAGGGAAGGGAGCAGTGTTTAGCTAGAGTGTGTGTTTACCTGGTAGAAAGCACAAGGAGGTAGGCTGCGTGTTCGCTGGAAACAGGGACCTGATGGCACAGGCCTTGCTTTCCCATTTTGAATGCTCCATTCATGTTGCCTTAACACTACCTAAATAACAGTTTTAGGACGGGTGTCTAGTCGCAGTAGGCAGGGCTCTGGGAAGGGAACGAGTGTTCTCTCCATCAACAGGGTGCTTTCATAGCCTGGGTGGGAGCTCCTCCTGAGACGCTCTAGAGCTAAAAGGAAACTTGACGGGAGTCCTTTCCTCAAGGTAAAGCCTTGAATAGCCTGCCGAAGCGGAAGCTTGGAGCAGAGTCCTTGAGGCTTAAATTTAGGTCTGCTTTCTTTTAACGTTAGTAAGCTTTTCAGGGCACCAGGACCTCGCGTGGGCACCCTGTTCCCTACTAGAACACAGAGTTCCGGCAGGCTCCCCTGGGCTGCCAAGGAACATCCAGGCCCGGAAACCTTTCCCAGTCACTCTGTGTATGCTGAGTGTAGGGCAACACACTGCACTCTTCCTTGGGAGACCAAGGTTTCCTCAGCACTCCAAAGGCTCCAGGAAATCTGTTCTCGTACATCCTCCATGTCATGGAAATCTGCCTCATTGCCCTAGGCTGAGCGGCACTGAGAAACCAAAACTGCTTCGCATTCCTTCTAGAGTGTCATACCTTAAGACCCCATATTTACAGGAGAGAGTCGGCTTGCATTCCTGCTGTAACCAAAGCCCAGTTCTTGCTCTTCCAGTGCAGGGTTTTAGAAGAAGCTAAACCCCGATAGCGAACCTAGATCTCTCCTTGGTGGACGCCGTTGGCTAGACGCAGAACTCCCTGCCAAACCAACTTTATTCAAGGCACGGACCAGTGTGGAGCTAGAGTGTATATTGACTTGGTAAAAGCACAAGGAGGTGGGCTGCGTGTTCACTGGAAACGGGGAATTTATGGCACAAGGCTTGCCTTTCCATATTGAATGCTCCATGCTTGCTGCCTTGAAGCTACCTAAATAACAGTGTTTTGCACGGGTCCCTGTCACTGTAGGCAGTGTACTGGGAAGGGAAAGAGTTTTCTCTAAATCAACAGGGTGCTTTCATAGCCTGGGTGGGAGCTCCTCCTGAGAGGCTCTAGAGCTAAAAGGAAACTTGACGGGAGTCCTTTCCTCAAGGTAAAGCCTTGAATAGCCTGCCGAAGCGGAAGCTTGGAGCAGAGAACTTGAGGCTTAATTTTAGGTCTGCTTTCTTTTAACGTTAGTAAGCTTTTCAGGTACCGAGGACCTCGCGTGGGCACCCTATTCCCTGCAAGAACACCGGGACCGGCCAGGCTCCCCTGGCCTGCCAGGAAACATCCAGGCCCGGAAAAGTTTCCCAGTCACTCTCTGGATGCTAAGTGTAGGGCAACACACTGCACTCTTCCTTGGAGGAGCTGGATTTCCTCCGCACTCCACCAGCTCCAGGAAATCTGTTCTCTCATTTCCTACATGTCATGCCAATCTGCCTCATTGCCCTAAGCTGATCGGCACTGAGAAACCAAAACTGCTTAGCATTCCGTCTACAAAGTCGTACCTGAAGATGCCATACTTACAGGAGAAAGTCGGCTTGCGTTCCTGCTGGTACCAAAGCACAGTTCTTCCTCCTACACTGCAGGGTTTTAGAAGAGGCTAAGCCCCGATAGCGTACCTAGAGCGCTCCTTTGGGGAGGCCGTGGCTACACGCAGAACTCCGTGCCAAACCAACTTTATTAAGGAAGGGGCCAGTGTGCAGCTAGAGTGTATATTTACTTGGTAGAAATCACAAGGAGGTAGGCTGCGTTTTCGCTGGAAACGGTCACCTGATGGCACAAGGCTTGCTTTCCCATTTTGAATGCACCACTCATGCTGCCTTGAAGCTACCTAAATTACAGTTTTCGGACGGGCCTTTAGACACTGTAGGCAGGGCTCTGGGAAGGGAACGAGTGTTCTCTAGATCAACAGGGTGCTTTCATAGCCTGGGTGGGAGCTCCTCCTGAGACGCTCTAGAGCTAAAAGGAAACGTGACGTGAGTCCTTTCCCCAAGATAAAGCCTGGAATAGCCTACCAAAGCGGAAGCTTGGAGCAGAGTCCTTGAAGCATTAGCTTTAGGTTTGTTTTCTTTTAAGGTTAGTAAGCTTTCAGGACGCCGAGGACCTCGCGTGGGCTCCCTATTCCCTGCAAGAACACCTAGTACCGGCAGGCTCCACTAGGCTGCTAAGAAACATCCAGGCCCGGAAACCTTTCCCAGTCACTCTGCGTATGCTGAGTGTAGGGCACCACACTGCACTCTTCCTTGGGAGACCTAGGTTTAATCAGCACTCCAAAGGCTCCAGGAAATCTGTTCTCGTACATCCTACATGTCATGCATATCTTGCCTCATTGCCCTAGGCTGAGCGGCGCTGAGAAACCAAAACTGCTTCGCATTCCCTCTAGAGTGTCATACCTTAACACCCCATACTTACAGGAGAAAGTCGGCTTGCTTTCCTGCTGGAAGCAAAGCACAGTTCTACGTCTTACACTGCAGGGTTTTAGAAGAAGCTAAGCCCCGATAGCGTACCTAGAGCCTTCCTTGGGAGAGGCAGTTGGCTACACGGAGAACTCCGTGCCAAGAAAACGTTATTCAGGGAAGGGAGCAGTGTTTAGCTAGAGTGTGTGTTTACCTGGTAGAAAGCACAAGGAGGTAGGCTGCGTGTTCGCTGGAAACAGGGACCTGATGGCACAGGCCTTGCTTTCCCATTTTGAATGCTCCATTCATGTTGCCTTAACACTACCTAAATAACAGTTTTAGGACGGGTGTCTAGTCGCAGTAGGCAGGGCTCTGGGAAGGGAACGAGTGTTCTCTCCATCAACAGGGTGCTTTCATAGCCTGGGTGGGAGCTCCTCCTGAGACGCTCTAGAGCTAAAAGGAAACTTGACGGGAGTCCTTTCCTCAAGGTAAAGCCTTGAATAGCCTGCCGAAGCGGAAGCTTGGAGCAGAGTCCTTGAGGCTTAAATTTAGGTCTGCTTTCTTTTAACGTTAGTAAGCTTTTCAGGGCACCAGGACCTCGCGTGGGCACCCTGTTCCCTACTAGAACACAGAGTTCCGGCAGGCTCCCCTGGGCTGCCAAGGAACATCCAGGCCCGGAAACCTTTCCCAGTCACTCTGTGTATGCTGAGTGTAGGGCAACACACTGCACTCTTCCTTGGGAGACCAAGGTTTCCTCAGCACTCCAAAGGCTCCAGGAAATCTGTTCTCGTACATCCTCCATGTCATGGAAATCTGCCTCATTGCCCTAGGCTGAGCGGCACTGAGAAACCAAAACTGCTTCGCATTCCTTCTAGAGTGTCATACCTTAAGACCCCATATTTACAGGAGAGAGTCGGCTTGCATTCCTGCTGTAACCAAAGCCCAGTTCTTGCTCTTCCAGTGCAGGGTTTTAGAAGAAGCTAAACCCCGATAGCGAACCTAGATCTCTCCTTGGTGGACGCCGTTGGCTAGACGCAGAACTCCCTGCCAAACCAACTTTATTCAAGGCACGGACCAGTGTGGAGCTAGAGTGTATATTGACTTGGTAAAAGCACAAGGAGGTGGGCTGCGTGTTCACTGGAAACGGGGAATTTATGGCACAAGGCTTGCCTTTCCATATTGAATGCTCCATGCTTGCTGCCTTGAAGCTACCTAAATAACAGTGTTTTGCACGGGTCCCTGTCACTGTAGGCAGTGTACTGGGAAGGGAAAGAGTTTTCTCTAAATCAACAGGGTGCTTTCATAGCCTGGGTGGGAGCTCCTCCTGAGAGGCTCTAGAGCTAAAAGGAAACTTGACGGGAGTCCTTTCCTCAAGGTAAAGCCTTGAATAGCCTGCCGAAGCGGAAGCTTGGAGCAGAGAACTTGAGGCTTAATTTTAGGTCTGCTTTCTTTTAACGTTAGTAAGCTTTTCAGGTACCGAGGACCTCGCGTGGGCACCCTATTCCCTGCAAGAACACCGGGACCGGCCAGGCTCCCCTGGCCTGCCAGGAAACATCCAGGCCCGGAAAAGTTTCCCAGTCACTCTCTGGATGCTAAGTGTAGGGCAACACACTGCACTCTTCCTTGGAGGAGCTGGATTTCCTCCGCACTCCACCAGCTCCAGGAAATCTGTTCTCTCATTTCCTACATGTCATGCCAATCTGCCTCATTGCCCTAAGCTGATCGGCACTGAGAAACCAAAACTGCTTAGCATTCCGTCTACAAAGTCGTACCTGAAGATGCCATACTTACAGGAGAAAGTCGGCTTGCGTTCCTGCTGGTACCAAAGCACAGTTCTTCCTCCTACACTGCAGGGTTTTAGAAGAGGCTAAGCCCCGATAGCGTACCTAGAGCGCTCCTTTGGGGAGGCCGTGGCTACACGCAGAACTCCGTGCCAAACCAACTTTATTAAGGAAGGGGCCAGTGTGCAGCTAGAGTGTATATTTACTTGGTAGAAATCACAAGGAGGTAGGCTGCGTTTTCGCTGGAAACGGTCACCTGATGGCACAAGGCTTGCTTTCCCATTTTGAATGCACCACTCATGCTGCCTTGAAGCTACCTAAATTACAGTTTTCGGACGGGCCTTTAGACACTGTAGGCAGGGCTCTGGGAAGGGAACGAGTGTTCTCTAGATCAACAGGGTGCTTTCATAGCCTGGGTGGGAGCTCCTCCTGAGACGCTCTAGAGCTAAAAGGAAACGTGACGTGAGTCCTTTCCCCAAGATAAAGCCTGGAATAGCCTACCAAAGCGGAAGCTTGGAGCAGAGTCCTTGAAGCATTAGCTTTAGGTTTGTTTTCTTTTAAGGTTAGTAAGCTTTCAGGACACCGAGGACCTCGCGTGGGCTCCCTATTCCCTGCAAGAACACCTAGTACCGGCAGGCTCCACTAGGCTGCTAAGAAACATCCAGGCCCGGAAACCTTTCCCAGTCACTCTGCGTATGCTGAGTGTAGGGCACCACACTGCACTCTTCCTTGGGAGACCTAGGTTTAATCAGCACTCCAAAGGCTCCAGGAAATCTGTTCTCGTACATCCTACATGTCATGCATATCTTGCCTCATTGCCCTAGGCTGAGCGGCGCTGAGAAACCAAAACTGCTTCGCATTCCCTCTAGAGTGTCATACCTTAACACCCCATACTTACAGGAGAAAGTCGGCTTGCTTTCCTGCTGGAAGCAAAGCACAGTTCTACGTCTTACACTGCAGGGTTTTAGAAGAAGCTAAGCCCCGATAGCGTACCTAGAGCCTTCCTTGGGAGAGGCAGTTGGCTACACGGAGAACTCCGTGCCAAGAAAACGTTATTCAGGGAAGGGAGCAGTGTTTAGCTAGAGTGTGTGTTTACCTGGTAGAAAGCACAAGGAGGTAGGCTGCGTGTTCGCTGGAAACAGGGACCTGATGGCACAGGCCTTGCTTTCCCATTTTGAATGCTCCATTCATGTTGCCTTAACACTACCTAAATAACAGTTTTAGGACGGGTGTCTAGTCGCAGTAGGCAGGGCTCTGGGAAGGGAACGAGTGTTCTCTCCATCAACAGGGTGCTTTCATAGCCTGGGTGGGAGCTCCTCCTGAGACGCTCTAGAGCTAAAAGGAAACTTGACGGGAGTCCTTTCCTCAAGGTAAAGCCTTGAATAGCCTGCCGAAGCGGAAGCTTGGAGTAGAGTCCTTGAGGCTTAAATTTAGGTCTGCTTTCTTTTAACGTTAGTAAGCTTTTCAGGGCACCAGGACCTCGCGTGGGCACCCTGTTCCCTACTAGAACACAGAGTTCCGGCAGGCTCCCCTGGGCTGCCAAGGAACATCCAGGCCCGGAAACCTTTCCCAGTCACTCTGTGTATGCTGAGTGTAGGGCAACACACTGCACTCTTCCTTGGAGACCAAGGTTTCCTCAGCACTCCAAAGGCTCCAGGAAATCTGTTCTCGTACATCCTCCATGTCATGGAAATCTGCCTCATTGCCCTAGGCTGAGCGGCACTGAGAAACCAAAACTGCTTCGCATTCCTTCTAGAGTGTCATACCTTAAGACCCCATATTTACAGGAGAGAGTCGGCTTGCATTCCTGCTGTAACCAAAGCCCAGTTCTTGCTCTTCCAGTGCAGGGTTTTAGAAGAAGCTAAACCCCGATAGCGAACCTAGATCTCTCCTTGGTGGACGCCGTTGGCTAGACGGAGAACTCCCTGCCAAACCAACTTTATTCAAGGCAGGGACCAGTGTGGAGCTAGAGTGTATATTGACTTGGTAAAATCACAAGGAGGTGGGCTGCGTGTTCACTGGAAACGGGGAATTTATGGCACAAGGCTTGCCTTTCCATATTGAATGCTCCATGCTTGCTGCCTTGAAGCTACCTAAATAACAGTGTTTTGCACGGGTCCCTGTCACTGTAGGCAGTGTACTGGGAAGGGAAAGAGTTTTCTCTAAATCAACAGGGTGCTTTCATAGCCTGGGTGGGAGCTCCTCCTGAGAGGCTCTAGAGCTAAAAGGAAACTTGACGGGAGTCCTTTCCTCAAGGTAAAGCCTTGAATAGCCTGCCAAAGCGGAAGCTTGGAGCAGAGAACTTGAGGCTTAATTTTAGGTCTGCTTTCTTTTAACGTTAGTAAGCTTTTCAGGTACCGAGGACCTCGCGTGGGCACCCTATTCCCTGCAAGAACACCGGGACCGGCCAGGCTCCCCTGGCCTGCCAGGAAACATCCAGGCCCGGAAAAGTTTCCCAGTCACTCTCTGGATGCTAAGTGTAGGGCAACACACTGCACCCTTCCTTGGCGGAGCTGGATTTCCTCCGCACTCCACCAGCTCCAGGAAATCTGTTCTCTCATTTCCTACATGTCATGCCAATCTGCCTCATTGCCCTAAGCTGATCGGCACTGAGAAACCAAAACTGCTTAGCATTCCTTCTACAAAGTCGTACCTGAAGATGCCATACTTACAGGAGAAAGTCGGCTTGCGTTCCTGCTGGTACCAAAGCACAGTTCTTCCTCCTACACTGCAGGGTTTTAGAAGAGGCTAAGCCCCGATAGCGTACCTAGAGCGCTCCTTTGGGGAGGCCGTGGCTACACGCAGAACTCCGTGCCAAACCAACTTTATTAAGGAAGGGGCCAGTGTGCAGCTAGAGTGTATATTTACTTGGTAGAAATCACAAGGAGGTAGGCTGCGTTTTCGCTGGAAACGGTCACCTGATGGCACAAGGCTTGCTTTCCCATTTTGAATGCACCACTCATGCTGCCTTGAAGCTACCTAAATTACAGTTTTCGGACGGGCCTTTAGACACTGTAGGCAGGGCTCTGGGAAGGGAACGAGTGTTCTCTAGATCAACAGGGTGCTTTCATAGCCTGGGTGGGAGCTCCTCCTGAGACGCTCTAGAGCTAAAAGGAAACGTGACGTGAGTCCTTTCCCCAAGATAAAGCCTGGAATAGCCTACCAAAGCGGAAGCTTGGAGCAGAGTCCTTGAAGCATTAGCTTTAGGTTTGTTTTCTTTGAAGGTTAGTAAGCTTTCAGGACACCGAGGACCTCGCGTGGGCTCCCTATTCCCTGCAAGAACACCTAGTACCGGCAGGCTCCACTAGGCTGCTAAGAAACATCCAGGCCCGGAAACCTTTCCCAGTCACTCTGCGTATGCTGAGTGTAGGGCACCACACTGCACTCTTCCTTGGGAGACCTAGGTTTAATCAGCACTCCAAAGGCTCCAGGAAATCTGTTCTCGTACATCCTACATGTCATGCATATCTTGCCTCATTGCCCTAGGCTGAGCGGCGCTGAGAAACCAAAACTGCTTCGCATTCCTTCTAGAGTGTCATACCTTAACACCCCATACTTACAGGAGAAAGTCGGCTTGCTTTCCTGCTGGAAGCAAAGCACAGTTCTACGTCTTACACTGCAGGGTTTTAGAAGAAGCTAAGCCCCGATAGCGTACCTAGAGGCTTCCTTGGGAGAGGCAGTTGGCTACACGGAGAACTCCGTGCCAAGAAAACGTTATTCAGGGAAGGGAGCAGTGTTTAGCTAGAGTGTGTGTTTACCTGGTAGAAAGCACAAGGAGGTAGGCTGCGTGTTCGCTGGAAACAGGGACCTGATGGCACAGGCCTTGCTTTCCCATTTTGAATGCTCCATTCATGTTGCCTTAACACTACCTAAATAACAGTTTTAGGACGGGTGTCTAGTCGCAGTAGGCAGGGCTCTGGGAAGGGAACGAGTGTTCTCTCCATCAACAGGGTGCTTTCATAGCCTGGGTGGGAGCTCCTCCTGAGACGCTCTAGAGCTAAAAGGAAACTTGACGGGAGTCCTTTCCTCAAGGTAAAGCCTTGAATAGCCTGCCGAAGCGGAAGCTTGGAGCAGAGTCCTTGAGGCTTAAATTTAGGTCTGCTTTCTTTTAACGTTAGTAAGCTTTTCAGGGCACCAGGACCTCGCGTGGGCACCCTGTTCCCTACTAGAACACAGAGTTCCGGCAGGCTCCCCTGGGATGCCAAGGAACATCCAGGCCCGGAAACCTTTCCCAGTCACTCTGTGTATGCTGAGTGTAGGGCAACACACTGCACTCTTCCTTGGGAGACCAAGGTTTCCTCAGCACTCCAAAGGCTCCAGGAAATCTGTTCTCGTACATCCTCCATGTCATGGAAATCTGCCTCATTGCCCTAGGCTGAGCGGCACTGAGAAACCAAAACTGCTTCGCATTCCTTCTAGAGTGTCATACCTTAAGACCCCATATTTACAGGAGAGAGTCGGCTTGCATTCCTGCTGTAACCAAAGCCCAGTTCTTGCTCTTCCAGTGCAGGGTTTTAGAAGAAGCTAAACCCCGATAGCGAACCTAGATCTCTCCTTGATGGACGCCGTTGGCTAGACGCAGAACTCCCTGCCAAACCAACTTTATTCAAGGCAGGGACCAGTGTGGAGCTAGAGTGTATATTGACTTGGTAAAATCACAAGGAGGTGGGCTGCGTGTTCACTGGAAACGGGGAATTTATGGCACAAGGCTTGCCTTTCCATATTGAATGCTCCATGCTTGCTGCCTTGAAGCTACCTAAATAACAGTGTTTTGCACGGGTCCCTGTCACTGTAGGCAGTGTACTGGGAAGGGAAAGAGTTTTCTCTAAATCAACAGGGTGCTTTCATAGCCTGGGTGGGAGCTCCTCCTGAGAGGCTCTAGAGCTAAAAGGAAACTTGACGGGAGTCCTTTCCTCAAGGTAAAGCCTTGAATAGCCTGCCAAAGCGGAAGCTTGGAGCAGAGAACTTGAGGCTTAATTTTAGGTCTGCTTTCTTTTAACGTTAGTAAGCTTTTCAGGTACCGAGGACCTCGCGTGGGCACCCTATTCCCTGCAAGAACACCGGGACCGGCCAGGCTCCCCTGGCCTGCCAGGAAACATCCAGGCCCGGAAAAGTTTCCCAGTCACTCTCTGGATGCTAAGTGTAGGGCAACACACTGCACTCTTCCTTGGCGGAGCTGGATTTCCTCCGCACTCCACCAGCTCCAGGAAATCTGTTCTCTCATTTCCTACATGTCATGCCAATCTGCCTCATTGCCCTAAGCTGATCGGCACTGAGAAACCAAAACTGCTTAGCATTCCTTCTACAAAGTCGTACCTGAAGATGCCATACTTACAGGAGAAAGTCGGCTTGCGTTCCTGCTGGTACCAAAGCACAGTTCTTCCTCCTACACTGCAGGGTTTTAGAAGAGGCTAAGCCCCGATAGCGTACCTAGAGCGCTCCTTTGGGGAGGCCGTGGCTACACGCAGAACTCCGTGCCAAACCAACTTTATTAAGGAAGGGGCCAGTGTGCAGCTAGAGTGTATATTTACTTGGTAGAAATCACAAGGAGGTAGGCTGCGTTTTCGCTGGAAACGGTCACCTGATGGCACAAGGCTTGCTTTCCCATTTTGAATGCACCACTCATGCTGCCTTGAAGCTACCTAAATTACAGTTTTCGGACGGGCCTTTAGACACTGTAGGCAGGGCTCTGGGAAGGGAACGAGTGTTCTCTAGATCAACAGGGTGCTTTCATAGCCTGGGTGGGAGCTCCTCCTGAGACGCTCTAGAGCTAAAAGGAAACGTGACGTGAGTCCTTTCCCCAAGATAAAGCCTGGAATAGCCTACCAAAGCGGAAGCTTGGAGCAGAGTCCTTGAAGCATTAGCTTTAGGTTTGTTTTCTTTCAAGGTTAGTAAGCTTTCAGGACACCGAGGACCTCGCGTGGGCTCCCTATTCCCTGCAAGAACACCTAGTACCGGCAGGCTCCACTAGGCTGCTAAGAAACATCCAGGCCCGGAAACCTTTCCCAGTCACTCTGCGTATGCTGAGTGTAGGGCACCACACTGCACTCTTCCTTGGGAGACCTAGGTTTAATCAGCACTCCAAAGGCTCCAGGAAATCTGTTCTCGTACATCCTACATGTCATGCATATCTTGCCTCATTGCCCTAGGCTGAGCGGCGCTGAGAAACCAAAACTGCTTCGCATTCCTTCTAGAGTGTCATACCTTAACACCCCATACTTACAGGAGAAAGTCGGCTTGCTTTCCTGCTGGAAGCAAAGTACAGTTCTACGTCTTACACTGCAGGGTTTTAGAAGAAGCTAAGCCCCGATAGCGTACCTAGAGGCTTCCTTGGGAGAGGCAGTTGGCTACACGGAGAACTCCGTGCCAAGAAAACGTTATTCAGGGAAGGGAGCAGTGTTTAGCTAGAGTGTGTGTTTACCTGGTAGAAAGCACAAGGAGGTAGGCTGCGTGTTCGCTGGAAACAGGGACCTGATGGCACAGGCCTTGCTTTCCCATTTTGAATGCTCCATTCATGTTGCCTTAACACTACCTAAATAACAGTTTTAGGACGGGTGTCTAGTCGCAGTAGGCAGGGCTCTGGGAAGGGAACGAGTGTTCTCTCCATCAACAGGGTGCTTTCATAGCCTGGGTGGGAGCTCCTCCTGAGACGCTCTAGAGCTAAAAGGAAACTTGACGGGAGTCCTTTCCTCAAGGTAAAGCCTTGAATAGCCTGCCGAAGCGGAAGCTTGGAGCAGAGTCCTTGAGGCTTAAATTTAGGTCTGCTTTCTTTTAACGTTAGTAAGCTTTTCAGGGCACCAGGACCTCGCGTGGGCACCCTGTTCCCTACTAGAACACAGAGTTCCGGCAGGCTCCCCTGGGCTGCCAAGGAACATCCAGGCCCGGAAACCTTTCCCAGTCACTCTGTGTATGCTGAGTGTAGGGCAACACACTGCACTCTTCCTTGGGAGACCAAGGTTTCCTCAGCACTCCAAAGGCTCCAGGAAATCTGTTCTCGTACATCCTCCATGTCATGGAAATCTGCCTCATTGCCCTAGGCTGAGCGGCACTGAGAAACCAAAACTGCTTCGCATTCCTTCTAGAGTGTCATACCTTAAGACCCCATATTTACAGGAGAGAGTCGGCTTGCATTCCTGCTGTAACCAAAGCCCAGTTCTTGCTCTTCCAGTGCAGGGTTGTAGAAGAAGCTAAACCCCGATAGCGAACCTAGATCTCTCCTTGGTGGACGCCGTTGGCTAGACGCAGAACTCCCTGCCAAACCAACTTTATTCAAGGCAGGGACCAGTGTGGAGCTAGAGTGTATATTGACTTGGTAAAAGCACAAGGAGGTGGGCTGCGTGTTCACTGGAAACGGGGAATTTATGGCACAAGGCTTGCCTTTCCATATTGAATGCTCCATGCTTGCTGCCTTGAAGCTACCTAAATAACAGTGTTTTGCACGGGTCCCTGTCACTGTAGGCAGTGTACTGGGAAGGGAAAGAGTTTTCTCTAAATCAACAGGGTGCTTTCATAGCCTGGGTGGGAGCTCCTCCTGAGAGGCTCTAGAGCTAAAAGGAAACTTGACGGGAGTCCTTTCCTCAAGGTAAAGCCTTGAATAGCCTGCCGAAGCGGAAGCTTGGAGCAGAGAACTTGAGGCTTAATTTTAGGTCTGCTTTCTTTTAACGTTAGTAAGCTTTTCAGGTACCGAGGACCTCGCGTGGGCACCCTATTCCCTGCAAGAACACCGGGACCGGCCAGGCTCCCCTGGCCTGCCAGGAAACATCCAGGCCCGGAAAAGTTTCCCAGTCACTCTCTGGATGCTAAGTGTAGGGCAACACACTGCACTCTTCCTTGGAGGAGCTGGATTTCCTCCGCACTCCACCAGCTCCAGGAAATCTGTTCTCTCATTTCCTACATGTCATGCCAATCTGCCTCATTGCCCTAAGCTGATCGGCAATGAGAAACCAAAACTGCTTAGCATTCCTTCTACAAAGTCATACCTGAAGATGCCATACTTACAGGAGAAAGTCGGCTTGCGTTCCTGCTGGTACCAAAGCACAGTTCTTCCTCCTACACTGCAGGGTTTTAGAAGAGGCTAAGCCCCGATAGCGTACCTAGAGCGCTCCTTTGGGGAGGCCGTGGCTACACGCAGAACTCCGTGCCAAACCAACTTTATTAAGGAAGGGGCCAGTGTGCAGCTAGAGTGTATATTTACTTGGTAGAAATCACAAGGAGGTAGGCTGCGTTTTCGCTGGAAACGGTCACCTGATGGCACAAGGCTTGCTTTCCCATTTTGAATGCACCACTCATGCTGCCTTGAAGCTACCTAAATTACAGTTTTCGGACGGGCCTTTAGACACTGTAGGCAGGGCTCTGGGAAGGGAACGAGTGTTCTCTAGATCAACAGGGTGCTTTCATAGCCTGGGTGGGAGCTCCTCCTGAGACGCTCTAGAGCTAAAAGGAAACGTGACGTGAGTCCTTTCCCCAAGATAAAGCCTGGAATAGCCTACCAAAGCGGAAGCTTGGAGCAGAGTCCTTGAAGCATTAGCTTTAGGTTTGTTTTCTTTGAAGGTTAGTAAGCTTTCAGGACACCGAGGACCTCGCGTGGGCTCCCTATTCCCTGCAAGAACACCTAGTACCGGCAGGCTCCACTAGGCTGCTAAGAAACATCCAGGCCCGGAAACCTTTCCCAGTCACTCTGCGTATGCTGAGTGTAGGGCACCACACTGCACTCTTCCTTGGGAGACCTAGGTTTAATCAGCACTCCAAAGGCTCCAGGAAATCTGTTCTCGTACATCCTACATGTCATGCATATCTTGCCTCATTGCCCTAGGCTGAGCGGCACTGAGAAACCAAAACTGCTTCGCATTCCTTCTAGAGTGTCATACCTTAACACCCCATACTTACAGGAGAAAGTCGGCTTGCTTTCCTGCTGGAAGCAAAGCACAGTTCTACGTCTTACACTGCAGGGTTTTAGAAGAAGCTAAGCCCCGATAGCGTACCTAGAGCCTTCCTTGGGAGAGGCAGTTGGCTACACGGAGAACTCCGTGCCAAGAAAACGTTATTCAGGGAAGGGAGCAGTGTTTAGCTAGAGTGTGTGTTTACCTGGTAGAAAGCACAAGGAGGTAGGCTGCGTGTTCGCTGGAAACAGGGACCTGATGGCACAGGCCTTGCTTTCCCATTTTGAATGCTCCATTCATGTTGCCTTAACACTACCTAAATAACAGTTTTAGGACGGGTGTCTAGTCGCAGTAGGCAGGGCTCTGGGAAGGGAACGAGTGTTCTCTCCATCAACAGGGTGCTTTCATAGCCTGGGTGGGAGCTCCTCCTGAGACGCTCTAGAGCTAAAAGGAAACTTGACGGGAGTCCTTTCCTCAAGGTAAAGCCTTGAATAGCCTGCCGAAGCGGAAGCTTGGAGCAGAGTCCTTGAGGCTTAAATTTAGGTCTGCTTTCTTTTAACGTTAGTAAGCTTTTCAGGGCACCAGGACCTCGCGTGGGCACCCTATTCCCTACTAGAACACAGAGTTCCGGCAGGCTCCCCTGGGCTGCCAAGGAACATCCAGGCCCGGAAACCTTTCCCAGTCACTCTGTGTATGCTGAGTGTAGGGCAACACACTGCACTCTTCCTTGGGAGACCAAGGTTTCCTCAGCACTCCAAAGGCTCCAGGAAATCTGTTCTCGTACATCCTCCATGTCATGGAAATCTGCCTCATTGCCCTAGGCTGAGCGGCACTGAGAAACCAAAACTGCTTCGCATTCCTTCTAGAGTGTCATACCTTAAGACCCCATATTTACAGGAGAGAGTCGGCTTGCATTCCTGCTGTAACCAAAGCCCAGTTCTTGCTCTTCCAGTGCAGGGTTGTAGAAGAAGCTAAACCCCGATAGCGAACCTAGATCTCTCCTTGGTGGACGCCGTTGGCTAGACGCAGAACTCCCTGCCAAACCAACTTTATTCAAGGCAGGGACCAGTGTGGAGCTAGAGTGTATATTGACTTGGTAAAAGCACAAGGAGGTGGGCTGCGTGTTCACTGGAAACGGGGAATTTATGGCACAAGGCTTGCCTTTCCATATTGAATGCTCCATGCTTGCTGCCTTGAAGCTACCTAAATAACAGTGTTTTGCACGGGTCCCTGTCACTGTAGGCAGTGTACTGGGAAGGGAAAGAGTTTTCTCTAAATCAACAGGGTGCTTTCATAGCCTGGGTGGGAGCTCCTCCTGAGAGGCTCTAGAGCTAAAAGGAAACTTGACGGGAGTCCTTTCCTCAAGGTAAAGCCTTGAATAGCCTGCCGAAGCGGAAGCTTGGAGCAGAGAACTTGAGGCTTAATTTTAGGTCTGCTTTCTTTTAACGTTAGTAAGCTTTTCAGGTACCGAGGACCTCGCGTGGGCACCCTATTCCCTGCAAGAACACCGGGACCGGCCAGGCTCCCCTGGCCTGCCAGGAAACATCCAGGCCCGGAAAAGTTTCCCAGTCACTCTCTGGATGCTAAGTGTAGGGCAACACACTGCACTCTTCCTTGGAGGAGCTGGATTTCCTCCGCACTCCACCAGCTCCAGGAAATCTGTTCTCTCATTTCCTACATGTCATGCCAATCTGCCTCATTGCCCTAAGCTGATCGGCAATGAGAAACCAAAACTGCTTAGCATTCCTTCTACAAAGTCGTACCTGAAGATGCCATACTTACAGGAGAAAGTCGGCTTGCGTTCCTGCTGGTACCAAAGCACAGTTCTTCCTCCTACACTGCAGGGTTTTAGAAGAGGCTAAGCCCCGATAGCGTACCTAGAGCGCTCCTTTGGGGAGGCCGTGGCTACACGCAGAACTCCGTGCCAAACCAACTTTATTAAGGAAGGGGCCAGTGTGTAGCTAGAGTGTATATGTACTTGGTAGAAATCACAAGGAGGTAGGCTGCGTTTTCGCTGGAAACGGTCACCTGATGGCACAAGGCTTGCTTTCCCATTTTGAATGCACCACTCATGCTGCCTTGAAGCTACCTAAATTACAGTTTTCGGACGGGCCTTTAGACACTGTAGGCAGGGCTCTGGGAAGGGAACGAGTGTTCTCTAGATCAACAGGGTGCTTTCATAGCCTGGGTGGGAGCTCCTCCTGAGACGCTCTAGAGCTAAAAGGAAACGTGACGTGAGTCCTTTCCCCAAGATAAAGCCTGGAATAGCCTACCAAAGCGGAAGCTTGGAGCAGAGTCCTTGAAGCATTAGCTTTAGGTTTGTTTTCTTTGAAGGTTAGTAAGCTTTCAGGACACCGAGGACCTCGCGTGGGCTCCCTATTCCCTGCAAGAACACCTAGTACCGGCAGGCTCCACTAGGCTGCTAAGAAACATCCAGGCCCGGAAACCTTTCCCAGTCACTCTGCGTATGCTGAGTGTAGGGCACCACACTGCACTCTTCCTTGGGAGACCTAGGTTTAATCAGCCCTCCAAAGGCTCCAGGAAATCTGTTCTCGTACATCCTACATGTCATGCATATCTTGCCTCATTGCCCTAGGCTGAGCGGCACTGAGAAACCAAAACTGCTTCGCATTCCTTCTAGAGTGTCATACCTTAACACCCCATACTTACAGGAGAAAGTCGGCTTGCTTTCCTGCTGGAAGCAAAGCACAGTTCTACGTCTTACACTGCATGGTTTTAGAAGAAGCTAAGCCCCGATAGCGTACCTAGAGCCTTCCTTGGGAGAGGCAGTTGGCTACACGGAGAACTCCGTGCCAAGAAAACGTTATTCAGGGAAGGGAGCAGTGTTTAGCTAGAGTGTGTGTTTACCTGGTAGAAAGCACAAGGAGGTAGGCTGCGTGTTCGCTGGAAACAGGGACCTGATGGCACAGGCCTTGCTTTCCCATTTTGAATGCTCCATTCATGTTGCCTTAACACTACCTAAATAACAGTTTTAGGACGGGTGTCTAGTCGCAGTAGGCAGGGCTCTGGGAAGGGAACGAGTGTTCTCTCCATCAACAGGGTGCTTTCATAGCCTGGGTGGGAGCTCCTCCTGAGACGCTCTAGAGCTAAAAGGAAACTTGACGGGAGTCCTTTCCTCAAGGTAAAGCCTTGAATAGCCTGCCGAAGCGGAAGCTTGGAGCAGAGTCCTTGAGGCTTAAATTTAGGTCTGCTTTCTTTTAACGTTAGTAAGCTTTTCAGGGCACCAGGACCTCGCGTGGGCACCCTATTCCCTACTAGAACACAGAGTTCCGGCAGGCTCCCCTGGGCTGCCAAGGAACATCCAGGCCCGGAAACCTTTCCCAGTCACTCTGTGTATGCTGAGTGTAGGGCAACACACTGCACTCTTCCTTGGGAGACCAAGGTTTCCTCAGCACTCCAAAGGCTCCAGGAAATCTGTTCTCGTACATCCTCCATGTCATGGAAATCTGCCTCATTGCCCTAGGCTGAGCGGCACTGAGAAACCAAAACTGCTTCGCATTCCTTCTAGAGTGTCATACCTTAAGACCCCATATTTACAGGAGAGAGTCGGCTTGCATTCCTGCTGTAACCAAAGCCCAGTTCTTGCTCTTCCAGTGCAGGGTTGTAGAAGAAGCTAAACCCCGATAGCGAACCTAGATCTCTCCTTGGTGGACGCCGTTGGCTAGACGCAGAACTCCCTGCCAAACCAACTTTATTCAAGGCAGGGACCAGTGTGGAGCTAGAGTGTATATTGACTTGGTAAAATCACAAGGAGGTGGGCTGCGTGTTCACTGGAAACGGGGAATTTATGGCACAAGGCTTGCCTTTCCATATTGAATGCTCCATGCTTGCTGCCTTGAAGCTACCTAAATAACAGTGTTTTGCACGGGTCCCTGTCACTGTAGGCAGTGTACTGGGAAGGGAAAGAGTTTTCTCTAAATCAACAGGGTGCTTTCATAGCCTGGGTGGGAGCTCCTCCTGAGAGGCTCTAGAGCTAAAAGGAAACTTGACGGGAGTCCTTTCCTCAAGGTAAAGCCTTGAATAGCCTGCCGAAGCGGAAGCTTGGAGCAGAGAACTTGAGGCTTAATTTTAGGTCTGCTTTCTTTTAACGTTAGTAAGCTTTTCAGGTACCGAGGACCTCGCGTGGGCACCCTATTCCCTGCAAGAACACCGGGACCGGCCAGGCTCCCCTGGCCTGCCAGGAAACATCCAGGCCCGGAAAAGTTTCCCAGTCACTCTCTGGATGCTAAGTGTAGGGCAACACACTGCACTCTTCCTTGGAGGAGCTGGATTTCCTCCGCACTCCACCAGCTCCAGGAAATCTGTTCTCTCATTTCCTACATGTCATGCCAATCTGCCTCATTGCCCTAAGCTGATCGGCAATGAGAAACCAAAACTGCTTAGCATTCCTTCTACAAAGTCATACCTGAAGATGCCATACTTACAGGAGAAAGTCGGCTTGCGTTCCTGCTGGTACCAAAGCACAGTTCTTCCTCCTACACTGCAGGGTTTTAGAAGAGGCTAAGCCCCGATAGCGTACCTAGAGCGCTCCTTTGGGGAGGCCGTGGCTACACGCAGAACTCCGTGCCAAACCAACTTTATTAAGGAAGGGGCCAGTGTGTAGCTAGAGTGTATATTTACTTGGTAGAAATCACAAGGAGGTAGGCTGCGTTTTCGCTGGAAACGGTCACCTGATGGCACAAGGCTTGCTTTCCCATTTTGAATGCATCACTCATGCTGCCTTGAAGCTACCTAAATTACAGTTTTCGGACGGGCCTTTAGACACTGTAGGCAGGGCTCTGGGAAGGGAACGAGTGTTCTCTAGATCAACAGGGTGCTTTCATAGCCTGGGTGGGAGCTCCTCCTGAGACGCTCTAGAGCTAAAAGGAAACGTGACGTGAGTCCTTTCCCCAAGATAAAGCCTGGAATAGCCTACCAAAGCGGAAGCTTGGAGCAGAGTCCTTGAAGCATTAGCTTTAGGTTTGTTTTCTTTGAAGGTTAGTAAGCTTTCAGGACACCGAGGACCTCGCGTGGGCTCCCTATTCCCTGCAAGAACACCTAGTACCGGCAGGCTCCACTAGGCTGCTAAGAAACATCCAGGCCCGGAAACCTTTCCCAGTCACTCTGCGTATGCTGAGTGTAGGGCACCACACTGCACTCTTCCTTGGGAGACCTAGGTTTAATCAGCACTCCAAAGGCTCCAGGAAATCTGTTCTCGTACATCCTACATGTCATGCATATCTTGCCTCATTGCCCTAGGCTGAGCGGCACTGAGAAACCAAAACTGCTTCGCATTCCTTCTAGAGTGTCATACCTTAACACCCCATACTTACAGGAGAAAGTCGGCTTGCTTTCCTGCTGGAAGCAAAGCACAGTTCTACGTCTTACACTGCAGGGTTTTAGAAGAAGCTAAGCCCCGATAGCGTACCTAGAGCCTTCCTTGGGAGAGGCAGTTGGCTACACGGAGAACTCCGTGCCAAGAAAACGTTATTCAGGGAAGGGAGCAGTGTTTAGCTAGAGTGTGTGTTTACCTGGTAGAAAGCACAAGGAGGTAGGCTGCGTGTTCGCTGGAAACAGGGACCTGATGGCACAGGCCTTGCTTTCCCATTTTGAATGCTCCATTCATGTTGCCTTAACACTACCTAAATAACAGTTTTAGGACGGGTGTCTAGTCGCAGTAGGCAGGGCTCTGGGAAGGGAACGAGTGTTCTCTCCATCAACAGGGTGCTTTCATAGCCTGGGTGGGAGCTCCTCCTGAGACGCTCTAGAGCTAAAAGGAAACTTGACGGGAGTCCTTTCCTCAAGGTAAAGCCTTGAATAGCCTGCCGAAGCGGAAGCTTGGAGCAGAGTCCTTGAGGCTTAAATTTAGGTCTGCTTTCTTTTAACGTTAGTAAGCTTTTCAGGGCACCAGGACCTCGCGTGGGCACCCTATTCCCTACTAGAACACAGAGTTCCGGCAGGCTCCCCTGGGCTGCCAAGGAACATCCAGGCCCGGAAACCTTTCCCAGTCACTCTGTGTATGCTGAGTGTAGGGCAACACACTGCACTCTTCCTTGGGAGACCAAGGTTTCCTCAGCACTCCAAAGGCTCCAGGAAATCTTTTCTCGTACATCCTCCATGTCATGGAAATCTGCCTCATTGCCCTAGGCTGAGCGGCACTGAGAAACCAAAACTGCTTCGCATTCCTTCTAGAGTGTCATACCTTAAGACCCCATATTTACAGGAGAGAGTCGGCTTGCATTCCTGCTGTAACCAAAGCCCAGTTCTTGCTCTTCCAGTGCAGGGTTGTAGAAGAAGCTAAACCCCGATAGCGAACCTAGATCTCTCCTTGGTGGACGCCGTTGGCTAGACGCAGAACTCCCTGCCAAACCAAATTTATTCAAGGCAGGGACCAGTGTGGAGCTAGAGTGTATATTGACTTGGTAAAATCACAAGGAGGTGGGCTGCGTGTTCACTGGAAACGGGGAATTTATGGCACAAGGCTTGCCTTTCCATATTGAATGCTCCATTCTTGCTGCCTTGAAGCTACCTAAATAACAGTGTTTTGCACGGGTCCCTGTCACTGTAGGCAGTGTACTGGGAAGGGAAAGAGTTTTCTCTAAATCAACAGGGTGCTTTCATAGCCTGGGTGGGAGCTCCTCCTGAGAGGCTCTAGAGCTAAAAGGAAACTTGACGGGAGTCCTTTCCTCAAGGTAAAGCCTTGAATAGCCTGCCGAAGCGGAAGCTTGGAGCAGAGAACTTGAGGCTTAATTTTAGGTCTGCTTTCTTTTAACGTTAGTAAGCTTTTCAGGTACCGAGGACCTCGCGTGGGCACCCTATTCCCTGCAAGAACACCGGGACCGGCCAGGCTCCCCTGGCCTGCCAGGAAACATCCAGGCCCGGAAAAGTTTCCCAGTCACTCTCTGGATGCTAAGTGTAGGGCAACACACTGCACTCTTCCTTGGAGGAGCTGGATTTCCTCCGCACTCCACCAGCTCCAGGAAATCTGTTCTCTCATTTCCTACATGTCATGCCAATCTGCCTCATTGCCCTAAGCTGATCGGCAATGAGAAACCAAAACTGCTTAGCATTCCTTCTACAAAGTCATACCTGAAGATGCCATACTTACAGGAGAAAGTCGGCTTGCGTTCCTGCTGGTACCAAAGCACAGTTCTTCCTCCTACACTGCAGGGTTTTAGAAGAGGCTAAGCCCCGATAGCGTACCTAGAGCGCTCCTTTGGGGAGGCCGTGGCTACACGCAGAACTCCGTGCCAAACCAACTTTATTAAGGAAGGGGCCAGTGTGCAGCTAGAGTGTATATTTACTTGGTAGAAATCACAAGGAGGTAGGCTGCGTTTTCGCTGGAAACGGTCACCTGATGGCACAAGGCTTGCTTTCCCATTTTGAATGCACCACTCATGCTGCCTTGAAGCTACCTAAATTACAGTTTTCGGACGGGCCTTTAGACACTGTAGGCAGGGCTCTGGGAAGGGAACGAGTGTTCTCTAGATCAACAGGGTGCTTTCATAGCCTGGGTGGGAGCTCCTCCTGAGACGCTCTAGAGCTAAAAGGAAACGTGACGTGAGTCCTTTCCCCAAGATAAAGCCTGGAATAGCCTACCAAAGCGGAAGCTTGGAGCAGAGTCCTTGAAGCATTAGCTTTAGGTTTGTTTTCTTTGAAGGTTAGTAAGCTTTCAGGACACCGAGGACCTCGCGTGGGCTCCCTATTCCCTGCAAGAACACCTAGTACCGGCAGGCTCCACTAGGCTGCTAAGAAACATCCAGGCCCGGAAACCTTTCCCAGTCACTCTGCGTATGCTGAGTGTAGGGCACCACACTGCACTCTTCCTTGGGAGACCTAGGTTTAAGCAGCACTCCAAAGGCTCCAGGAAATCTGTTCTCGTACATCCTACATGTCATGCATATCTTGCCTCATTGCCCTAGGCTGAGCGGCACTGAGAAACCAAAACTGCTTCGCATTCCTTCTAGAGTGTCATACCTTAACACCCCATACTTACAGGAGAAAGTCGGTTTGCTTTCCTGCTGGAAGCAAAGCACAGTTCTACGTCTTACACTGCAGGGTTTTAGAAGAAGCTAAGCCCCGATAGCGTACCTAGAGCCTTCCTTGGGAGAGGCAGTTGGCTACACGGAGAACTCCGTGCCAAGAAAACGTTATTCAGGGAAGGGAGCAGTGTTTAGCTAGAGTGTGTGTTTACCTGGTAGAAAGCACAAGGAGGTAGGCTGCGTGTTCGCTGGAAACAGGGACCTGATGGCACAGGCCTTGCTTTCCCATTTTGAATGCTCCATTCATGTTGCCTTAACACTACCTAAATAACAGTTTTAGGACGGGTGTCTAGTCGCAGTAGGCAGGGCTCTGGGAAGGGAACGAGTGTTCTCTCCATCAACAGGGTGCTTTCATAGCCTGGGTGGGAGCTCCTCCTGAGACGCTCTAGAGCTAAAAGGAAACTTGACGGGAGTCCTTTCCTCAAGGTAAAGCCTTGAATAGCCTGCCGAAGCGGAAGCTTGGAGCAGAGTCCTTGAGGCTTAAATTTAGGTCTGCTTTCTTTTAACGTTAGTAAGCTTTTCAGGGCACCAGGACCTCGCGTGGGCACCCTATTCCCTACTAGAACACAGAGTTCCGGCAGGCTCCCCTGGGCTGCCAAGGAACATCCAGGCCCGGAAACCTTTCCCAGTCACTCTGTGTATGCTGAGTGTAGGGCAACACACTGCACTCTTCCTTGGGAGACCAAGGTTTCCTCAGCACTCCAAAGGCTCCAGGAAATCTGTTCTCGTACATCCTCCATGTCATGGAAATCTGCCTCATTGCCCTAGGCTGAGCGGCACTGAGAAACCAAAACTGCTTCGCATTCCTTCTAGAGTGTCATACCTTAAGACCCCATATTTACAGGAGAGAGTCGGCTTGCATTCCTGCTGTAACCAAAGCCCAGTTCTTGCTCTTCCAGTGCAGGGTTGTAGAAGAAGCTAAACCCCGATAGCGAACCTAGATCTCTCCTTGGTGGACGCCGTTGGCTAGACGCAGAACTCCCTGCCAAACCAACTTTATTCAAGGCAGGGACCAGTGTGGAGCTAGAGTGTATATTGACTTGGTAAAATCACAAGGAGGTGGGCTGCGTGTTCACTGGAAACGGGGAATTTATGGCACAAGGCTTGCCTTTCCATATTGAATGCTCCATGCTTGCTGCCTTGAAGCTACCTAAATAACAGTGTTTTGCACGGGTCCCTGTCACTGTAGGCAGTGTACTGGGAAGGGAAAGAGTTTTCTCTAAATCAACAGGGTGCTTTCATAGCCTGGGTGGGAGCTCCTCCTGAGAGGCTCTAGAGCTAAAAGGAAACTTGACGGGAGTCCTTTCCTCAAGGTAAAGCCTTGAATAGCCTGCCGAAGCGGAAGCTTGGAGCAGAGAACTTGAGGCTTAATTTTAGGTCTGCTTTCTTTTAACGTTAGTAAGCTTTTCAGGTACCGAGGACCTCGCGTGGGCACCCTATTCCCTGCAAGAACACCGGGACCGGCCAGGCTCCCCTGGCCTGCCAGGAAACATCCAGGCCCGGAAAAGTTTCCCAGTCACTCTCTGGATGCTAAGTGTAGGGCAACACACTGCACTCTTCCTTGGAGGAGCTGGATTTCCTCCGCACTCCACCAGCTCCAGGAAATCTGTTCTCTCATTTCCTACATGTCATGCCAATCTGCCTCATTGCCCTAAGCTGATCGGCACTGAGAAACCAAAACTGCTTAGCATTCCTTCTACAAAGTCGTACCTGAAGATGCCATACTTACAGGAGAAAGTCGGCTTGCGTTCCTGCTGGTACCAAAGCACAGTTCTTCCTCCTACACTGCAGGGTTTTAGAAGAGGCTAAGCCCCGATAGCGTACCTAGAGCGCTCCTTTGGGGAGGCCGTGGCTACACGCAGAACTCCGTGCCAAACCAACTTTATTAAGGAAGGGGCCAGTGTGCAGCTAGAGTGTATATTTACTTGGTAGAAATCACAAGGAGGTAGGCTGCGTTTTCGCTGGAAACGGTCACCTGATGGCACAAGGCTTGCTTTCCCATTTTGAATGCACCACTCATGCTGCCTTGAAGCTACCTAAATTAGAGTTTTCGGACGGGCCTTTAGACACTGTAGGCAGGGCTCTGGGAAGGGAACGAGTGTTCTCTAGATCAACAGGGTGCTTTCATAGCCTGGGTGGGAGCTCCTCCTGAGACGCTCTAGAGCTAAAAGGAAACGTGACGTGAGTCCTTTCCCCAAGATAAAGCCTGGAATAGCCTGCCAAAGCGGAAGCTTGGAGCAGAGTCCTTGAAGCATTAGCTTTAGGTTTGTTTTCTTTGAAGGTTAGTAAGCTTTCAGGACACCGAGGACCTCGCGTGGGCTCCCTATTCCCTGCAAGAACACCTAGTACCGGCAGGCTCCACTAGGCTGCTAAGAAACATCCAGGCCCGGAAACCTTTCCCAGTCACTCTGCGTATGCTGAGTGTAGGGCACCACACTGCACTCTTCCTTGGGAGACCTAGGTTTAATCAGCACTCCAAAGGCTCCAGGAAATCTGTTCTCGTACATCCTACATGTCATGCATATCTTGCCTCATTGCCCTAGGCTGAGCGGCACTGAGAAACCAAAACTGCTTCGCATTCCTTCTAGAGTGTCATACCTTAACACCCCATACTTACAGGAGAAAGTCGGCTTGCTTTCCTGCTGGAAGCAAAGCACAGTTCTACGTCTTACACTGCAGGGTTTTAGAAGAAGCTAAGCCCCGATAGCGTACCTAGAGCCTTCCTTGGGAGAGGCAGTTGGCTACACGGAGAACTCCGTGCCAAGAAAACGTTATTCAGGGAAGGGAGCAGTGTTTAGCTAGAGTGTGTGTTTACCTGGTAGAAAGCACAAGGAGGTAGGCTGCGTGTTCGCTGGAAACAGGGACCTGATGGCACAGGCCTTGCTTTCCCATTTTGAATGCTCCATTCATGTTGCCTTAACACTACCTAAATAACAGTTTTAGGACGGGTGTCTAGTCGCAGTAGGCAGGGCTCTGGGAAGGGAACGAGTGTTCTCTCCATCAACAGGGTGCTTTCATAGCCTGGGTGGGAGCTCCTCCTGAGACGCTCTAGAGCTAAAAGGAAACTTGACGGGAGTCCTTTCCTCAAGGTAAAGCCTTGAATAGCCTGCCGAAGCGGAAGCTTGGAGCAGAGTCCTTGAGGCTTAAATTTAGGTCTGCTTTCTTTTAACGTTAGTAAGCTTTTCAGGGCACCAGGA
The DNA here is from genome assembly GCF_965194825.1 of Balaenoptera physalus. NCBI lineage: Eukaryota > Metazoa > Chordata > Mammalia > Artiodactyla > Balaenopteridae > Balaenoptera > Balaenoptera physalus. The sequence goes on along the minus strand of NW_028125669.1, from coordinate 234,022 downwards.
CCTCGCGTGGGCACCCTATTCCCTACTAGAACACAGAGTTCCGGCAGGCTCCCCTGGGCTGCCAAGGAACATCCAGGCCCGGAAACCTTTCCCAGTCACTCTGTGTATGCTGAGTGTAGGGCAACACACTGCACTCTTCCTTGGGAGACCAAGGTTTCCTCAGCACTCCAAAGGCTCCAGGAAATCTGTTCTCGTACATCCTCCATGTCATGGAAATCTGCCTCATTGCCCTAGGCTGAGCGGCACTGAGAAACCAAAACTGCTTCGCATTCCTTCTAGAGTGTCATACCTTAAGACCCCATATTTACAGGAGAGAGTCGGCTTGCATTCCTGCTGTAACCAAAGCCCAGTTCTTGCTCTTCCAGTGCAGGGTTGTAGAAGAAGCTAAACCCCGATAGCGAACCTAGATCTCTCCTTGGTGGACGCCGTTGGCTAGACGCAGAACTCCCTGCCAAACCAACTTTATTCAAGGCAGGGACCAGTGTGGAGCTAGAGTGTATATTGACTTGGTAAAATCACAAGGAGGTGGGCTGCGTGTTCACTGGAAACGGGGAATTTATGGCACAAGGCTTGCCTTTCCATATTGAATGCTCCATTCTTGCTGCCTTGAAGCTACCTAAATAACAGTGTTTTGCACGGGTCCCTGTCACTGTAGGCAGTGTACTGGGAAGGGAAAGAGTTTTCTCTAAATCAACAGGGTGCTTTCATAGCCTGGGTGGGAGCTCCTCCTGAGAGGCTCTAGAGCTAAAAGGAAACTTGACGGGAGTCCTTTCCTCAAGGTAAAGCCTTGAATAGCCTGCCGAAGCGGAAGCTTGGAGCAGAGAACTTGAGGCTTAATTTTAGGTCTGCTTTCTTTTAACGTTAGTAAGCTTTTCAGGTACCGAGGACCTCGCGTGGGCACCCTATTCCCTGCAAGAACACCGGGACCGGCCAGGCTCCCCTGGCCTGCCAGGAAACATCCAGGCCCGGAAAAGTTTCCCAGTCACTCTCTGGATGCTAAGTGTAGGGCAACACACTGCACTCTTCCTTGGAGGAGCTGGATTTCCTCAGCACTCCACCAGCTCCAGGAAATCTGTTCTCTCATTTCCTACATGTCATGCCAATCTGCCTCATTGCCCTAAGCTGATCGGCACTGAGAAACCAAAACTGCTTAGCATTCCTTCTACAAAGTCATACCTGAAGATGCCATACTTACAGGAGAAAGTCGGCTTGCGTTCCTGCTGGTACCAAAGCACAGTTCTTCCTCCTACACTGCAGGGTTTTAGAAGAGGCTAAGCCCCGATAGCGTACCTAGAGCGCTCCTTTGGGGAGGCCGTGGCTACACGCAGAACTCCGTGCCAAACCAACTTTATTAAGGAAGGGGCCAGTGTGCAGCTAGAGTGTATATTTACTTGGTAGAAATCACAAGGAGGTAGGCTGCGTTTTCGCTGGAAACGGTCACCTGATGGCACAAGGCTTGCTTTCCCATTTTGAATGCACCACTCATGCTGCCTTGAAGCTACCTAAATTACAGTTTTCGGACGGGCCTTTAGACACTGTAGGCAGGGCTCTGGGAAGGGAACGAGTGTTCTCTAGATCAACAGGGTGCTTTCATAGCCTGGGTGGGAGCTCCTCCTGAGACGCTCTAGAGCTAAAAGGAAACGTGACGTGAGTCCTTTCCCCAAGATAAAGCCTGGAATAGCCTACCAAAGCGGAAGCTTGGAGCAGAGTCCTTGAAGCATTAGCTTTAGGTTTGTTTTCTTTTAAGGTTAGTAAGCTTTCAGGACACCGAGGACCTCGCGTGGGCTCCCTATTCCCTGCAAGAACACCTAGTACCGGCAGGCTCCACTAGGCTGCTAAGAAACATCCAGGCCCGGAAACCTTTCCCAGTCACTCTGCGTATGCTGAGTGTAGGGCACCACACTGCACTCTTCCTTGGGAGACCTAGGTTTAATCAGCACTCCAAAGGCTCCAGGAAATCTGTTCTCCTACATCCTACATGTCATGCATATCTTGCCTCATTGCCCTAGGCTGAGCGGCACTGAGAAACCAAAACTGCTTCGCATTCCTTCTAGAGTGTCATACCTTAACACCCCATACTTACAGGAGAAAGTCGGCTTGCTTTCCTGCTGGAAGCAAAGCACAGTTCTACGTCTTACACTGCAGGGTTTTAGAAGAAGCTAAGCCCCGATAGCGTACCTAGAGCCTTCCTTGGGAGAGGCAGTTGGCTACACGGAGAACTCCGTGCCAAGAAAACGTTATTCAGGGAAGGGAGCAGTGTTTAGCTAGAGTGTGTGTTTACCTGGTAGAAAGCACAAGGAGGTAGGCTGCGTGTTCGCTGGAAACAGGGACCTGATGGCACAGGCCTTGCTTTCCCATTTTGAATGCTCCATTCATGTTGCCTTAACACTACCTAAATAACAGTTTTAGGACGGGTGTCTAGTCGCAGTAGGCAGGGCTCTGGGAAGGGAACGAGTGTTCTCTCCATCAACAGGGTGCTTTCATAGCCTGGGTGGGAGCTCCTCCTGAGACGCTCTAGAGCTAAAAGGAAACTTGACGGGAGTCCTTTCCTCAAGGTAAAGCCTTGAATAGCCTGCCGAAGCGGAAGCTTGGAGCAGAGTCCTTGAGGCTTAAATTTAGGTCTGCTTTCTTTTAACGTTAGTAAGCTTTTCAGGGCACCAGGACCTCGCGTGGGCACCCTATTCCCTACTAGAACACAGAGTTCCGGCAGGCTCCCCTGGGCTGCCAAGGAACATCCAGGCCCGGAAACCTTTCCCAGTCACTCTGTGTATGCTGAGTGTAGGGCAACACACTGCACTCTTCCTTGGGAGACCAAGGTTTCCTCAGCACTCCAAAGGCTCCAGGAAATCTGTTCTCGTACATCCTCCATGTCATGGAAATCTGCCTCATTGCCCTAGGCTGAGCGGCACTGAGAAACCAAAACTGCTTCGCATTCCTTCTAGAGTGTCATACCTTAAGACCCCATATTTACAGGAGAGAGTCGGCTTGCATTCCTGCTGTAACCAAAGCCCAGTTCTTGCTCTTCCAGTGCAGGGTTGTAGAAGAAGCTAAACCCCGATAGCGAACCTAGATCTCTCCTTGGTGGACGCCGTTGGCTAGACGCAGAACTCCCTGCCAAACCAACTTTATTCAAGGCAGGGACCAGTGTGGAGCTAGAGTGTATATTGACTTGGTAAAATCACAAGGAGGTGGGCTGCGTGTTCACTGGAAACGGGGAATTTATGGCACAAGGCTTGCCTTTCCATATTGAATGCTCCATTCTTGCTGCCTTGAAGCTACCTAAATAACAGTGTTTTGCACGGGTCCCTGTCACTGTAGGCAGTGTACTGGGAAGGGAAAGAGTTTTCTCTAAATCAACAGGGTGCTTTCATAGCCTGGGTGGGAGCTCCTCCTGAGAGGCTCTAGAGCTAAAAGGAAACTTGACGGGAGTCCTTTCCTCAAGGTAAAGCCTTGAATAGCCTGCCGAAGCGGAAGCTTGGAGCAGAGAACTTGAGGCTTAATTTTAGGTCTGCTTTCTTTTAACGTTAGTAAGCTTTTCATGTACCGAGGACCTCGCGTGGGCACCCTATTCCCTGCAAGAACACCGGGACCGGCCAGGCTCCCCTGGCCTGCCAGGAAACATCCAGGCCCGGAAAAGTTTCCCAGTCACTCTCTGGATGCTAAGTGTAGGGCAACACACTGCACTCTTCCTTGGAGGAGCTGGATTTCCTCCGCACTCCACCACCTCCAGGAAATCTGTTCTCTCATTTCCTACATGTCATGCCAATCTGCCTCATTGCCCTAAGCTGATCGGCACTGAGAAACCAAAACTGCTTAGCATTCCTTCTACAAAGTCGTACCTGAAGATGCCATACTTACAGGAGAAAGTCGGCTTGCGTTCCTGCTGGTACCAAAGCACAGTTCTTCCTCCTACACTGCAGGGTTTTAGAAGAGGCTAAGCCCCGATAGCGTACCTAGAGCGCTCCTTTGGGGAGGCCGTGGCTACACGCAGAACTCCGTGCCAAACCAACTTTATTAAGGAAGGGGCCAGTGTGCAGCTAGAGTGTATATTTACTTGGTAGAAATCACAAGGAGGTAGGCTGCGTTTTCGCTGGAAACGGTCACCTGATGGCACAAGGCTTGCTTTCCCATTTTGAATGCACCACTCATGCTGCCTTGAAGCTACCTAAATTACAGTTTTCGGACGGGCCTTTAGACACTGTAGGCAGGGCTCTGGGAAGGGAACGAGTGTTCTCTATATCAACAGGGTGCTTTCATAGCCTGGGTGGGAGCTCCTCCTGAGACGCTCTAGAGCTAAAAGGAAATGTGACGTGAGTCCTTTCCCCAAGTTAAAGCCTGGAATAGCCTACCAAAGCGGAAGCTTGGAGCAGAGTCCTTGAAGCATTAGCTTTAGGTTTGATTTCTTTTAAGGTTAGTAAGCTTTCAGGACACCGAGGACCTCGCGTGGGCTCCCTATTCCCTGCAAGAACACCTAGTAACGGCAGCCTCCACTAGGCTGCTAAGAAACATCCAGGCCCGGAAACCTTTCCCAGTCACTCTGCGTATGCTGAGTGTAGGGCAACACACTGCACTCTTCCTTGGGAGACCTAGGTTTAATCAGCACTCCAAAGGCTCCAGGAAATCTGTTCTAGTACATCCTACATGTCATGCATATCTTGCCTCATTGCCCTAGGCTGAGCGGCACTGAGAAACCAAAACTGCTTCGCATTCCTTCTAGAGTGTCATACCTTAACACCCCATACTTACAGGAGAAAGTCGGCTTGCTTTCCTGCTGGAAGCAAAGCACAGTTCTACGTCTTACACTGCAGGGTTTTAGAAGAAGCTAAGCCCCGATAGCGTACCTAGAGCCTTCCTTGGGAGAGGCAGTTGGCTACACGGAGAACTCCGTGCCAAGAAAACGTTATTCAGGGAAGGGAGCAGTGTTTAGCTAGAGTGTGTATTTACCTGGTAGAAAGCACAAGGAGGTAGGCTGCGTGTTCGCTGGAAACAGGGACCTGATGGCACAGGCCTTGCTTTCCCATTTTGAATGCTCCATTCATGTTGCCTTAACACTACCTAAATAACAGTTTTAGGACGGGTATCTAGTCGCAGTAGGCAGGGCTCTGGGACGGGAACGAGTGTTCTCTCCATCAACAGGGTGCTTTCATAGCCTGGGTGGGAGCTCCTCCTGAGACGCTCTAGAGCTAAAAGGAAACTTGACGGGAGTCCTTTCCTCAAGGTAAAGCCTTGAATAGCCTGCCGAAGCGGAAGCTTGGAGCAGAGTCCTTGAGGCTTAAATTTAGGTCTGCTTTCTTTTAACGTTAGTAAGCTTTTCAGGGCACCAGGACCTCGCGTGGGCACCCTATTCCCTACTAGAACACAGAGTTCCGGCAGGCTCCCCTGGGCTGCCAAGGAACATCCAGGCCCGGAAACCTTTCCCAGTCACTCTGTGTATGCTGAGTGTAGGGCAACACACTGCACTCTTCCTTGGGAGACCAAGGTTTCCTCAGCACTCCAAAGGCTCCAGGAAATCTGTTCTCGTACATCCTCCATGTCATGGAAATCTGCCTTATTGCCCTAGGCTGAGCGGCACTGAGAAACCAAAACTGCTTCGCATTCCTTCTAGAGTGTCATACCTTAAGACCCCATATTTACAGGAGAGAGTCGGCTTGCATTCCTGCTGTAACCAAAGCCCAGTTCTTGCTCTTCCAGTGCAGGGTTGTAGAAGAAGCTAAACCCCGATAGCGAACCTAGATCTCTCCTTGGTGGACGCCGTTGGCTAGACGCAGAGCTCCCTGCCAAACCAACTTTATTCAAGGCAGGGACCAGTGTGGAGCTAGAGTGTATATTGACTTGGTAAAATCACAAGGAGGTGGGCTGCGTGTTCACTGGAAACGGGGAATTTATGGCACAAGGCTTGCCTTTCCATATTGAATGCTCCATGCTTGCTGCCTTGAAGCTACCTAAATAACAGTGTTTTGCACGGGTCCCTGTCACTGTAGGCAGTGTACTGGGAAGGGAAAGAGTTTTCTCTAAATCAACAGGGTGCTTTCATAGCCTGGGTGGGAGCTCCTCCTGAGAGGCTCTAGAGCTAAAAGGAAACTTGACGGGAGTCCTTTCCTCAAGGTAAAGCCTTGAATAGCCTGCCGAAGCGGAAGCTTGGAGCAGAGAACTTGAGGCTTAATTTTAGGTCTGCTTTCTTTTAACGTTAGTAAGCTTTTCAGGTACCGAGGACCTCGCGTGGGCACCCTATTCCCTGCAAGAACACCGGGACCGGCCAGGCTCCCCTGGCCTGCCAGGAAACATCCAGGCCCGGAAAAGTTTCCCAGTCACTCTCTGGATGCTAAGTGTAGGGCAACACACTGCACTCTTCCTTGGAGGAGCTGGATTTCCTCCGCACTCCACCAGCTCCAGGAAATCTGTTCTCTCATTTCCTACATGTCATGCCAATCTGCCTCATTGCCCTAAGCTGATCGGCACTGAGAAACCAAAACTGCTTAGCATTCCTTCTACAAAGTCGTACCTGAAGATGCCATACTTACAGGAGAAAGTCGGCTTGCGTTCCTGCTGGTACCAAAGCACAGTTCTTCCTCCTACACTGCAGGGTTTTAGAAGAGGCTAAGCCCCGATAGCGTACCTAGAGCGCTCCTTTGGGGAGGCCGTGGCTACACGCAGAACTCCGTGCCAAACCAACTTTATTAAGGAAGGGGCCAGTGTGCAGCTAGAGTGTATATTTACTTGGTAGAAATCACAAGGAGGTAGGCTGCGTTTTCGCTGGAAACGGTCACCTGATGGCACAAGGCTTGCTTTCCCATTTTGAATGCACCACTCATGCTGCCTTGAAGCTACCTAAATTAGAGTTTTCGGACGGGCCTTTAGACACTGTAGGCAGGGCTCTGGGAAGGGAACGAGTGTTCTCTAGATCAACAGGGTGCTTTCATAGCCTGGGTGGGAGCTCCTCCTGAGACGCTCTAGAGCTAAAAGGAAACGTGACGTGAGTCCTTTCCCCAAGATAAAGCCTGGAATAGCCTACCAAAGCGGAAGCTTGGAGCAGAGTCCTTGAAGCATTAGCTTTAGGTTTGTTTTCTTTGAAGGTTAGTAAGCTTTCAGGACACCGAGGACCTCGCGTGGGCTCCCTATTCCCTGCAAGAACACCTAGTACCGGCAGCCTCCACTAGGCTGCTAAGAAACATCCAGGCCTGGAAACCTTTCCCAGTCACTCTGCGTATGCTGAGTGTAGGGCAACACACTGCACTCTTCCTTGGGAGACCTAGGATTAATCAGCACTCCAAAGGCTCCAGGAAATCTGTTCTCGTACATCCTACATGTCATGCATATCTTGCCTCATTGCCCTAGGCTGAGCGGCACTGAGAAACCAAAACTGCTTCGCATTCCTTCTAGAGTGTCATACCTTAACACCCCATACTTACAGGAGAAAGTCGGCTTGCTTTCCTGCTGGAAGCAAAGCACAGTTCTACGTCTTACACTGCAGGGTTTTAGAAGAAGCTAAGCCCCGATAGCGTACCTAGAGCCTTCCTTGGGAGAGGCAGTTGGCTACACGGAGAACTCCGTGCCAAGAAAACGTTATTCAGGGAAGGGAGCAGTGTTTAGCTAGAGTGTGTATTTACCTGGTAGAAAGCACAAGGAGGTAGGCTGCGTGTTCGCTGGAAACAGGGACCTGATGGCACAGGCCTTGCTTTCCCATTTTGAATGCTCCATTCATGTTGCCTTAACACTACCTAAATAACAGTTTTAGGACGGGTGTCTAGTCGCAGTAGGCAGGGCTCTGGGACGGGAACGAGTGTTCTCTCCATCAACAGGGTGCTTTCATAGCCTGGGTGGGAGCTCCTCCTGAGACGCTCTAGAGCTATAAGGAAACTTGACGGGAGTCCTTTCCTCAAGGTAAAGCCTTGAATAGCCTGCCGAAGCGGAAGCTTGGAGCAGAGTCCTTGAGGTTTAAATTTAGGTCTGCTTTCTTTTAACGTTAGTAAGCTTTTCAGGGCACCAGGACCTCGCGTGGGCACCCTATTCCCTACTAGAACACAGAGTTCCGGCAGGCTCGCCTGGGCTGCCAAGGAACATCCAGGCCCGGAAACCTTTCCCAGTCACTCTGTGTATGCTGAGTGTAGGGCAACACACTGCACTCTTCCTTGGGAGACCAAGGTTTCCTCAGCACTCCAAAGGCTCCAGGAAATCTGTTCTCGTACATCCTCCATGTCATGGAAATCTGCCTCATTGCCCTAGGCTGAGCGGCACTGAGAAACCAAAACTGCTTCGCATTCCTTCTAGAGTGTCATACCTTAAGACCCCATATTTACAGGAGAGAGTCGGCTTGCATTCCTGCTGTAACCAAAGCCCAGTTCTTGCTCTTCCAGTGCAGGGTTGTAGAAGAAGCTAAACCCCGATAGCGAACCTAGATCTCTCCTTGGTGGACGCCGTTGGCTAGACGCAGAACTCCCTGCCAAACCAACTTTATTCAAGGCAGGGACCAGTGTGGAGCTAGAGTGTATATTGACTTGGTAAAATCACAAGGAGGTGGGCTGCGTGTTCACTGGAAACGGGGAATTTATGGCACAAGGCTTGCCTTTCCATATTGAATGCTCCATGCTTGCTGCCTTGAAGCTACCTAAATAACAGTGTTTTGCACGGGTCCCTGTCACTGTAGGCAGTGTACTGGGAAGGGAAAGAGTTTTCTCTAAATCAACAGGGTGCTTTCATAGCCTGGGTGGGAGCTCCTCCTGAGAGGCTCTAGAGCTAAAAGGAAACTTGACGGGAGTCCTTTCCTCAAGGTAAAGCCTTGAATAGCCTGCCGAAGCGGAAGCTTGGAGCAGAGAACTTGAGGCTTAATTTTAGGTCTGCTTTCTTTTAACGTTAGTAAGCTTTTCAGGTACCGAGGACCTCGCGTGGGCACCCTATTCCCTGCAAGAACACCGGGACCGGCCAGGCTCCCCTGGCCTGCCAGGAAACATCCAGGCCCGGAAAAGTTTCCCAGTCACTCTCTGGATGCTAAGTGTAGGGCAACACACGGCCCTCTTCCTTGGAGGAGCTGGATTTCCTCCGCACTCCACCAGCTCCAGGAAATCTGTTCTCTCATTTCCTACATGTCATGCCAATCTGCCTCATTGCCCTAAGCTGATCGGCACTGAGAAACCAAAACTGCTTAGCATTCCTTCTACAAAGTCGTACCTGAAGATGCCATACTTACAGGAGAAAGTCGGCTTGCGTTCCTGCTGGTACCAAAGCACAGTTCTTCCTCCTACACTGCAGGGTTTTAGAAGAGGCTAAGCCCCGATAGCGTACCTAGAGCGCTCCTTTGGGGAGGCCGTGGCTACACGCAGAACTCCGTGCCAAACCAACTTTATTAAGGAAGGGGCCAGTGTGCAGCTAGAGTGTATATTTACTTGGTAGAAATCACAAGGAGGTAGGCTGCGTTTTCGCTGGAAACGGTCACCTGATGGCACAAGGCTTGCTTTCCCATTTTGAATGCACCACTCATGCTGCCTTGAAGCTACCTAAATTAGAGTTTTCGGACGGGCCTTTAGACACTGTAGGCAGGGCTCTGGGAAGGGAACGAGTGTTCTCTAGATCAACAGGGTGCTTTCATAGCCTGGGTGGGAGCTCCTCCTGAGACGCTCTAGAGCTAAAAGGAAACGTGACGTGAGTCCTTTCCCCAAGATAAAGCCTGGAATAGCCTACCAAAGCGGAAGCTTGGAGCAGAGTCCTTGAAGCATTAGCTTTAGGTTTGTTTTCTTTTAAGGTTAGTAAGCTTTCAGGACACCGAGGACCTCGCGTGGGCTCCCTATTCCCTGCAAGAACACCTAGTACCGGCAGCCTCCACTAGGCTGCTAAGAAACATCCAGGCCCGGAAACCTTTCCCAGTCACTCTGCGTATGCTGAGTGTAGGGCAACACACTGCACTCTTCCTTGGGAGACCTAGGATTAATCAGCACTCCAAAGGCTCCAGGAAATCTGTTCTCGTACATCCTACATGTCATGCATATCTTGCCTCATTGCCCTAGGCTGAGCGGCACTGAGAAACCAAAACTGCTTCGCATTCCTTCTAGAGTGTCATACCTTAACACCCCATACTTACAGGAGAAAGTCGGCTTGCTTTCCTGCTGGAAGCAAAGCACAGTTCTACGTCTTACACTGCAGGGTTTTAGAAGAAGCTAAGCCCCGATAGCGTACCTAGAGCCTTCCTTGGGAGAGGCAGTTGGCTACACGGAGAACTCCGTGCCAAGAAAACGTTATTCAGGGAAGGGAGCAGTGTTTAGCTAGAGTGTGTATTTACCTGGTAGAAAGCACAAGGAGGTAGGCTGCGTGTTCGCTGGAAACAGGGACCTGATGGCACAGGCCTTGCTTTCCCATTTGGAATGCTCCATTCATGTTGCCTTAACACTACCTAAATAACAGTTTTAGGACGGGTGTCTAGTCGCAGTAGGCAGGGCTCTGGGACGGGAACGAGTGTTCTCTCCATCAACAGGGTGCTTTCATAGCCTGGGTGGGAGCTCCTCCTGAGACGCTCTAGAGCTAAAAGGAAACTTGACGGGAGTCCTTTCCTCAAGGTAAAGCCTTGAATAGCCTGCCGAAGCGGAAGCTTGGAGCAGAGTCCTTGAGGTTTAAATTTAGGTCTGCTTTCTTTTAACGTTAGTAAGCTTTTCAGGGCACCAGGACCTCGCGTGGGCACCCTATTCCCTACTAGAACACAGAGTTCCGGCAGGCTCGCCTGGGCTGCCAAGGAACATCCAGGCCCGGAAACCTTTCCCAGTCACTCTGTGTATGCTGAGTGTAGGGCAACACACTGCACTCTTCCTTGGGAGACCAAGGTTTCCTCAGCACTCCAAAGGCTCCAGGAAATCTGTTCTCGTACATCCTCCATGTCATGGAAATCTGCCTCATTGCCCTAGGCTGAGCGGCACTGAGAAACCAAAACTGCTTCGCATTCCTTCTAGAGTGTCATACCTTAAGACCCCATATTTACAGGAGAGAGTCGGCTTGCATTCCTGCTGTAACCAAAGCCCAGTTCTTGCTCTTCCAGTGCAGGGTTGTAGAAGAAGCTAAACCCCGATAGCGAACCTAGATCTCTCCTTGGTGGACGCCGTTGGCTAGACGCAGAACTCCCTGCCAAACCAACTTTATTCAAGGCAGGGACCAGTGTGGAGCTAGAGTGTATATTGACTTGGTAAAATCACAAGGAGGTGGGCTGCGTGTTCACTGGAAACGGGGAATTTATGGCACAAGGCTTGCCTTTCCATATTGAATGCTCCATGCTTGCTGCCTTGAAGCTACCTAAATAACAGTGTTTTGCACGGGTCCCTGTCACTGTAGGCAGTGTACTGGGAAGGGAAAGAGTTTTCTCTAAATCAACAGGGTGCTTTCATAGCCTGGGTGGGAGCTCCTCCTGAGAGGCTCTAGAGCTAAAAGGAAACTTGACGGGAGTCCTTTCCTCAAGGTAAAGCCTTGAATAGCCTGCCGAAGCGGAAGCTTGGAGCAGAGAACTTGAGGCTTAATTTTAGGTCTGCTTTCTTTTAACGTTAGTAAGCTTTTCAGGTACCGAGGACCTCGCGTGGGCACCCTATTCCCTGCAAGAACACCGGGACCGGCCAGGCTCCCCTGGCCTGCCAGGAAACATCCAGGCCCGGAAAAGTTTCCCAGTCACTCTCTGGATGCTAAGTGTAGGGCAACACACTGCACTCTTCCTTGGAGGAGCTGGATTTCCTCCGCACTCCACCAGCTCCAGGAAATCTGTTCTCTCATTTCCTACATGTCATGCCAATCTGCCTCATTGCCCTAAGCTGATCGGCACTGAGAAACCAAAACTGCTTAGCATTCCTTCTACAAAGTCGTACCTGAAGATGCCATACTTACAGGAGAAAGTCGGCTTGCGTTCCTGCTGGTACCAAAGCACAGTTCTTCCTCCTACACTGCAGGGTTTTAGAAGAGGCTAAGCCCCGATAGCGTACCTAGAGCGCTCCTTTGGGGAGGCCGTGGCTACACGCAGAACTCCGTGCCAAACCAACTTTATTAAGGAAGGGGCCAGTGTGCAGCTAGAGTGTATATTTACTTGGTAGAAATCACAAGGAGGTAGGCTGCGTTTTCGCTGGAAACGGTCACCTGATGGCACAAGGCTTGCTTTCCCATTTTGAATGCACCACTCATGCTGCCTTGAAGCTACCTAAATTAGAGTTTTCGGACGGGCCTTTAGACACTGTAGGCAGGGCTCTGGGAAGGGAACGAGTGTTCTCTAGATCAACAGGGTGCTTTCATAGCCTGGGTGGGAGCTCCTCCTGAGACGCTCTAGAGCTAAAAGGAAACGTGACGTGAGTCCTTTCCCCAAGATAAAGCCTGGAATAGCCTACCAAAGCGGAAGCTTGGAGCAGAGTCCTTGAAGCATTAGCTTTAGGTTTGTTTTCTTTGAAGGTTAGTAAGCTTTCAGGACACCGAGGACCTCGCGTGGGCTCCCTATTCCCTGCAAGAACACCTAGTACCGGCAGGCTCCACTAGGCTGCTAAGAAACATCCAGGCCCGGAAACCTTTCCCAGTCACTCTGCGTATGCTGAGTGTAGGGCAACACACTGCACTCTTCCTTGGGAGACCTAGGATTAATCAGCACTCCAAAGGCTCCAGGAAATCTGTTCTCGTACATCCTACATGTCATGCATATCTTGCCTCATTGCCCTAGGCTGAGCGGCACTGAGAAACCAAAACTGCTTCGCATTCCTTCTAGAGTGTCATACCTTAACACCCCATACTTACAGGAGAAAGTCGGCTTGCTTTCCTGCTGGAAGCAAAGCACAGTTCTACGTCTTACACTGCAGGGTTTTAGAAGAAGCTAAGCCCCGATAGCGTACCTAGAGCCTTCCTTGGGAGAGGCAGTTGGCTACACGGAGAACTCCGTGCCAAGAAAACGTTATTCAGGGAAGGGAGCAGTGTTTAGCTAGAGTGTGTATTTACCTGGTAGAAAGCACAAGGAGGTAGGCTGCGTGTTCGCTGGAAACAGGGACCTGATGGCACAGGCCTTGCTTTCCCATTTTGAATGCTCCATTCATGTTGCCTTAACACTACCTAAATAACAGTTTTAGGACGGGTGTCTAGTCGCAGTAGGCAGGGCTCTGGGACGGGAACGAGTGTTCTCTCCATCAACAGGGTGCTTTCATAGCCTGGGTGGGAGCTCCTCCTGAGACGCTCTAGAGCTAAAAGGAAACTTGACGGGAGTCCTTTCCTCAAGGTAAAGCCTTGAATAGCCTGCCGAAGCGGAAGCTTGGAGCAGAGTCCTTGAGGCTTAAATTTAGGTCTGCTTTCTTTTAACGTTAGTAAGCTTTTCAGGGCACCAGGACCTCGCGTGGGCACCCTATTCCCTACTAGAACACAGAGTTCCGGCAGGCTCGCCTGGGCTGCCAAGGAACATCCAGGCCCGGAAACCTTTCCCAGTCACTCTGTGTATGCTGAGTGTAGGGCAACACACTGCACTCTTCCTTGGGAGACCAAGGTTTCCTCAGCACTCCAAAGGCTCCAGGAAATCTGTTCTCGTACATCCTCCATGTCATGGAAATCTGCCTCATTGCCCTAGGCTGAGCGGCACTGAGAAACCAAAACTGCTTCGCATTCCTTCTAGAGTGTCATACCTTAAGACCCCATATTTACAGGAGAGAGTCGGCTTGCATTCCTGCTGTAACCAAAGCCCAGTTCTTGCTCTTCCAGTGCAGGGTTGTAGAAGAAGCTAAACCCCGATAGCGAACCTAGATCTCTCCTTGGTGGACGCCGTTGGCTAGACGCAGAACTCCCTGCCAAACCAACTTTATTCAAGGCAGGGACCAGTGTGGAGCTAGAGTGTATATTGACTTGGTAAAATCACAAGGAGGTGGGCTGCGTGTTCACTGGAAACGGGGAATTTATGGCACAAGGCTTGCCTTTCCATATTGAATGCTCCATGCTTGCTGCCTTGAAGCTACCTAAATAACAGTGTTTTGCACGGGTCCCTGTCACTGTAGGCAGTGTACTGGGAAGGGAAAGAGTTTTCTCTAAATCAACAGGGTGCTTTCATAGCCTGGGTGGGAGCTCCTCCTGAGAGGCTCTAGAGCTAAAAGGAAACTTGACGGGAGTCCTTTCCTCAAGGTAAAGCCTTGAATAGCCTGCCGAAGCGGAAGCTTGGAGCAGAGAACTTGAGGCTTAATTTTAGGTCTGCTTTCTTTTAACGTTAGTAAGCTTTTCAGGTACCGAGGACCTCGCGTGGGCACCCTATTCCCTGCAAGAACACCGGGACCGGCCAGGCTCCCCTGGCCTGCCAGGAAACATCCAGGCCCGGAAAAGTTTCCCAGTCACTCTCTGGATGCTAAGTGTAGGGCAACACACTGCACTCTTCCTTGGAGGAGCTGGATTTCCTCCGCACTCCACCAGCTCCAGGAAATCTGTTCTCTCATTTCCTACATGTCATGCCAATCTGCCTCATTGCCCTAAGCTGATCGGCACTGAGAAACCAAAACTGCTTAGCATTCCTTCTACAAAGTCGTACCTGAAGATGCCATACTTACAGGAGAAAGTCGGCTTGCGTTCCTGCTGGTACCAAAGCACAGTTCTTCCTCCTACACTGCAGGGTTTTAGAAGAGGCTAAGCCCCGATAGCGTACCTAGAGCGCTCCTTTGGGGAGGCCGTGGCTACACGCAGAACTCCGTGCCAAACCAACTTTATTAAGGAAGGGGCCAGTGTGCAGCTAGAGTGTATATTTACTTGGTAGAAATCACAAGGAGGTAGGCTGCGTTTTCGCTGGAAACGGTCACCTGATGGCACAAGGCTTGCTTTCCCATTTTGAATGCACCACTCATGCTGCCTTGAAGCTACCTAAATTAGAGTTTTCGGACGGGCCTTTAGACACTGTAGGCAGGGCTCTGGGAAGGGAACGAGTGTTCTCTAGATCAACAGGGTGCTTTCATAGCCTGGGTGGGAGCTCCTCCTGAGACGCTCTAGAGCTAAAAGGAAACGTGACGTGAGTCCTTTCCCCAAGATAAAGCCTGGAATAGCCTACCAAAGCGGAAGCTTGGAGCAGAGTCCTTGAAGCATTAGCTTTAGGTTTGTTTTCTTTGAAGGTTAGTAAGCTTTCAGGACACCGAGGACCTCGCGTGGGCTCCCTATTCCCTGCAAGAACACCTAGTACCGGCAGGCTCCACTAGGCTGCTAAGAAACATCCAGGCCCGGAAACCTTTCCCAGTCACTCTGCGTATGCTGAGTGTAGGGCAACACACTGCACTCTTCCTTGGGAGACCTAGGATTAATCAGCACTCCAAAGGCTCCAGGAAATCTGTTCTCGTACATCCTACATGTCATGCATATCTTGCCTCATTGCCCTAGGCTGAGCGGCACTGAGAAACCAAAACTGCTTCGCATTCCTTCTAGAGTGTCATACCTTAACACCCCATACTTACAGGAGAAAGTCGGCTTGCTTTCCTGCTGGAAGCAAAGCACAGTTCTACGTCTTACACTGCAGGGTTTTAGAAGAAGCTAAGCCCCGATAGCGTACCTAGAGCCTTCCTTGGGAGAGGCAGTTGGCTACACGGAGAACTCCGTGCCAAGAAAACGTTATTCAGGGAAGGGAGCAGTGTTTAGCTAGAGTGTGTATTTACCTGGTAGAAAGCACAAGGAGGTAGGCTGCGTGTTCGCTGGAAACAGGGACCTGATGGCACAGGCCTTGCTTTCCCATTTTGAATGCTCCATTCATGTTGCCTTAACACTACCTAAATAACAGTTTTAGGACGGGTGTCTAGTCGCAGTAGGCAGGGCTCTGGGACGGGAACGAGTGTTCTCTCCATCAACAGGGTGCTTTCATAGCCTGGGTGGGAGCTCCTCCTGAGACGCTCTAGAGCTAAAAGGAAACTTGACGGGAGTCCTTTCCTCAAGGTAAAGCCTTGAATAGCCTGCCGAAGCGGAAGCTTGGAGCAGAGTCCTTGAGGCTTAAATTTAGGTCTGCTTTCTTTTAACGTTAGTAAGCTTTTCAGGGCACCAGGACCTCGCGTGGGCACCCTATTCCCTACTAGAACACAGAGTTCCGGCAGGCTCGCCTGGGCTGCCAAGGAACATCCAGGCCCGGAAACCTTTCCCAGTCACTCTGTGTATGCTGAGTGTAGGGCAACACACTGCACTCTTCCTTGGGAGACCAAGGTTTCCTCAGCACTCCAAAGGCTCCAGGAAATCTGTTCTCGTACATCCTCCATGTCATGGAAATCTGCCTCATTGCCCTAGGCTGAGCGGCACTGAGAAACCAAAACTGCTTCGCATTCCTTCTAGAGTGTCATACCTTAAGACCCCATATTTACAGGAGAGAGT
Organism: Balaenoptera physalus; assembly: GCF_965194825.1. NCBI lineage: Eukaryota > Metazoa > Chordata > Mammalia > Artiodactyla > Balaenopteridae > Balaenoptera > Balaenoptera physalus. The sequence continues at coordinate 217,726 of NW_028125669.1, read as the reverse complement.
CGGCTTGCATTCCTGCTGTAACCAAAGCCCAGTTCTTGCTCTTCCAGTGCAGGGTTGTAGAAGAAGCTAAACCCCGATAGCGAACCTAGATCTCTCCTTGGTGGACGCCGTTGGCTAGACGCAGAACTCCCTGCCAAACCAACTTTATTCAAGGCAGGGACCAGTGTGGAGCTAGAGTGTATATTGACTTGGTAAAATCACAAGGAGGTGGGCTGCGTGTTCACTGGAAACGGGGAATTTATGGCACAAGGCTTGCCTTTCCATATTGAATGCTCCATGCTTGCTGCCTTTAAGCTACCTAAATAACAGTGTTTTGCACGGGTCCCTGTCACTGTAGGCAGTGTACTGGGAAGGGAAAGAGTTTTCTCTAAATCAACAGGGTGCTTTCATAGCCTGGGTGGGAGCTCCTCCTGAGAGGCTCTAGAGCTAAAAGGAAACTTGACGGGAGTCCTTTCCTCAAGGTAAAGCCTTGAATAGCCTGCCGAAGCGGAAGCTTGGAGCAGAGAACTTGAGGCTTAATTTTAGGTCTGCTTTCTTTTAACGTTAGTAAGCTTTTCAGGTACCGAGGACCTCGCGTGGGCACCCTATTCCCTGCAAGAACACCGGGACCGGCCAGGCTCCCCTGGCCTGCCAGGAAACATCCAGGCCCGGAAAAGTTTCCCAGTCACTCTCTGGATGCTAAGTGTAGGGCAACACACTGCACTCTTCCTTGGAGGAGCTGGATTTCCTCCGCACTCCACCAGCTCCAGGAAATCTGTTCTCTCATTTCCTACATGTCATGCCAATCTGCCTCATTGCCCTAAGCTGATCGGCACTGAGAAACCAAAACTGCTTAGCATTCCTTCTACAAAGTCGTACCTGAAGATGCCATACTTACAGGAGAAAGTCGGCTTGCGTTCCTGCTGGTACCAAAGCACAGTTCTTCCTCCTACACTGCAGGGTTTTAGAAGAGGCTAAGCCCCGATAGCGTACCTAGAGCGCTCCTTTGGGGAGGCCGTGGCTACACGCAGAACTCCGTGCCAAACCAACTTTATTAAGGAAGGGGCCAGTGTGCAGCTAGAGTGTATATTTACTTGGTAGAAATCACAAGGAGGTAGGCTGCGTTTTCGCTGGAAACGGTCACCTGATGGCACAAGGCTTGCTTTCCCATTTTGAATGCACCACTCATGCTGCCTTGAAGCTACCTAAATTAGAGTTTTCGGACGGGCCTTTAGACACTGTAGGCAGGGCTCTGGGAAGGGAACGAGTGTTCTCTAGATCAACAGGGTGCTTTCATAGCCTGGGTGGGAGCTCCTCCTGAGACGCTCTAGAGCTAAAAGGAAACGTGACGTGAGTCCTTTCCCCAAGATAAAGCCTGGAATAGCCTACCAAAGCGGAAGCTTGGAGCAGAGTCCTTGAAGCATTAGCTTTAGGTTTGTTTTCTTTGAAGGTTAGTAAGCTTTCAGGACACCGAGGACCTCGCGTGGGCTCCCTATTCCCTGCAAGAACACCTAGTACCGGCAGGCTCCACTAGGCTGCTAAGAAACATCCAGGCCCGGAAACCTTTCCCAGTCACTCTGCGTATGCTGAGTGTAGGGCAACACACTGCACTCTTCCTTGGGAGACCTAGGATTAATCAGCACTCCAAAGGCTCCAGGAAATCTGTTCTCGTACATCCTACATGTCATGCATATCTTGCCTCATTGCCCTAGGCTGAGCGGCACTGAGAAACCAAAACTGCTTCGCATTCCTTCTAGAGTGTCATACCTTAACACCCCATACTTACAGGAGAAAGTCGGCTTGCTTTCCTGCTGGAAGCAAAGCACAGTTCTACGTCTTACACTGCAGGGTTTTAGAAGAAGCTAAGCCCCGATAGCGTACCTAGAGCCTTCCTTGGGAGAGGCAGTTGGCTACACGGAGAACTCCGTGCCAAGAAAACGTTATTCAGGGAAGGGAGCAGTGTTTAGCTAGAGTGTGTATTTACCTGGTAGAAAGCACAAGGAGGTAGGCTGCGTGTTCGCTGGAAACAGGGACCTGATGGCACAGGCCTTGCTTTCCCATTTTGAATGCTCCATTCATGTTGCCTTAACACTACCTAAATAACAGTTTTAGGACGGGTGTCTAGTCGCAGTAGGCAGGGCTCTGGGACGGGAACGAGTGTTCTCTCCATCAACAGGGTGCTTTCATAGCCTGGGTGGGAGCTCCTCCTGAGACGCTCTAGAGCTAAAAGGAAACTTGACGGGAGTCCTTTCCTCAAGGTAAAGCCTTGAATAGCCTGCCGAAGCGGAAGCTTGGAGCAGAGTCCTTGAGGCTTAAATTTAGGTCTGCTTTCTTTTAACGTTAGTAAGCTTTTCAGGGCACCAGGACCTCGCGTGGGCACCCTATTCCCTACTAGAACACAGAGTTCCGGCAGGCTCGCCTGGGCTGCCAAGGAACATCCAGGCCCGGAAACCTTTCCCAGTCACTCTGTGTATGCTGAGTGTAGGGCAACACACTGCACTCTTCCTTGGGAGACCAAGGTTTCCTCAGCACTCCAAAGGCTCCAGGAAATCTGTTCTCGTACATCCTCCATGTCATGGAAATCTGCCTCATTGCCCTAGGCTGAGCGGCACTGAGAAACCAAAACTGCTTCGCATTCCTTCTAGAGTGTCATACCTTAAGACCCCATATTTACAGGAGAGAGTCGGCTTGCATTCCTGCTGTAACCAAAGCCCAGTTCTTGCTCTTCCAGTGCAGGGTTGTAGAAGAAGCTAAACCCCGATAGCGAACCTAGATCTCTCCTTGGTGGACGCCGTTGGCTAGACGCAGAACTCCCTGCCAAACCAACTTTATTCAAGGCAGGGACCAGTGTGGAGCTAGAGTGTATATTGACTTGGTAAAATCACAAGGAGGTGGGCTGCGTGTTCACTGGAAACGGGGAATTTATGGCACAAGGCTTGCCTTTCCATATTGAATGCTCCATGCTTGCTGCCTTGAAGCTACCTAAATAACAGTGTTTTGCACGGGTCCCTGTCACTGTAGGCAGTGTACTGGGAAGGGAAAGAGTTTTCTCTAAATCAACAGGGTGCTTTCATAGCCTGGGTGGGAGCTCCTCCTGAGAGGCTCTAGAGCTAAAAGGAAACTTGACGGGAGTCCTTTCCTCAAGGTAAAGCCTTGAATAGCCTGCCGAAGCGGAAGCTTGGAGCAGAGAACTTGAGGCTTAATTTTAGGTCTGCTTTCTTTTAACGTTAGTAAGCTTTTCAGGTACCGAGGACCTCGCGTGGGCACCCTATTCCCTGCAAGAACACCGGGACCGGCCAGGCTCCCCTGGCCTGCCAGGAAACATCCAGGCCCGGAAAAGTTTCCCAGTCACTCTCTGGATGCTAAGTGTAGGGCAACACACTGCACTCTTCCTTGGAGGAGCTGGATTTCCTCCGCACTCCACCAGCTCCAGGAAATCTGTTCTCTCATTTCCTACATGTCATGCCAATCTGCCTCATTGCCCTAAGCTGATCGGCACTGAGAAACCAAAACTGCTTAGCATTCCTTCTACAAAGTCGTACCTGAAGATGCCATACTTACAGGAGAAAGTCGGCTTGCGTTCCTGCTGGTACCAAAGCACAGTTCTTCCTCCTACACTGCAGGGTTTTAGAAGAGGCTAAGCCCCGATAGCGTACCTAGAGCGCTCCTTTGGGGAGGCCGTGGCTACACGCAGAACTCCGTGCCAAACCAACTTTATTAAGGAAGGGGCCAGTGTGCAGCTAGAGTGTATATTTACTTGGTAGAAATCACAAGGAGGTAGGCTGCGTTTTCGCTGGAAACGGTCACCTGATGGCACAAGGCTTGCTTTCCCATTTTGAATGCACCACTCATGCTGCCTTGAAGCTACCTAAATTAGAGTTTTCGGACGGGCCTTTAGACACTGTAGGCAGGGCTCTGGGAAGGGAACGAGTGTTCTCTAGATCAACAGGGTGCTTTCATAGCCTGGGTGGGAGCTCCTCCTGAGACGCTCTAGAGCTAAAAGGAAACGTGACGTGAGTCCTTTCCCCAAGATAAAGCCTGGAATAGCCTACCAAAGCGGAAGCTTGGAGCAGAGTCCTTGAAGCATTAGCTTTAGGTTTGTTTTCTTTGAAGGTTAGTAAGCTTTCAGGACACCGAGGACCTCGCGTGGGCTCCCTATTCCCTGCAAGAACACCTAGTACCGGCAGCCTCCACTAGGCTGCTAAGAAACATCCAGGCCCGGAAACCTTTCCCAGTCACTCTGCGTATGCTGAGTGTAGGGCAACACACTGCACTCTTCCTTGGGAGACCTAGGATTAATCAGCACTCCAAAGGCTCCAGGAAATCTGTTCTCGTACATCCTACATGTCATGCATATCTTGCCTCATTGCCCTAGGCTGAGCGGCACTGAGAAACCAAAACTGCTTCGCATTCCTTCTAGAGTGTCATACCTTAACACCCCATACTTACAGGAGAAAGTCGGCTTGCTTTCCTGCTGGAAGCAAAGCACAGTTCTACGTCTTACACTGCAGGGTTTTAGAAGAAGCTAAGCCCCGATAGCGTACCTAGAGCCTTCCTTGGGAGAGGCAGTTGGCTACACGGAGAACTCCGTGCCAAGAAAACGTTATTCAGGGAAGGGAGCAGTGTTTAGCTAGAGTGTGTATTTACCTGGTAGAAAGCACAAGGAGGTAGGCTGCGTGTTCGCTGGAAACAGGGACCTGATGGCACAGGCCTTGCTTTCCCATTTTGAATGCTCCATTCATGTTGCCTTAACACTACCTAAATAACAGTTTTAGGACGGGTGTCTAGTCGCAGTAGGCAGGGCTCTGGGACGGGAACGAGTGTTCTCTCCATCAACAGGGTGCTTTCATAGCCTGGGTGGGAGCTCCTCCTGAGACGCTCTAGAGCTAAAAGGAAACTTGACGGGAGTCCTTTCCTCAAGGTAAAGCCTTGAATAGCCTGCCGAAGCGGAAGCTTGGAGCAGAGTCCTTGAGGCTTAAATTTAGGTCTGCTTTCTTTTAACGTTAGTAAGCTTTTCAGGGCACCAGGACCTCGCGTGGGCACCCTATTCCCTACTAGAACACAGAGTTCCGGCAGGCTCGCCTGGGCTGCCAAGGAACATCCAGGCCCGGAAACCTTTCCCAGTCACTCTGTGTATGGTGAGTGTAGGGCAACACACTGCACTCTTCCTTGGGAGACCAAGGTTTCCTCAGCACTCCAAAGGCTCCAGGAAATCTGTTCTCGTACATCCTCCATGTCATGGAAATCTGCCTCATTGCCCTAGGCTGAGCGGCACTGAGAAACCAAAACTGCTTCGCATTCCTTCTAGAGTGTCATACCTTAAGACCCCATATTTACAGGAGAGAGTCGGCTTGCATTCCTGCTGTAACCAAAGCCCAGTTCTTGCTCTTCCAGTGCAGGGTTGTAGAAGAAGCTAAACCCCGATAGCGAACCTAGATCTCTCCTTGGTGGACGCCGTTGGCTAGACGCAGAACTCCCTGCCAAACCAACTTTATTCAAGGCAGGGACCAGTGTGGAGCTAGAGTGTATATTGACTTGGTAAAATCACAAGGAGGTGGGCTGCGTGTTCACTGGAAACGGGGAATTTATGGCACAAGGCTTGCCTTTCCATATTGAATGCTCCATGCTTGCTGCCTTGAAGCTACCTAAATAACAGTGTTTTGCACGGGTCCCTGTCACTGTAGGCAGTGTACTGGGAAGGGAAAGAGTTTTCTCTAAATCAACAGGGTGCTTTCATAGCCTGGGTGGGAGCTCCTCCTGAGAGGCTCTAGAGCTAAAAGGAAACTTGACGGGAGTCCTTTCCTCAAGGTAAAGCCTTGAATAGCCTGCCGAAGCGGAAGCTTGGAGCAGAGAACTTGAGGCTTAATTTTAGGTCTGCTTTCTTTTAACGTTAGTAAGCTTTTCAGGTACCGAGGACCTCGCGTGGGCACCCTATTCCCTGCAAGAACACCGGGACCGGCCAGGCTCCCCTGGCCTGCCAGGAAACATCCAGGCCCGGAAAAGTTTCCCAGTCACTCTCTGGATGCTAAGTGTAGGGCAACACACGGCCCTCTTCCTTGGAGGAGCTGGATTTCCTCCGCACTCCACCAGCTCCAGGAAATCTGTTCTCTCATTTCCTACATGTCATGCCAATCTGCCTCATTGCCCTAAGCTGATCGGCACTGAGAAACCAAAACTGCTTAGCATTCCTTCTACAAAGTCGTACCTGAAGATGCCATACTTACAGGAGAAAGTCGGCTTGCGTTCCTGCTGGTACCAAAGCACAGTTCTTCCTCCTACACTGCAGGGTTTTAGAAGAGGCTAAGCCCCGATAGCGTACCTAGAGCGCTCCTTTGGGGAGGCCGTGGCTACACGCAGAACTCCGTGCCAAACCAACTTTATTAAGGAAGGGGCCAGTGTGCAGCTAGAGTGTATATTTACTTGGTAGAAATCACAAGGAGGTAGGCTGCGTTTTCGCTGGAAACGGTCACCTGATGGCACAAGGCTTGCTTTCCCATTTTGAATGCACCACTCATGCTGCCTTGAAGCTACCTAAATTAGAGTGTTCGGACGGGCCTTTAGACACTGTAGGCAGGGCTCTGGGAAGGGAACGAGTGTTCTCTAGATCAACAGGGTGCTTTCATAGCCTGGGTGGGAGCTCCTCCTGAGACGCTCTAGAGCTAAAAGGAAACGTGACGTGAGTCCTTTCCCCAAGATAAAGCCTGGAATAGCCTACCAAAGCGGAAGCTTGGAGCAGAGTCCTTGAAGCATTAGCTTTAGGTTTGTTTTCTTTGAAGGTTAGTAAGCTTTCAGGACACCGAGGACCTCGCGTGGGCTCCCTATTCCCTGCAAGAACACCTAGTACCGGCAGGCTCCACTAGGCTGCTAAGAAACATCCAGGCCCGGAAACCTTTCCCAGTCACTCTGCGTATGCTGAGTGTAGGGCAACACACTGCACTCTTCCTTGGGAGACCTAGGATTAATCAGCACTCCAATGGCTCCAGGAAATCTGTTCTCGTACATCCTACATGTCATGCATATCTTGCCTCATTGCCCTAGGCTGAGCGGCACTGAGAAACCAAAACTGCTTCGAATTCCTTCTAGAGTGTCATACCTTAACACCCCATACTTACAGGAGAAAGTCGGCTTGCTTTCCTGCTGGAAGCAAAGCACAGTTCTACGTCTTACACTGCAGGGTTTTAGAAGAAGCTAAGCCCCGATAGCGTACCTAGAGCCTTCCTTGGGAGAGGCAGTTGGCTACACGGAGAACTCCGTGCCAAGAAAACGTTATTCAGGGAAGGGAGCAGTGTTTAGCTAGAGTGTGTATTTACCTGGTAGAAAGCACAAGGAGGTAGGCTGCGTGTTCGCTGGAAACAGGGACCTGATGGCACAGGCCTTGCTTTCCCATTTTGAATGCTCCATTCATGTTGCCTTAACACTACCTAAATAACAGTTTTAGGACGGGTGTCTAGTCGCAGTAGGCAGGGCTCTGGGACGGGAACGAGTGTTCTCTCCATCAACAGGGTGCTTTCATAGCCTGGGTGGGAGCTCCTCCTGAGACGCTCTAGAGCTAAAAGGAAACTTGACGGGAGTCCTTTCCTCAAGGTAAAGCCTTGAATAGCCTGCCGAAGCGGAAGCTTGGAGCAGAGTCCTTGAGGCTTAAATTTAGGTCTGCTTTCTTTTAACGTTAGTAAGCTTTTCAGGGCACCAGGACCTCGCGTGGGCACCCTATTCCCTACTAGAACACAGAGTTCCGGCAGGCTCGCCTGGGCTGCCAAGGAACATCCAGGCCCGGAAACCTTTCCCAGTCACTCTGTGTATGCTGAGTGTAGGGCAACACACTGCACTCTTCCTTGGGAGACCAAGGTTTCCTCAGCACTCCAAAGGCTCCAGGAAATCTGTTCTCGTACATCCTCCATGTCATGGAAATCTGCCTCATTGCCCTAGGCTGAGCGGCACTGAGAAACCAAAACTGCTTCGCATTCCTTCTAGAGTGTCATACCTTAAGACCCCATATTTACAGGAGAGAGTCGGCTTGCATTCCTGCTGTAACCAAAGCCCAGTTCTTGCTCTTCCAGTGCAGGGTTGTAGAAGAAGCTAAACCCCGATAGCGAACCTAGATCTCTCCTTGGTGGACGCCGTTGGCTAGACGCAGAACTCCCTGCCAAACCAACTTTATTCAAGGCAGGGACCAGTGTGGAGCTAGAGTGTATATTGACTTGGTAAAATCACAAGGAGGTGGGCTGCGTGTTCACTGGAAACGGGGAATTTATGGCACAAGGCTTGCCTTTCCATATTGAATGCTCCATGCTTGCTGCCTTGAAGCTACCTAAATAACAGTGTTTTGCACGGGTCCCTGTCACTGTAGGCAGTGTACTGGGAAGGGAAAGAGTTTTCTCTAAATCAACAGGGTGCTTTCATAGCCTGGGTGGGAGCTCCTCCTGAGAGGCTCTAGAGCTAAAAGGAAACTTGACGGGAGTCCTTTCCTCAAGGTAAAGCCTTGAATAGCCTGCCGAAGCGGAAGCTTGGAGCAGAGAACTTGAGGCTTAATTTTAGGTCTGCTTTCTTTTAACGTTAGTAAGCTTTTCAGGTACCGAGGACCTCGCGTGGGCACCCTATTCCCTGCAAGAACACCGGGACCGGCCAGGCTCCCCTGGCCTGCCAGGAAACATCCAGGCCCGGAAAAGTTTCCCAGTCACTCTCTGGATGCTAAGTGTAGGGCAACACACTGCACTCTTCCTTGGAGGAGCTGGATTTCCTCCGCACTCCACCAGCTCCAGGAAATCTGTTCTCTCATTTCCTACATGTCATGCCAATCTGCCTCATTGCCCTAAGCTGATCGGCACTGAGAAACCAAAACTGCTTAGCATTCCTTCTACAAAGTCGTACCTGAAGATGCCATACTTACAGGAGAAAGTCGGCTTGCGTTCCTGCTGGTACCAAAGCACAGTTCTTCCTCCTACACTGCAGGGTTTTAGAAGAGGCTAAGCCCCGATAGCGTACCTAGAGCGCTCCTTTGGGGAGGCCGTGGCTACACGCAGAACTCCGTGCCAAACCAACTTTATTAAGGAAGGGGCCAGTGTGCAGCTAGAGTGTATATTTACTTGGTAGAAATCACAAGGAGGTAGGCTGCGTTTTCGCTGGAAACGGTCACCTGATGGCACAAGGCTTGCTTTCCCATTTTGAATGCACCACTCATGCTGCCTTGAAGCTACCTAAATTAGAGTTTTCGGACGGGCCTTTAGACACTGTAGGCAGGGCTCTGGGAAGGGAACGAGTGTTCTCTAGATCAACAGGGTGCTTTCATAGCCTGGGTGGGAGCTCCTCCTGAGACGCTCTAGAGCTAAAAGGAAACGTGACGTGAGTCCTTTCCCCAAGATAAAGCCTGGAATAGCCTACCAAAGCGGAAGCTTGGAGCAGAGTCCTTGAAGCATTAGCTTTAGGTTTGTTTTCTTTGAAGGTTAGTAAGCTTTCAGGACACCGAGGACCTCGCGTGGGCTCCCTATTCCCTGCAAGAACACCTAGTACCGGCAGGCTCCACTAGGCTGCTAAGAAACATCCAGGCCCGGAAACCTTTCCCAGTCACTCTGCGTATGCTGAGTGTAGGGCAACACACTGCACTCTTCCTTGGGAGACCTAGGATTAATCAGCACTCCAAAGGCTCCAGGAAATCTGTTCTCGTACATCCTACATGTCATGCATATCTTGCCTCATTGCCCTAGGCTGAGCGGCACTGAGAAACCAAAACTGCTTCGCATTCCTTCTAGAGTGTCATACCTTAACACCCCATACTTACAGGAGAAAGTCGGCTTGCTTTCCTGCTGGAAGCAAAGCACAGTTCTACGTCTTACACTGCAGGGTTTTAGAAGAAGCTAAGCCCCGATAGCGTACCTAGAGCCTTCCTTGGGAGAGGCAGTTGGCTACACGGAGAACTCCGTGCCAAGAAAACGTTATTCAGGGAAGGGAGCAGTGTTTAGCTAGAGTGTGTATTTACCTGGTAGAAAGCACAAGGAGGTAGGCTGCGTGTTCGCTGGAAACAGGGACCTGATGGCACAGGCCTTGCTTTCCCATTTTGAATGCTCCATTCATGTTGCCTTAACACTACCTAAATAACAGTTTTAGGACGGGTGTCTAGTCGCAGTAGGCAGGGCTCTGGGACGGGAACGAGTGTTCTCTCCATCAACAGGGTGCTTTCATAGCCTGGGTGGGAGCTCCTCCTGAGACGCTCTAGAGCTAAAAGGAAACTTGACGGGAGTCCTTTCCTCAAGGTAAAGCCTTGAATAGCCTGCCGAAGCGGAAGCTTGGAGCAGAGTCCTTGAGGCTTAAATTTAGGTCTGCTTTCTTTTAACGTTAGTAAGCTTTTCAGGGCACCAGGACCTCGCGTGGGCACCCTATTCCCTACTAGAACACAGAGTTCCGGCAGGCTCCCCTGGGCTGCCAAGGAACATCCAGGCCCGGAAACCTTTCCCAGTCACTCTGTGTATGCTGAGTGTAGGGCAACACACTGCACTCTTCCTTGGGAGACCAAGGTTTCCTCAGCACTCCAAAGGCTCCAGGAAATCTGTTCTCGTACATCCTCCATGTCATGGAAATCTGCCTCATTGCCCTAGGCTGAGCGGCACTGAGAAACCAAAACTGCTTCGCATTCCTTCTAGAGTGTCATACCTTAAGACCCCATATTTACAGGAGAGAGTCGGCTTGCATTCCTGCTGTAACCAAAGCCCAGTTCTTGCTCTTCCAGTGCAGGGTTGTAGAAGAAGCTAAACCCCGATAGCGAACCTAGATCTCTCCTTGGTGGACGCCGTTGGCTAGACGCAGAACTCCCTGCCAAACCAACTTTATTCAAGGCAGGGACCAGTGTGGAGCTAGAGTGTATATTGACTTGGTAAAATCACAAGGAGGTGGGCTGCGTGTTCACTGGAAACGGGGAATTTATGGCACAAGGCTTGCCTTTCCATATTGAATGCTCCATGCTTGCTGCCTTGAAGCTACCTAAATAACAGTGTTTTGCACGGGTCCCTGTCACTGTAGGCAGTGTACTGGGAAGGGAAAGAGTTTTCTCTAAATCAACAGGGTGCTTTCATAGCCTGGGTGGGAGCTCCTCCTGAGAGGCTCTAGAGCTAAAAGGAAACTTGACGGGAGTCCTTTCCTCAAGGTAAAGCCTTGAATAGCCTGCCGAAGCGGAAGCTTGGAGCAGAGAACTTGAGGCTTAATTTTAGGTCTGCTTTCTTTTAACGTTAGTAAGCTTTTCAGGTACCGAGGACCTCGCGTGGGCACCCTATTCCCTGCAAGAACACCGGGACCGGCCAGGCTCCCCTGGCCTGCCAGGAAACATCCAGGCCCGGAAAAGTTTCCCAGTCACTCTCTGGATGCTAAGTGTAGGGCAACACACGGCCCTCTTCCTTGGAGGAGCTGGATTTCCTCCGCACTCCACCAGCTCCAGGAAATCTGTTCTCTCATTTCCTACATGTCATGCCAATCTGCCTCATTGCCCTAAGCTGATCGGCACTGAGAAACCAAAACTGCTTAGCATTCCTTCTACAAAGTCGTACCTGAAGATGCCATACTTACAGGAGAAAGTCGGCTTGCGTTCCTGCTGGTACCAAAGCACAGTTCTTCCTCCTACACTGCAGGGTTTTAGAAGAGGCTAAGCCCCGATAGCGTACCTAGAGCGCTCCTTTGGGGAGGCCGTGGCTACACGCAGAACTCCGTGCCAAACCAACTTTATTAAGGAAGGGGCCAGTGTGCAGCTAGAGTGTATATTTACTTGGTAGAAATCACAAGGAGGTAGGCTGCGTTTTCGCTGGAAACGGTCACCTGATGGCACAAGGCTTGCTTTCCCATTTTGAATGCACCACTCATGCTGCCTTGAAGCTACCTAAATTAGAGTTTTCGGACGGGCCTTTAGACACTGTAGGCAGGGCTCTGGGAAGGGAACGAGTGTTCTCTAGATCAACAGGGTGCTTTCATAGCCTGGGTGGGAGCTCCTCCTGAGACGCTCTAGAGCTAAAAGGAAACGTGACGTGAGTCCTTTCCCCAAGATAAAGCCTGGAATAGCCTACCAAAGCGGAAGCTTGGAGCAGAGTCCTTGAAGCATTAGCTTTAGGTTTGTTTTCTTTGAAGGTTAGTAAGCTTTCAGGACACCGAGGACCTCGCGTGGGCTCCCTATTCCCTGCAAGAACACCTAGTACCGGCAGGCTCCACTAGGCTGCTAAGAAACATCCAGGCCCGGAAACCTTTCCCAGTCACTCTGCGTATGCTGAGTGTAGGGCAACACACTGCACTCTTCCTTGGGAGACCTAGGTTTAATCAGCACTCCAAAGGCTCCAGGAAATCTGTTCTCTTACATCCTACATGTCATGCATATCTTGCCTCATTGCCCTAGGCTGAGCGGCACTGAGAAACCAAAACTGCTTCGCATTCCTTCTAGAGTGTCATACCTTAACACCCCATACTTACAGGAGAAAGTCGGCTTGCTTTCCTGCTGGAAGCAAAGCACAGTTCTACGTCTTACACTGCAGGGTTTTAGAAGAAGCTAAGCCCCGATAGCGTACCTAGAGCCTTCCTTGGGAGAGGCAGTTGGCTACACGGAGAACTCCGTGCCAAGAAAACGTTATTCAGGGAAGGGAGCAGTGTTTAGCTAGAGTGTGTATTTACCTGGTAGAAAGCACAAGGAAGTAGGCTGCGTGTTCGCTGGAAACAGGGACCTGATGGCACAGGCCTTGCTTTCCCATTTTGAATGCTCCATTCATGTTGCCTTAACACTACCTAAATAACAGTTTTAGGACGGGTGTCTAGTCGCAGTAGGCAGGGCTCTGGGAAGGGAACGAGTGTTCTCTCCATCAACAGGGTGCTTTCATAGCCTGGGTGGGAGCTCCTCCTGAGACGCTCTAGAGCTAAAAGGAAACTTGACGGGAGTCCTTTCCTCAAGGTAAAGCCTTGAATAGCCTGCCGAAGCGGAAGCTTGGAGCAGAGTCCTTGAGGCTTAAATTTAGGTCTGCTTTCTTTTAACGTTAGTAAGCTTTTCAGGGCACCAGGACCTCGCGTGGGCACCCTGTTCCCTACTAGAACACAGAGTTCCGGCAGGCTCCCCTGGGCTGCCAAGGAACATCCAGGCCCGGAAACCTTTCCCAGTCACTCTGTGTATGCTGAGTGTAGGGCAACACACTGCACTCTTCCTTGGGAGACCAAGGTTTCCTCAGCACTCCAAAGGCTCCAGGAAATCTGTTCTCGTACATCCTCCATGTCATGGAAATCTGCCTCATTGCCCTAGGCTGAGCGGCACTGAGAAACCAAAACTGCTTCGCATTCCTTCTAGAGTGTCATACCTTAAGACCCCATATTTACAGGAGAGAGTCGGCTTGCATTCCTGCTGTAACCAAAGCCCAGTTCTTGCTCTTCCAGTGCAGGGTTGTAGAAGAAGCTAAACCCCGATAGCGAACCTAGATCTCTCCTTGGTGGACGCCGTTGGCTAGACGCAGAACTCCCTGCCAAACCAACTTTATTCAAGGCAGGGACCAGTGTGGAGCTAGAGTGTATATTGACTTGGTAAAATCACAAGGAGGTGGGCTGCGTGTTCACTGGAAACGGGGAATTTATGGCACAAGGCTTGCCTTTCCATATTGAATGCTCCATGCTTGCTGCCTTGAAGCTACCTAAATAACAGTGTTTTGCACGGGTCCCTGTCACTGTAGGCAGTGTACTGGGAAGGGAAAGAGTTTTCTCTAAATCAACAGGGTGCTTTCATAGCCTGGGTGGGAGCTCCTCCTGAGAGGCTCTAGAGCTAAAAGGAAACTTGACGGGAGTCCTTTCCTCAAGGTAAAGCCTTGAATAGCCTGCCGAAGCGGAAGCTTGGAGCAGAGAACTTGAGGCTTAATTTTAGTTCTGCTTTCTTTTAACGTTAGTAAGCTTTTCAGGTACCGAGGACCTCGCGTGGGCACCCTATTCCCTGCAAGAACACCGGGACCGGCCAGGCTCCCCTGGCCTGCCAGGAAACATCCAGGCCCGGAAAAGTTTCCCAGTCACTCTCTGGATGCTAAGTGTAGGGCAACACACTGCACTCTTCCTTGGAGGAGCTGGATTTCCTCCGCACTCCACCAGCTCCAGGAAATCTGTTCTCTCATTTCCTACATGTCATGCCAATCTGCCTCATTGCCCTAAGCTGATCGGCACTGAGAAACCAAAACTGCTTAGCATTCCTTCTACAAAGTCGTACCTGAAGATGCCATACTTACAGGAGAAAGTCGGCTTGCGTTCCTGCTGGTACCAAAGCACAGTTCTTCCTCCTACACTGCAGGGTTTTAGAAGAGGCTAAGCCCCGATAGCGTACCTAGAGCGCTCCTTTGGGGAGGCCGTGGCTACACGCAGAACTCCGTGCCAAACCAACTTTATTAAGGAAGGGGCCAGTGTGCAGCTAGAGTGTATATTTACTTGGTAGAAATCACAAGGAGGTAGGCTGCGTTTTCGCTGGAAACGGTCACCTGATGGCACAAGGCTTGCTTTCCCATTTTAAATGCACCACTCATGCTGCCTTGAAGCTACCTAAATTAGAGTTTTCGGACGGGCCTTTAGACACTGTAGGCAGGGCTCTGGGAAGGGAACGAGTGTTCTCTAGATCAACAGGGTGCTTTCATAGCCTGGGTGGGAGCTCCTCCTGAGACGCTCTAGAGCTAAAAGGAAACGTGACGTGAGTCCTTTCCCCAAGATAAAGCCTGGAATAGCCTACCAAAGCGGAAGCTTGGAGCAGAGTCCTTGAAGCATTAGCTTTAGGTTTGTTTTCTTTGAAGGTTAGTAAGCTTTCAGGACACCGAGGACCTCGCGTGGGCTCCCTATTCCCTGCAAGAACACCTAGTACCGGCAGGCTCCACTAGGCTGCTAAGAAACATCCAGGCCCGGAAACCTTTCCCAGTCACTCTGCGTATGCTGAGTGTAGGGCAACACACTGCACTCTTCCTTGGGAGACCTAGGTTTAATCAGCACTCCAAAGGCTCCAGGAAATCTGTTCTCGTACATCCTACATGTCATGCATATCTTGCCTCATTGCCCTAGGCTGAGCGGCACTGAGAAACCAAAACTGCTTCGCATTCCTTCTAGAGTGTCATACCTTAACACCCCATATTTACAGGAGAGAGTCGGCTTGCATTCCTGCTGTAACCAAAGCCCAGTTCTTGCTCTTCCAGTGCAGGGTTGTAGAAGAAGCTAAACCCCGATAGCGAACCTAGATCTCTCCTTGGTGGACGCCGTTGGCTAGACGCAGAACTCCCTGCCAAACCAACTTTATTCAAGGCAGGGACCAGTGTGGAGCTAGAGTGTATATTGACTTGGTAAAATCACAAGGAGGTGGGCTGCGTGTTCACTGGAAACGGGGAATTTATGGCACAAGGCTTGCCTTTCCATATTGAATGCTCCATGCTTGCTGCCTTTAAGCTACCTAAATAACAGTGTTTTGCACGGGTCCCTGTCACTGTAGGCAGTGTACTGGGAAGGGAAAGAGTTTTCTCTAAATCCACAGGGTGCTTTCATAGCCTGGGTGGGAGCTCCTCCTGAGAGGCTCTAGAGCTAAAAGGAAACTTGACGGGAGTCCTTTCCTCAAGGTAAAGCCTTGAATAGCCTGCCGAAGCGGAAGCTTGGAGCAGAGAACTTGAGGCTTAATTTTAGGTCTGCTTTCTTTTAACGTTAGTAAGCTTTTCAGGTACCGAGGACCTCGCGTGGGCACCCTATTCCCTGCAAGAACACCGGGACCGGCCAGGCTCCCCTGGCCTGCCAGGAAACATCCAGGCCCGGAAAAGTTTCCCAGTCACTCTCTGGATGCTAAGTGTAGGGCAACACACTGCACTCTTCCTTGGAGGAGCTGGATTTCCTCCGCACTCCACCAGCTCCAGGAAATCTGTTCTCTCATTTCCTACATGTCATGCCAATCTGCCTCATTGCCCTAAGCTGATCGGCACTGAGAAACCAAAACTGCTTAGCATTCCTTCTACAAAGTCGTACCTGAAGATGCCATACTTACAGGAGAAAGTCGGCTTGCGTTCCTGCTGGTACCAAAGCACAGTTCTTCCACCTACACTGCAGGGTTTTAGAAGAGGCTAAGCCCCGATAGCGTACCTAGAGAGCTCCTTTGGGGAGGCCGTGGCTACACGCAGAACTCCGTGCCAAACCAACTTTATTAAGGAAGGGGCCAGTGTGCAGCTAGAGTGTATATTTACTTGGTAGAAATCACAAGGAGGTAGGCTGCGTTTTCGCTGGAAACGGTCACCTGATGGCACAAGGCTTGCTTTCCCATTTTGAATGCACCACTCATGCTGCCTTGAAGCTACCTAAATTAGAGTTTTCGGACGGGCCTTTAGACACTGTAGGCAGGGCTCTGGGAAGGGAACGAGTGTTCTCTAGATCAACAGGGTGCTTTCATAGCCTGGGTGGGAGCTCCTCCTGAGACGCTCTAGAGCTAAAAGGAAACGTGACGTGAGTCCTTTCCCCAAGATAAAGCCTGGAATAGCCTACCAAAGCGGAAGCTTGGAGCAGAGTCCTTGAAGCATTAGCTTTAGGTTTGTTTTCTTTGAAGGTTAGTAAGCTTTCAGGACACCGAGGACCTCGCGTGGGCTCCCTATTCCCTGCAAGAACACCTAGTACCGGCAGGCTCCACTAGGCTGCTAAGAAACATCCAGGCCCGGAAACCTTTCCCAGTCACTCTGCGTATGCTGAGTGTAGGGCAACACACTGCACTCTTCCTTGGGAGACCTAGGTTTAATCAGCACTCCAAAGGCTCCAGGAAATCTGTTCTCTTACATCCTACATGTCATGCATATCTTGCCTCATTGCCCTAGGCTGAGCGGCACTGAGAAACCAAAACTGCTTCGCATTCCTTCTAGAGTGTCATACCTTAACACCCCATACTTACAGGAGAAAGTCGGCTTGCTTTCCTGCTGGAAGCAAAGCACAGTTCTACGTCTTACACTGCAGGGTTTTAGAAGAAGCTAAGCCCCGATAGCGTACCTAGAGCCTTCCTTGGGAGAGGCAGTTGGCTACACGGAGAACTCCGTGCCAAGAAAACGTTATTCAGGGAAGGGAGCAGTGTTTAGCTAGAGTGTGTATTTACCTGGTAGAAAGCACAAGGAGGTAGGCTGCGTGTTCGCTGGAAACAGGGACCTGATGGCACAGGCCTTGCTTTCCCATTTTGAATGCTCCATTCATGTTGCCTTAACACTACCTAAATAACAGTTTTAGGACGGGTGTCTAGTCGCAGTAGGCAGGGCTCTGGGACGGGAACGAGTGTTCTCTCCATCAACAGGGTGCTTTCATAGCCTGGGTGGGAGCTCCTCCTGAGACGCTCTAGAGCTAAAAGGAAACTTGACGGGAGTCCTTTCCTCAAGGTAAAGCCTTGAATAGCCTGCCGAAGCGGAAGCTTGGAGCAGAGTCCTTGAGGCTTAAATTTAGGTCTGCTTTCTTTTAACGTTAGTAAGCTTTTCAGGGCACCAGGACCTCGCGTGGGCACCCTATTCCCTACTAGAACACAGAGTTCCGGCAGGCTCCCCTGGGCTGCCAAGGAACATCCAGGCCCGGAAACCTTTCCCAGTCACTCTGTGTATGCTGAGTGTAGGGCAACACACTGCACTCTTCCTTGGGAGACCAAGGTTTCCTCAGCACTCCAAAGGCTCCAGGAAATCTGTTCTCGTACATCCTCCATGTCATGGAAATCTGCCTCATTGCCCTAGGCTGAGCGGCACTGAGAAACCAAAACTGCTTCGCATTCCTTCTAGAGTGTCATACCTTAAGACCCCATATTTACAGGAGAGAGTCGGCTTGCATTCCTGCTGTAACCAAAGCCCAGTTCTTGCTCTTCCAGTGCAGGGTTGTAGAAGAAGCTAAACCCCGATAGCGAACCTAGATCTCTCCTTGGTGGACGCCGTTGGCTAGACGCAGAACTCCCTGCCAAACCAACTTTATTCAAGGCAGGGACCAGTGTGGAGCTAGAGTGTATATTGACTTGGTAAAATCACAAGGAGGTGGGCTGCGTGTTCACTGGAAACGGGGAATTTATGGCACAAGGCTTGCCTTTCCATATTGAATGCTCCATGCTTGCTGCCTTTAAGCTACCTAAATAACAGTGTTTTGCACGGGTCCGTGTCACTGTAGGCAGTGTACTGGGAAGGGAAAGAGTTTTCTCTAAATCAACAGGGTGCTTTCATAGCCTGGGTGGGAGCTCCTCCTGAGAGGCTCTAGAGCTAAAAGGAAACTTGACGGGAGTCCTTTCCTCAAGGTAAAGCCTTGAATAGCCTGCCGAAGCGGAAGCTTGGAGCAGAGAACTTGAGGCTTAATTTTAGGTCTGCTTTCTTTTAACGTTAGTAAGCTTTTCAGGTACCGAGGACCTCGCGTGGGCACCCTATTCCCTGCAAGAACACCGGGACCGGCCAGGCTCCCCTGGCCTGCCAGGAAACATCCAGGCCCGGAAAAGTTTCCCAGTCACTCTCTGGATGCTAAGTGTAGGGCAACACACTGCACTCTTCCTTGGAGGAGCTGGATTTCCTCCGCACTCCACCAGCTCCAGGAAATCTGTTCTCTCATTTCCTACATGTCATGCCAATCTGCCTCATTGCCCTAAGCTGATCGGCACTGAGAAACCAAAACTGCTTAGCATTCCTTCTACAAAGTCGTACCTGAAGATGCCATACTTACAGGAGAAAGTCGGCTTGCGTTCCTGCTGGTACGAAAGCACAGTTCTTCCTCCTACACTGCAGGGTTTTAGAAGAGGCTAAGCCCCGATAGCGTACCTAGAGCGCTCCTTTGGGGAGGCCGTGGCTACACGCAGAACTCCGTGCCAAACCAACTTTATTAAGGAAGGGGCCAGTGTGCAGCTAGAGTGTATATTTACTTGGTAGAAATCACAAGGAGGTAGGCTGCGTTTTCGCTGGAAACGGTCACCTGATGGCACAAGGCTTGCTTTCCCATTTTGAATGCACCACTCATGCTGCCTTGAAGCTACCTAAATTAGAGTTTTCGGACGGGCCTTTAGACACTGTAGGCAGGGCTCTGGGAAGGGAACGAGTGTTCTCTAGATCAACAGGGTGCTTTCATAGCATGGGTGGGAGCTCCTCCTGAGACGCTCTAGAGCTAAAAGGAAACGTGACGTGAGTCCTTTCCCCAAGATAAAGCCTGGAATAGCCTACCAAAGCGGAAGCTTGGAGCAGAGTCCTTGAAGCATTAGCTTTAGGTTTGTTTTCTTTGAAGGTTAGTAAGCTTTCAGGACACCGAGGACCTCGCGTGGGCTCCCTATTCCCTGCAAGAACACCTAGTACCGGCAGGCTCCACTAGGCTGCTAAGAAACATCCAGGCCCGGAAACCTTTCCCAGTCACTCTGCGTATGCTGAGTGTAGGGCAACACACTGCACTCTTCCTTGGGAGACCTAGGTTTAATCAGCACTCCAAAGGCTCCAGGAAATCTGTTCTCTTACATCCTACATGTCATGCATATCTTGCCTCATTGCCCTAGGCTGAGCGGCACTGAGAAACCAAAACTGCTTCGCATTCCTTCTAGAGTGTCATACCTTAACACCCCATACTTACAGGAGAAAGTCGGCTTGCTTTCCTGCTGGAAGCAAAGCACAGTTCTACGTCTTACACTGCAGGGTTTTAGAAGAAGCTAAGCCCCGATAGCGTACCTAGAGCCTTCCTTGGGAGAGGCAGTTGGCTACACGGAGAACTCCGTGCCAAGAAAACGTTATTCAGGGAAGGGAGCAGTGTTTAGCTAGAGTGTGTATTTACCTGGTAGAAAGCACAAGGAGGTAGGCTGCGTGTTCGCTGGAAACAGGGACCTGATGGCACAGGCCTTGCTTTCCCATTTTGAATGCTCCATTCATGTTGCCTTAACACTACCTAAATAACAGTTTTAGGACGGGTGTCTAGTCGCAGTAGGCAGGGCTCTGGGACGGGAACGAGTGTTCTCTCCATCAACAGGGTGCTTTCATAGCCTGGGTGGGAGCTCCTCCTGAGACGCTCTAGAGCTAAAAGGAAACTTGACGGGAGTCCTTTCCTCAAGGTAAAGCCTTGAATAGCCTGCCGAAGCGGAAGCTTGGAGCAGAGTCCTTGAGGCTTAAATTTAGGTCTGCTTTCTTTTAACGTTAGTAAGCTTTTCAGGGCACCAGGACCTCGCGTGGGCACCCTATTCCCTACTAGAACACAGAGTTCCGGCAGGCTCCCCTGGGCTGCCAAGGAACATCCAGGCCCGGAAACCTTTCCCAGTCACTCTGTGTATGCTGAGTGTAGGGCAACACACTGCACTCTTCCTTGGGAGACCAAGGTTTCCTCAGCACTCCAAAGGCTCCAGGAAATCTGTTCTCGTACATCCTCCATGTCATGGAAATCTGCCTCATTGCCCTAGGCTGAGCGGCACTGAGAAACCAAAACTGCTTCGCATTCCTTCTAGAGTGTCATACCTTAAGACCCCATATTTACAGGAGAGAGTCGGCTTGCATTCCTGCTGTAACCAAAGCCCAGTTCTTGCTCTTCCAGTGCAGGGTTGTAGAAGAAGCTAAACCCCGATAGCGAACCTAGATCTCTCCTTGGTGGACGCCGTTGGCTAGACGCAGAACTCCCTGCCAAACCAACTTTATTCAAGGCAGGGACCAGTGTGGAGCTAGAGTGTATATTGACTTGGTAAAATCACAAGGAGGTGGGCTGCGTGTTCACTGGAAACGGGGAATTTATGGCACAAGGCTTGCCTTTCCATATTGAATGCTCCATGCTTGCTGCCTTGAAGCTACCTAAATAACAGTGTTTTGCACGGGTCCCTGTCACTGTAGGCAGTGTACTGGGAAGGGAAAGAGTTTTCTCTAAATCAACAGGGTGCTTTCATAGGCTGGGTGGGAGCTCCTCCTGAGAGGCTCTAGAGCTAAAAGGAAACTTGACGGGAGTCCTTTCCTCAAGGTAAAGCCTTGAATAGCCTGCCGAAGCGGAAGCTTGGAGCAGAGAACTTGAGGCTTAATTTTAGGTCTGCTTTCTTTTAACGTTAGTAAGCTTTTCAGGTACCGAGGACCTCGCGTGGGCACCCTATTCCCTGCAAGAACACCGGGACCGGCCAGGCTCCCCTGGCCTGCCAGGAAACATCCAGGCCCGGAAAAGTTTCCCAGTCACTCTCTGGATGCTAAGTGTAGGGCAACACACTGCACTCTTCCTTGGAGGAGCTGGATTTCCTCCGCACTCCACCAGCTCCAGGAAATCTGTTCTCTCATTTCCTACATGTCATGCCAATCTGCCTCATTGCCCTAAGCTGATCGGCACTGAGAAACCAAAACTGCTTAGCATTCCTTCTACAAAGTCGTACCTGAAGATGCCATACTTACAGGAGAAAGTCGGCTTGCGTTCCTGCTGGTACCAAAGCACAGTTCTTCCTCCTACACTGCAGGGTTTTAGAAGAGGCTAAGCCCCGATAGCGTACCTAGAGCGCTCCTTTGGGGAGGCCGTGGCTACACGCAGAACTCCGTGCCAAACCAACTTTATTAAGGAAGGGGCCAGTGTGCAGCTAGAGTGTATATTTACTTGGTAGAAATCACAAGGAGGTAGGCTGCGTTTTCGCTGGAAACGGTCACCTGATGGCACAAGGCTTGCTTTCCCATTTTGAATGCACCACTCATGCTGCCTTGAAGCTACCTAAATTACAGTTTTAGGACGGGTGTCTAGTCGCAGTAGGCAGGGCTCTGGGAAGGGAACGAGTGTTCTCTAGATCAACAGGGTGCTTTCATAGCCTGGGTGGGAGCTCCTCCTGAGACGCTCTAGAGCTAAAAGGAAACGTGACGTGAGTCCTTTCCCCAAGATAAAGTCTGGAATAGCCTACCAAAGCGGAAGCTTGGAGCAGAGTCCTTGAAGCATTAGCTTTAGGTTTGTTTTCTTTGAAGGTTAGTAAGCTTTCAGGACACCGAGGACCTCGCGTGGGCTCCCTATTCCCTGCAAGAACACCTAGTACCGGCAGCCTCCACTAGGCTGCTAAGAAACATCCAGGCCCGGAAACCTTTCCCAGTCACTCTGCGTATGCTGAGTGTAGGGCAACACACTGCACTCTTCCTTGGGAGACCTAGGATTAATCAGCACTCCAAAGGCTCCAGGAAATCTGTTCTCGTACATCCTACATGTCATGCATATCTTGCCTCATTGCCCTAGGCTGAGCGGCACTGAGAAACCAAAACTGCTTCGCATTCCTTCTAGAGTGTCATACCTTAACACCCCATACTTACAGGAGAAAGTCGGCTTGCTTTCCTGCTGGAAGCAAAGCACAGTTCTACGTCTTACACTGCAGGGTTTTAGAAGAAGCTAAGCCCCGATAGCGTACCTAGAGCCTTCCTTGGGAGAGGCAGTTGGCTACACGGAGAACTCCGTGCCAAGAAAACGTTATTCAGGGAAGGGAGCAGTGTTTAGCTAGAGTGTGTATTTACCTGGTAGAAAGCACAAGGAGGTAGGCTGCGTGTTCGCTGGAAACAGGGACCTGATGGCACAGGCCTTGCTTTCCCATTTTGAATGCTCCATTCATGTTGCCTTAACACTACCTAAATAACAGTTTTAGGACGGGTGTCTAGTCGCAGTAGGCAGGGCTCTGGGACGGGAACGAGTGTTCTCTCCATCAACAGGGTGCTTTCATAGCCTGGGTGGGAGCTCCTCCTGAGACGCTCTAGAGCTAAAAGGAAACTTGACGGGAGTCCTTTCCTCAAGGTAAAGCCTTGAATAGCCTGCCGAAGCGGAAGCTTGGAGCAGAGTCCTTGAGGCTTAAATTTAGGTCTGCTTTCTTTTAACGTTAGTAAGCTTTTCAGGGCACCAGGACCTCGCGTGGGCACCCTATTCCCTACTAGAACACAGAGTTCCGGCAGGCTCGCCTGGGCTGCCAAGGAACATCCAGGCCCGGAAACCTTTCCCAGTCACTCTGTGTATGCTGAGTGTAGGGCAACACACTGCACTCTTCCTTGGGAGACCAAGGTTTCCTCAGCACTCCAAAGGCTCCAGGAAATCTGTTCTCGTACATCCTCCATGTCATGGAAATCTGCCTCATTGCCCTAGGCTGAGCGGCACTGAGAAACCAAAACTGCTTCGCATTCCTTCTAGAGTGTCATACCTTAAGACCCCATATTTACAGGAGAGAGTCGGCTTGCATTCCTGCTGTAACCAAAGCCCAGTTCTTGCTCTTCCAGTGCAGGGTTGTAGAAGAAGCTAAACCCCGATAGCGAACCTAGATCTCTCCTTGGTGGACGCCGTTGGCTAGACGCAGAACTCCCTGCCAAACCAACTTTATTCAAGGCAGGGACCAGTGTGGAGCTAGAGTGTATATTGACTTGGTAAAATCACAAGGAGGTGGGCTGCGTGTTCACTGGAAACGGGGAATTTATGGCACAAGGCTTGCCTTTCCATATTGAATGCTCCATGCTTGCTGCCTTTAAGCTACCTAAATAACAGTGTTTTGCACGGGTCCCTGTCACTGTAGGCAGTGTACTGGGAAGGGAAAGAGTTTTCTCTAAATCCACAGGGTGCTTTCATAGCCTGGGTGGGAGCTCCTCCTGAGAGGCTCTAGAGCTAAAAGGAAACTTGACGGGAGTCCTTTCCTCAAGGTAAAGCCTTGAATAGCCTGCCGAAGCGGAAGCTTGGAGCAGAGAACTTGAGGCTTAATTTTAGGTCTGCTTTCTTTTAACGTTAGTAAGCTTTTCAGGTACCGAGGACCTCGCGTGGGCACCCTATTCCCTGCAAGAACACCGGGACCGGCCAGGCTCCCCTGGCCTGCCAGGAAACATCCAGGCCCGGAAAAGTTTCCCAGTCACTCTCTGGATGCTAAGTGTAGGGCAACACACTGCACTCTTCCTTGGAGGAGCTGGATTTCCTCCGCACTCCACCAGCTCCAGGAAATCTGTTCTCTCATTTCCTACATGTCATGCCAATCTGCCTCATTGCCCTAAGCTGATCGGCACTGAGAAACCAAAACTGCTTAGCATTCCTTCTACAAAGTCGTACCTGAAGATGCCATACTTACAGGAGAAAGTCGGCTTGCGTTCCTGCTGGTACCAAAGCACAGTTCTTCCACCTACACTGCAGGGTTTTAGAAGAGGCTAAGCCCCGATAGCGTACCTAGAGCGCTCCTTTGGGGAGGCCGTGGCTACACGCAGAACTCCGTGCCAAACCAACTTTATTAAGGAAGGGGCCAGTGTGCAGCTAGAGTGTATATTTACTTGGTAGAAATCACAAGGAGGTAGGCTGCGTTTTCGCTGGAAACGGTCACCTGATGGCACAAGGCTTGCTTTCCCATTTTGAATGCACCACTCATGCTGCCTTGAAGCTACCTAAATTAGAGTTTTCGGACGGGCCTTTAGACACTGTAGGCAGGGCTCTGGGAAGGGAACGAGTGTTCTCTAGATCAACAGGGTGCTTTCATAGCCTGGGTGGGAGCTCCTCCTGAGACGCTCTAGAGCTAAAAGGAAACGTGACGTGAGTCCTTTCCCCAAGATAAAGCCTGGAATAGCCTACCAAAGCGGAAGCTTGGAGCAGAGTCCTTGAAGCATTAGCTTTAGGTTTGTTTTCTTTGAAGGTTAGTAAGCTTTCAGGACACCGAGGACCTCGCGTGGGCTCCCTATTCCCTGCAAGAACACCTAGTACCGGCAGGCTCCACTAGGCTGCTAAGAAACATCCAGGCCCGGAAACCTTTCCCAGTCACTCTGCGTATGCTGAGTGTAGGGCAACACACTGCACTCTTCCTTGGGAGACCTAGGTTTAATCAGCACTCCAAAGGCTCCAGGAAATCTGTTCTCTTACATCCTACATGTCATGCATATCTTGCCTCATTGCCCTAGGCTGAGCGGCACTGAGAAACCAAAACTGCTTCGCATTCCTTCTAGAGTGTCATACCTTAACACCCCATACTTACAGGAGAAAGTCGGCTTGCTTTCCTGCTGGAAGCAAAGCACAGTTCTACGTCTTACACTGCAGGGTTTTAGAAGAAGCTAAGCCCCGATAGCGTACCTAGAGCCTTCCTTGGGAGAGGCAGTTGGCTACACGGAGAACTCCGTGCCAAGAAAACGTTATTCAGGGAAGGGAGCAGTGTTTAGCTAGAGTGTGTATTTACCTGGTAGAAAGCACAAGGAGGTAGGCTGCGTGTTCGCTGGAAACAGGGACCTGATGGCACAGGCCTTGCTTTCCCATTTTGAATGCTCCATTCATGTTGCCTTAACACTACCTAAATAACAGTTTTAGGACGGGTGTCTAGTCGCAGTAGGCAGGGCTCTGGGACGGGAACGAGTGTTCTCTCCATCAACAGGGTGCTTTCATAGCCTGGGTGGGAGCTCCTCCTGAGACGCTCTAGAGCTAAAAGGAAACTTGACGGGAGTCCTTTCCTCAAGGTAAAGCCTTGAATAGCCTGCCGAAGCGGAAGCTTGGAGCAGAGTCCTTGAGGCTTAAATTTAGGTCTGCTTTCTTTTAACGTTAGTAAGCTTTTCAGGGCACCAGGACCTCGCGTGGGCACCCTATTCCCTACTAGAACACAGAGTTCCGGCAGGCTCCCCTGGGCTGCCAAGGAACATCCAGGCCCGGAAACCTTTCCCAGTCACTCTGTGTATGCTGAGTGTAGGGCAACACACTGCACTCTTCCTTGGGAGACCAAGGTTTCCTCAGCACTCCAAAGGCTCCAGGAAATCTGTTCTCGTACATCCTCCATGTCATGGAAATCTGCCTCATTGCCCTAGGCTGAGCGGCACTGAGAAACCAAAACTGCTTCGCATTCCTTCTAGAGTGTCATACCTTAAGACCCCATATTTACAGGAGAGAGTCGGCTTGCATTCCTGCTGTAACCAAAGCCCAGTTCTTGCTCTTCCAGTGCAGGGTTGTAGAAGAAGCTAAACCCCGATAGCGAACCTAGATCTCTCCTTGGTGGACGCCGTTGGCTAGACGCAGAACTCCCTGCCAAACCAACTTTATTCAAGGCAGGGACCAGTGTGGAGCTAGAGTGTATATTGACTTGGTAAAATCACAAGGAGGTGGGCTGCGTGTTCACTGGAAACGGGGAATTTATGGCACAAGGCTTGCCTTTCCATATTGAATGCTCCATGCTTGCTGCCTTGAAGCTACCTAAATAACAGTGTTTTGCACGGGTCCCTGTCACTGTAGGCAGTGTACTGGGAAGGGAAAGAGTTTTCTCTAAATCCACAGGGTGCTTTCATAGCCTGGGTGGGAGCTCCTCCTGAGAGGCTCTAGAGCTAAAAGGAAACTTGACGGGAGTCCTTTCCTCAAGGTAAAGCCTTGAATAGCCTGCCGAAGCGGAAGCTTGGAGCAGAGAACTTGAGGCTTAATTTTAGGTCTGCTTTCTTTTAACGTTAGTAAGCTTTTCAGGTACCGAGGACCTCGCGTGGGCACCCTATTCCCTGCAAGAACACCGGGACCGGCCAGGCTCCCCTGGCCTGCCAGGAAACATCCAGGCCCGGAAAAGTTTCCCAGTCACTCTCTGGATGCTAAGTGTAGGGCAACACACTGCACTCTTCCTTGGAGGAGCTGGATTTCCTCCGCACTCCACCAGCTCCAGGAAATCTGTTCTCTCATTTCCTACATGTCATGCCAATCTGCCTCATTGCCCTAAGCTGATCGGCACTGAGAAACCAAAACTGCTTAGCATTCCTTCTACAAAGTCGTACCTGAAGATGCCATACTTACAGGAGAAAGTCGGCTTGCGTTCCTGCTGGTACCAAAGCACAGTTCTTCCACCTACACTGCAGGGTTTTAGAAGAGGCTAAGCCCCGATAGCGTACCTAGAGCGCTCCTTTGGGGAGGCCGTGGCTACACGCAGAACTCCGTGCCAAACCAACTTTATTAAGGAAGGGGCCAGTGTGCAGCTAGAGTGTATATTTACTTGGTAGAAATCACAAGGAGGTAGGCTGCGTTTTCGCTGGAAACGGTCACCTGATGGCACAAGGCTTGCTTTCCCATTTTGAATGCACCACTCATGCTGCCTTGAAGCTACCTAAATTAGAGTTTTCGGACGGGCCTTTAGACACTGTAGGCAGGGCTCTGGGAAGGGAACGAGTGTTCTCTAGATCAACAGGGTGCTTTCATAGCATGGGTGGGAGCTCCTCCTGAGACGCTCTAGAGCTAAAAGGAAACGTGACGTGAGTCCTTTCCCCAAGATAAAGCCTGGAATAGCCTACCAAAGCGGAAGCTTGGAGCAGAGTCCTTGAAGCATTAGCTTTAGGTTTGTTTTCTTTGAAGGTTAGTAAGCTTTCAGGACACCGAGGACCTCGCGTGGGCTCCCTATTCCCTGCAAGAACACCTAGTACCGGCAGGCTCCACTAGGCTGCTAAGAAACATCCAGGCCCGGAAACCTTTCCCAGTCACTCTGCGTATGCTGAGTGTAGGGCAACACACTGCACTCTTCCTTGGGAGACCTAGGATTAATCAGCACTCCAAAGGCTCCAGGAAATCTGTTCTCGTACATCCTACATGTCATGCATATCTTGCCTCATTGCCCTAGGCCGAGCGGCACTGAGAAACCAAAACTGCTTCGCATTCCTTCTAGAGTGTCATACCTTAACACCCCATACTTACAGGAGAAAGTCGGCTTGCTTTCCTGCTGGAAGCAAAGCACAGTTCTACGTCTTACACTGCAGGGTTTTAGAAGAAGCTAAGCCCCGATAGCGTACCTAGAGCCTTCCTTGGGAGAGGCAGTTGGCTACCCGGAGAACTCCGTGCCAAGAAAACGTTATTCAGGGAAGGGAGCAGTGTTTAGCTAGAGTGTGTATTTACCTGGTAGAAAGCACAAGGAGGTAGGCTGCGTGTTCGCTGGAAACAGGGACCTGATGGCACAGGCCTTGCTTTCCCATTTTGAATGCTCCATTCATGTTGCCTTAACACTACCTAAATAACAGTTTTAGGACGGGTGTCTAGTCGCAGTAGGCAGGGCTCTGGGACGGGAACGAGTGTTCTCTCCATCAACAGGGTGCTTTCATAGCCTGGGTGGGAGCTCCTCCTGAGACGCTCTAGAGCTAAAAGGAAACTTGACGGGAGTCCTTTCCTCAAGGTAAAGCCTTGAATAGCCTGCCGAAGCGGAAGCTTGGAGCAGAGTCCTTGAGGCTTAAATTTAGGTCTGCTTTCTTTTAACGTTAGTAAGCTTTTCAGGGCACCAGGACCTCGCGTGGGCACCCTATTCCCTACTAGAACACAGAGTTCCGGCAGGCTCGCCTGGGCTGCCAAGGAACATCCAGGCCCGGAAACCTTTCCCAGTCACTCTGTGTATGCTGAGTGTAGGGCAACACACTGCACTCTTCCTTGGGAGACCAAGGTTTCCTCAGCACTCCAAAGGCTCCAGGAAATCTGTTCTCGTACATCCTCCATGTCATGGAAATCTGCCTCATTGCCCTAGGCTGAGCGGCACTGAGAAACCAAAACTGCTTCGCATTCCTTCTAGAGTGTCATACCTTAAGACCCCATATTTACAGGAGAGAGTCGGCTTGCATTCCTGCTGTAACCAAAGCCCAGTTCTTGCTCTTCCAGTGCAGGGTTGTAGAAGAAGCTAAACCCCGATAGCGAACCTAGATCTCTCCTTGGTGGATGCCGTTGGCTAGACGCAGAACTCCCTGCCAAACCAACTTTATTCAAGGCAGGGACCAGTGTGGAGCTAGAGTGTATATTGACTTGGTAAAATCACAAGGAGGTGGGCTGCGTGTTCACTGGAAACGGGGAATTTATGGCACAAGGCTTGCCTTTCCATATTGAATGCTCCATGCTTGCTGCCTTGAAGCTACCTAAATAACAGTGTTTTGCACGGGTCCGTGTCACTGTAGGCAGTGTACTGGGAAGGGAAAGAGTTTTCTCTAAATCAACAGGGTGCTTTCATAGCCTGGGTGGGAGCTCCTCCTGAGAGGCTCTAGAGCTAAAAGGAAACTTGACGGGAGTCCTTTCCTCAAGGTAAAGCCTTGAATAGCCTGCCGAAGCGGAAGCTTGGAGCAGAGAACTTGAGGCTTAATTTTAGGTCTGCTTTCTTTTAACGTTAGTAAGCTTTTCAGGTACCGAGGACCTCGCGTGGGCACCCTATTCCCTGCAAGAACACCGGGACCGACCAGGCTCCCCTGGCCTGCCAGGAAACATCCAGGCCCGGAAAAGTTTCCCAGTCACTCTCTGGATGCTAAGTGTAGGGCAACACACTGCACTCTTCCTTGGAGGAGCTGGATTTCCTCCGCACTCCACCAGCTCCAGGAAATCTGTTCTCTCATTTCCTACATTTCATGCCAATCTGCCTCATTGCCCTAAGCTGATCGGCACTGAGAAACCAAAACTGCTTAGCATTCCTTCTACAAAGTCGTACCTGAAGATGCCATACTTACAGGAGAATGTCGGCTTGCGTTCCTGCTGGTACCAAAGCACAGTTCTTCCTCCTACACTGCAGGGTTTTAGAAGAGGCTAAGCCCCGATAGCGTACCTAGAGCGCTCCTTTGGGGAGGCCGTGGCTACACGCAGAACTCCGTGCCAAACCAACTTTATTAAGGAAGGGGCCAGTGTGCAGCTAGAGTGTATATTTACTTGGTAGAAATCACAAGGAGGTAGGCTGCGTTTTCGCTGGAAACGGTCACCTGATGGCACAAGGCTTGCTTTCCCATTTTGAATGCACCACTCATGCTGCCTTGAAGCTACCTAAATTACAGTTTTCGGACGGGCCTTTAGACACTGTAGGCAGGGCTCTGGGAAGGGAACGAGTGTTCTCTAGATCAACAGGGTGCTTTCATAGCCTGGGTGGGAGCTCCTCCTGAGACGCTCTAGAGCTAAAAGGAAACGTGACGTGAGTCCTTTCCCCAAGATAAAGCCTGGAATAGCCTACCAAAGCGGAAGCTTGGAGCAGAGTCCTTGAAGCATTAGCTTTAGGTTTGTTTTCTTTGAAGGTTAGTAAGCTTTCAGGACACCGAGGACCTCGCGTGGGCTCCCTATTCCCTGCAAGAACACCTAGTACCGGCAGGCTCCACTAGGCTGCTAAGAAACATCCAGGCCCGGAAACCTTTCCCAGTCACTCTGCGTATGCTGAGTGTAGGGCACCACACTGCACTCTTCCTTGGGAGACCTAGGTTTAATCAGCACTCCAAAGGCTCCAGGAAATCTGTTCTCTTACATCCTACATGTCATGCATATCTTGCCTCATTGCCCTAGGCTGAGCGGCACTGAGAAACCAAAACTGCTTCGCATTCCTTCTAGAGTGTCATACCTTAACACCCCATACTTACAGGAGAAAGTCGGCTTGCTTTCCTGCTGGAAGCAAAGCACAGTTCTACGTCTTACACTGCAGGGTTTTAGAAGAAGCTAAGCCCCGATAGCGTACCTAGAGCCTTCCTTGGGAGAGGCAGTTGGCTACACGGAGAACTCCGTGCCAAGAAAACGTTATTCAGGGAAGGGAGCAGTGTTTAGCTAGAGTGTGTATTTACGTGGTAGAAAGCACAAGGAGGTAGGCTGCGTGTTCGCTGGAAACAGGGACCTGATGGCACAGGCCTTGCTTTCCCATTTTGAATGCTCCATTCATGTTGCCTTAACACTACCTAAATAACAGTTTTAGGACGGGTGTCTAGTCGCAGTAGGCAGGGCTCTGGGAAGGGAACGAGTGTTCTCTCCATCAACAGGGTGCTTTCATAGCCTGGGTGGGAGCTCCTCCTGAGACGCTCTAGAGCTAAAAGGAAACTTGACGGGAGTCCTTTCCTCAAGGTAAAGCCTTGAATAGCCTGCCGAAGCGGAAGCTTGGAGCAGAGTCCTTGAGGCTTAAATTTAGGTCTGCTTTCTTTTAACGTTAGTAAGCTTTTCAGGGCACCAGGACCTCGCGTGGGCACCCTGTTCCCTACTAGAACACAGAGTTCCGGCAGGCTCCCCTGGGCTGCCAAGGAACATCCAGGCCCGGAAACCTTTCCCAGTCACTCTGTGTATGCTGAGTGTAGGGCAACACACTGCACTCTTCCTTGGGAGACCAAGGTTTCCTCAGCACTCCAAAGGCTCCAGGAAATCTGTTCTCGTACATCCTCCATGTCATGGAAATCTGCCTCATTGCCCTAGGCTGAGCGGCACTGAGAAACCAAAACTGCTTCGCATTCCTTCTAGAGTGTCATACCTTAAGACCCCATATTTACAGGAGAGAGTCGGCTTGCATTCCTGCTGTAACCAAAGCCCAGTTCTTGCTCTTCCAGTGCAGGGTTGTAGAAGAAGCTAAACCCCGATAGCGAACCTAGATCTCTCCTTGGTGGACGCCGTTGGCTAGACGCAGAACTCCCTGCCAAACCAACTTTATTCAAGGCAGGGACCAGTGTGGAGCTAGAGTGTATATTGACTTGGTAAAATCACAAGGAGGTGGGCTGCGTGTTCACTGGAAACGGGGAATTTATGGCACAAGGCTTGCCTTTCCATATTGAATGCTCCATGCTTGCTGCCTTTAAGCTACCTAAATAACAGTGTTTTGCACGGGTCCCTGTCACTGTAGGCAGTGTACTGGGAAGGGAAAGAGTTTTCTCTAAATCCACAGGGTGCTTTCATAGCCTGGGTGGGAGCTCCTCCTGAGAGGCTCTAGAGCTAAAAGGAAACTTGACGGGAGTCCTTTCCTCAAGGTAAAGCCTTGAATAGCCTGCCGAAGCGGAAGCTTGGAGCAGAGAACTTGAGGCTTAATTTTAGGTCTGCTTTCTTTTAACGTTAGTAAGCTTTTCAGGTACCGAGGACCTCGCGTGGGCACCCTATTCCCTGCAAGAACACCGGGACCGGCCAGGCTCCCCTGGCCTGCCAGGAAACATCCAGGCCCGGAAAAGTTTCCCAGTCACTCTCTGGATGCTAAGTGTAGGGCAACACACTGCACTCTTCCTTGGAGGAGCTGGATTTCCTCCGCACTCCACCAGCTCCAGGAAATCTGTTCTCTCATTTCCTACATGTCATGCCAATCTGCCTCATTGCCCTAAGCTGATCGGCACTGAGAAACCAAAACTGCTTAGCATTCCTTCTACAAAGTCGTACCTGAAGATGCCATACTTACAGGAGAAAGTCGGCTTGCGTTCCTGCTGGTACCAAAGCACAGTTCTTCCACCTACACTGCAGGGTTTTAGAAGAGGCTAAGCCCCGATAGCGTACCTAGAGCGCTCCTTTGGGGAGGCCGTGGCTACACGCAGAACTCCGTGCCAAACCAACTTTATTAAGGAAGGGGCCAGTGTGCAGCTAGAGTGTATATTTACTTGGTAGAAATCACAAGGAGGTAGGCTGCGTTTTCGCTGGAAACGGTCACCTGATGGCACAAGGCTTGCTTTCCCATTTTGAATGCACCACTCATGCTGCCTTGAAGCTACCTAAATTACAGTTTTCGGACGGGCCTTTAGACACTGTAGGCAGGGCTCTGGGAAGGGAACGAGTGTTCTCTAGATCAACAGGGTGCTTTCATAGCCTGGGTGGGAGCTCCTCCTGAGACGCTCTAGAGCTAAAAGGAAACGTGACGTGAGTCCTTTCCCCAAGATAAAGCCTGGAATAGCCTACCAAAGCGGAAGCTTGGAGCAGAGTCCTTGAAGCATTAGCTTTAGGTTTGTTTTCTTTGAAGGTTAGTAAGCTTTCAGGACACCGAGGACCTCGCGTGGGCTCCCTATTCCCTGCAAGAACACCTAGTACCGGCAGGCTCCACTAGGCTGCTAAGAAACATCCAGGCCCGGAAACCTTTCCCAGTCACTCTGCGTATGCTGAGTGTAGGGCAACACACTGCACTCTTCCTTGGGAGACCTAGGTTTAATCAGCACTCCAAAGGCTCCAGGAAATCTGTTCTCTTACATCCTACATGTCATGCATATCTTGCCTCATTGCCCTAGGCTGAGCGGCACTGAGAAACCAAAACTGCTTCGCATTCCTTCTAGAGTGTCATACCTTAACACCCCATACTTACAGGAGAAAGTCGGCTTGCTTTCCTGCTGGAAGCAAAGCACAGTTCTACGTCTTACACTGCAGGGTTTTAGAAGAAGCTAAGCCCCGATAGCGTACCTAGAGCCTTCCTTGGGAGAGGCAGTTGGCTACACGGAGAACTCCGTGCCAAGAAAACGTTATTCAGGGAAGGGAGCAGTGTTTAGCTAGAGTGTGTATTTACCTGGTAGAAAGCACAAGGAGGTAGGCTGCGTGTTCGCTGGAAACAGGGACCTGATGGCACAGGCCTTGCTTTCCCATTTTGAATGCTCCATTCATGTTGCCTTAACACTACCTAAATAACAGTTTTAGGACGGGTGTCTAGTCGCAGTAGGCAGGGCTCTGGGAAGGGAACGAGTGTTCTCTCCATCAACAGGGTGCTTTCATAGCCTGGGTGGGAGCTCCTCCTGAGACGCTCTAGAGCTAAAAGGAAACTTGACGGGAGTCCTTTCCTCAAGGTAAAGCCTTGAATAGCCTGCCGAAGCGGAAGCTTGGAGCAGAGTCCTTGAGGCTTAAATTTAGGTCTGCTTTCTTTTAACGTTAGTAAGCTTTTCAGGGCACCAGGACCTCGCGTGGGCACCCTGTTCCCTACTAGAACACAGAGTTCCGGCAGGCTCCCCTGGGCTGCCAAGGAACATCCAGGCCCGGAAACCTTTCCCAGTCACTCTGTGTATGCTGAGTGTAGGGCAACACACTGCACTCTTCCTTGGGAGACCAAGGTTTCCTCAGCACTCCAAAGGCTCCAGGAAATCTGTTCTCGTACATCCTCCATGTCATGGAAATCTGCCTCATTGCCCTAGGCTGAGCGGCACTGAGAAACCAAAACTGCTTCGCATTCCTTCTAGAGTGTCATACCTTAAGACCCCATATTTACAGGAGAGAGTCGGCTTGCATTCCTGCTGTAACCAAAGCCCAGTTCTTGCTCTTCCAGTGCAGGGTTGTAGAAGAAGCTAAACCCCGATAGCGAACCTAGATCTCTCCTTGGTGGACGCCGTTGGCTAGACGCAGAACTCCCTGCCAAACCAACTTTATTCAAGGCAGGGACCAGTGTGGAGCTAGAGTGTATATTGACTTGGTAAAATCACAAGGAGGTGGGCTGCGTGTTCACTGGAAACGGGGAATTTATGGCACAAGGCTTGCCTTTCCATATTGAATGCTCCATGCTTGCTGCCTTTAAGCTACCTAAATAACAGTGTTTTGCACGGGTCCCTGCCACTGTAGGCAGTGTACTGGGAAGGGAAAGAGTTTTCTCTAAATCAACAGGGTGCTTTCATAGCCTGGGTGGGAGCTCCTCCTGAGAGGCTCTAGAGCTAAAAGGAAACTTGACGGGAGTCCTTTCCTCAAGGTAAAGCCTTGAATAGCCTGCCGAAGCGGAAGCTTGGAGCAGAGAACTTGAGGCTTAATTTTAGGTCTGCTTTCTTTTAACGTTAGTAAGCTTTTCAGGTACCGAGGACCTCGCGTGGGCACCCTATTCCCTGCAAGAACACCGGGACCGGCCAGGCTCCCCTGGCCTGCCAGGAAACATCCAGGCCCGGAAAAGTTTCCCAGTCACTCTCTGGATGCTAAGTGTAGGGCAACACACTGCACTCTTCCTTGGAGGAGCTGGATTTCCTCCGCACTCCACCAGCTCCAGGAAATCTGTTCTCTCATTTCCTACATTTCATGCCAATCTGCCTCATTGCCCTAAGCTGATCGGCACTGAGAAACCAAAACTGCTTAGCATTCCTTCTACAAAGTCATACCTGAAGATGCCATACTTACAGGAGAATGTCGGCTTGCGTTCCTGCTGGTACCAAAGCACAGTTCTTCCTCCTACACTGCAGGGTTTTAGAAGAGGCTAAGCCCCGATAGCGTACCTAGAGCGCTCCTTTGGGGAGGCCGTGGCTACACGCAGAACTCCGTGCCAAACCAACTTTATTAAGGAAGGGGCCAGTGTGCAGCTAGAGTGTATATTTACTTGGTAGAAATCACAAGGAGGTAGGCTGCGTTTTCGCTGGAAACGGTCACCTGATGGCACAAGGCTTGCTTTCCCATTTTGAATGCACCACTCATGCTGCCTTGAAGCTACCTAAATTACAGTTTTCGGACGGGCCTTTAGACACTGTAGGCAGGGCTCTGGGAAGGGAACGAGTGTTCTCTAGATCAACAGGGTGCTTTCATAGCCTGGGTGGGAGCTCCTCCTGAGACGCTCTAGAGCTAAAAGGAAACGTGACGTGAGTCCTTTCCCCAAGATAAAGCCTGGAATAGCCTACCAAAGCGGAAGCTTGGAGCAGAGTCCTTGAAGCATTAGCTTTAGGTTTGTTTTCTTTGAAGGTTAGTAAGCTTTCAGGACACCGAGGACCTCGCGTGGGCTCCCTATTCCCTGCAAGAACACCTAGTACCGGCTGGCTCCACTAGGCTGCTAAGAAACATCCAGGCCCGGAAACCTTTCCCAGTCACTCTGCGTATGCTGAGTGTAGGGCAACACACTGCACTCTTCCTTGGGAGACCTAGGTTTAATCAGCACTCCAAAGGCTCCAGGAAATCTGTTCTCTTACATCCTACATGTCATGCATATCTTGCCTCATTGCCCTAGGCTGAGCGGCACTGAGAAACCAAAACTGCTTCGCATTCCTTCTAGAGTGTCATACCTTAACACCCCATACTTACAGGAGAAAGTCGGCTTGCTTTCCTGCTGGAAGCAAAGCACAGTTCTACGTCTTACACTGCAGGGTTTTAGAAGAAGCTAAGCCCCGATAGCGTACCTAGAGCCTTCCTTGGGAGAGGCAGTTGGCTACACGGAGAACTCCGTGCCAAGAAAACGTTATTCAGGGAAGGGAGCAGTGTTTAGCTAGAGTGTGTATTTACCTGGTAGAAAGCACAAGGAGGTAGGCTGCGTGTTCGCTGGAAACAGGGACCTGATGGCACAGGCCTTGCTTTCCCATTTTGAATGCTCCATTCATGTTGCCTTAACACTACCTAAATAACAGTTTTAGGACGGGTGTCTAGTCGCAGTAGGCAGGGCTCTGGGAAGGGAACGAGTGTTCTCTCCATCAACAGGGTGCTTTCATAGCCTGGGTGGGAGCTCCTCCTGAGACGCTCTAGAGCTAAAAGGAAACTTGACGGGAGTCCTTTCCTCAAGGTAAAGCCTTGAATAGCCTGCCGAAGCGGAAGCTTGGAGCAGAGTCCTTGAGGCTTAAATTTAGGTCTGCTTTCTTTTAACGTTAGTAAGCTTTTCAGGGCACCAGGACCTCGCGTGGGCACCCTGTTCCCTACTAGAACACAGAGTTCCGGCAGGCTCCCCTGGGCTGCCAAGGAACATCCAGGCCCGGAAACCTTTCCCAGTCACTCTGTGTATGCTGAGTGTAGGGCAACACACTGCACTCTTCCTTGGGAGACCAAGGTTTCCTCAGCACTCCAAAGGCTCCAGGAAATCTGTTCTCGTACATCCTCCATGTCATGGAAATCTGCCTCATTGCCCTAGGCTGAGCGGCACTGAGAAACCAAAACTGCTTCGCATTCCTTCTAGAGTGTCATACCTTAAGACCCCATATTTACAGGAGAGAGTCGGCTTGCATTCCTGCTGTAACCAAAGCCCAGTTCTTGCTCTTCCAGTGCAGGGTTGTAGAAGAAGCTAAACCCCGATAGCGAACCTAGATCTCTCCTTGGTGGACGCCGTTGGCTAGACGCAGAACTCCCTGCCAAACCAACTTTATTCAAGGCAGGGACCAGTGTGGAGCTAGAGTGTATATTGACTTGGTAAAATCACAAGGAGGTGGGCTGCGTGTTCACTGGAAACGGGGAATTTATGGCACAAGGCTTGCCTTTCCATATTGAATGCTCCATGCTTGCTGCCTTTAAGCTACCTAAATAACAGTGTTTTGCACGGGTCCCTGTCACTGTAGGCAGTGTACTGGGAAGGGAAAGAGTTTTCTCTAAATCAACAGGGTGCTTTCATAGCCTGGGTGGGAGCTCCTCCTGAGAGGCTCTAGAGCTAAAAGGAAACTTGACGGGAGTCCTTTCCTCAAGGTAAAGCCTTGAATAGCCTGCCGAAGCGGAAGCTTGGAGCAGAGAACTTGAGGCTTAATTTTAGGTCTGCTTTCTTTTAACGTTAGTAAGCTTTTCAGGTACCGAGGACCTCGCGTGGGCACCCTATTCCCTGCAAGAACACCTAGTACCGGCTGGCTCCACTAGGCTGCTAAGAAACATCCAGGCCCGGAAACCTTTCCCAGTCACTCTGCGTATGCTGAGTGTAGGGCAACACACTGCACTCTTCCTTGGGAGACCTAGGTTTAATCAGCACTCCAAAGGCTCCAGGAAATCTGTTCTCTTACATCCTACATGTCATGCATATCTTGCCTCATTGCCCTAGGCTGAGCGGCACTGAGAAACC
Source organism: Balaenoptera physalus (assembly GCF_965194825.1). NCBI lineage: Eukaryota > Metazoa > Chordata > Mammalia > Artiodactyla > Balaenopteridae > Balaenoptera > Balaenoptera physalus. The sequence continues at coordinate 180,507 of NW_028125669.1, read as the reverse complement.
AAAACTGCTTCGCATTCCTTCTAGAGTGTCATACCTTAACACCCCATACTTACAGGAGAAAGTCGGCTTGCTTTCCTGCTGGAAGCAAAGCACAGTTCTACGTCTTACACTGCAGGGTTTTAGAAGAAGCTAAGCCCCGATAGCGTACCTAGAGCCTTCCTTGGGAGAGGCAGTTGGCTACACGGAGAACTCCGTGCCAAGAAAACGTTATTCAGGGAAGGGAGCAGTGTTTAGCTAGAGTGTGTATTTACCTGGTAGAAAGCACAAGGAGGTAGGCTGCGTGTTCGCTGGAAACAGGGACCTGATGGCACAGGCCTTGCTTTCCCATTTTGAATGCTCCATTCATGTTGCCTTAACACTACCTAAATAACAGTTTTAGGACGGGTGTCTAGTCGCAGTAGGCAGGGCTCTGGGAAGGGAACGAGTGTTCTCTCCATCAACAGGGTGCTTTCATAGCCTGGGTGGGAGCTCCTCCTGAGACGCTCTAGAGCTAAAAGGAAACTTGACGGGAGTCCTTTCCTCAAGGTAAAGCCTTGAATAGCCTGCCGAAGCGGAAGCTTGGAGCAGAGTCCTTGAGGCTTAAATTTAGGTCTGCTTTCTTTTAACGTTAGTAAGCTTTTCAGGGCACCAGGACCTCGCGTGGGCACCCTGTTCCCTACTAGAACACAGAGTTCCGGCAGGCTCCCCTGGGCTGCCAAGGAACATCCAGGCCCGGAAACCTTTCCCAGTCACTCTGTGTATGCTGAGTGTAGGGCAACACACTGCACTCTTCCTTGGGAGACCAAGGTTTCCTCAGCACTCCAAAGGCTCCAGGAAATCTGTTCTCGTACATCCTCCATGTCATGGAAATCTGCCTCATTGCCCTAGGCTGAGCGGCACTGAGAAACCAAAACTGCTTCGCATTCCTTCTAGAGTGTCATACCTTAAGACCCCATATTTACAGGAGAGAGTCGGCTTGCATTCCTGCTGTAACCAAAGCCCAGTTCTTGCTCTTCCAGTGCAGGGTTGTAGAAGAAGCTAAACCCCGATAGCGAACCTAGATCTCTCCTTGGTGGACGCCGTTGGCTAGACGCAGAACTCCCTGCCAAACCAACTTTATTCAAGGCAGGGACCAGTGTGGAGCTAGAGTGTATATTGACTTGGTAAAATCACAAGGAGGTGGGCTGCGTGTTCACTGGAAACGGGGAATTTATGGCACAAGGCTTGCCTTTCCATATTGAATGCTCCATGCTTGCTGCCTTTAAGCTACCTAAATAACAGTGTTTTGCACGGGTCCCTGTCACTGTAGGCAGTGTACTGGGAAGGGAAAGAGTTTTCTCTAAATCAACAGGGTGCTTTCATAGCCTGGGTGGGAGCTCCTCCTGAGAGGCTCTAGAGCTAAAAGGAAACTTGACGGGAGTCCTTTCCTCAAGGTAAAGCCTTGAATAGCCTGCCGAAGCGGAAGCTTGGAGCAGAGAACTTGAGGCTTAATTTTAGGTCTGCTTTCTTTTAACGTTAGTAAGCTTTTCAGGTACCGAGGACCTCGCGTGGGCACCCTATTCCCTGCAAGAACACCGGGACCGGCCAGGCTCCCCTGGCCTGCCAGGAAACATCCAGGCCCGGAAAAGTTTCCCAGTCACTCTCTGGATGCTAAGTGTAGGGCAACACACTGCACTCTTCCTTGGAGGAGCTGGATTTCCTCCGCACTCCACCAGCTCCAGGAAATCTGTTCTCTCATTTCCTACATTTCATGCCAATCTGCCTCATTGCCCTAAGCTGATCGGCACTGAGAAACCAAAACTGCTTAGCATTCCTTCTACAAAGTCATACCTGAAGATGCCATACTTACAGGAGAATGTCGGCTTGCGTTCCTGCTGGTACCAAAGCACAGTTCTTCCTCCTACACTGCAGGGTTTTAGAAGAGGCTAAGCCCCGATAGCGTACCTAGAGCGCTCCTTTGGGGAGGCCGTGGCTACACGCAGAACTCCGTGCCAAACCAACTTTATTAAGGAAGGGGCCAGTGTGCAGCTAGAGTGTATATTTACTTGGTAGAAATCACAAGGAGGTAGGCTGCGTTTTCGCTGGAAACGGTCACCTGATGGCACAAGGCTTGCTTTCCCATTTTGAATGCACCACTCATGCTGCCTTGAAGCTACCTAAATTACAGTTTTCGGACGGGCCTTTAGACACTGTAGGCAGGGCTCTGGGAAGGGAACGAGTGTTCTCTAGATCAACAGGGTGCTTTCATAGCCTGGGTGGGAGCTCCTCCTGAGACGCTCTAGAGCTAAAAGGAAACGTGACGTGAGTCCTTTCCCCAAGATAAAGCCTGGAATAGCCTACCAAAGCGGAAGCTTGGAGCAGAGTCCTTGAAGCATTAGCTTTAGGTTTGTTTTCTTTGAAGGTTAGTAAGCTTTCAGGACACCGAGGACCTCGCGTGGGCTCCCTATTCCCTGCAAGAACACCTAGTACCGGCTGGCTCCACTAGGCTGCTAAGAAACATCCAGGCCCGGAAACCTTTCCCAGTCACTCTGCGTATGCTGAGTGTAGGGCAACACACTGCACTCTTCCTTGGGAGACCTAGGTTTAATCAGCACTCCAAAGGCTCCAGGAAATCTGTTCTCTTACATCCTACATGTCATGCATATCTTGCCTCATTGCCCTAGGCTGAGCGGCACTGAGAAACCAAAACTGCTTCGCATTCCTTCTAGAGTGTCATACCTTAACACCCCATACTTACAGGAGAAAGTCGGCTTGCTTTCCTGCTGGAAGCAAAGCACAGTTCTACGTCTTACACTGCAGGGTTTTAGAAGAAGCTAAGCCCCGATAGCGTACCTAGAGCCTTCCTTGGGAGAGGCAGTTGGCTACACGGAGAACTCCGTGCCAAGAAAACGTTATTCAGGGAAGGGAGCAGTGTTTAGCTAGAGTGTGTATTTACCTGGTAGAAAGCACAAGGAGGTAGGCTGCGTGTTCGCTGGAAACAGGGACCTGATGGCACAGGCCTTGCTTTCCCATTTTGAATGCTCCATTCATGTTGCCTTAACACTACCTAAATAACAGTTTTAGGACGGGTGTCTAGTCGCAGTAGGCAGGGCTCTGGGAAGGGAACGAGTGTTCTCTCCATCAACAGGGTGCTTTCATAGCCTGGGTGGGAGCTCCTCCTGAGACGCTCTAGAGCTAAAAGGAAACTTGACGGGAGTCCTTTCCTCAAGGTAAAGCCTTGAATAGCCTGCCGAAGCGGAAGCTTGGAGCAGAGTCCTTGAGGCTTAAATTTAGGTCTGCTTTCTTTTAACGTTAGTAAGCTTTTCAGGGCACCAGGACCTCGCGTGGGCACCCTGTTCCCTACTAGAACACAGAGTTCCGGCAGGCTCCCCTGGGCTGCCAAGGAACATCCAGGCCCGGAAACCTTTCCCAGTCACTCTGTGTATGCTGAGTGTAGGGCAACACACTGCACTCTTCCTTGGGAGACCAAGGTTTCCTCAGCACTCCAAAGGCTCCAGGAAATCTGTTCTCGTACATCCTCCATGTCATGGAAATCTGCCTCATTGCCCTAGGCTGAGCGGCACTGAGAAACCAAAACTGCTTCGCATTCCTTCTAGAGTGTCATACCTTAAGACCCCATATTTACAGGAGAGAGTCGGCTTGCATTCCTGCTGTAACCAAAGCCCAGTTCTTGCTCTTCCAGTGCAGGGTTGTAGAAGAAGCTAAACCCCGATAGCGAACCTAGATCTCTCCTTGGTGGACGCCGTTGGCTAGACGCAGAACTCCCTGCCAAACCAACTTTATTCAAGGCAGGGACCAGTGTGGAGCTAGAGTGTATATTGACTTGGTAAAATCACAAGGAGGTGGGCTGCGTGTTCACTGGAAACGGGGAATTTATGGCACAAGGCTTGCCTTTCCATATTGAATGCTCCATGCTTGCTGCCTTGAAGCTACCTAAATAACAGTGTTTTGCACGGGTCCCTGTCACTGTAGGCAGTGTACTGGGAAGGGAAAGAGTTTTCTCTAAATCAACAGGGTGCTTTCATAGCCTGGGTGGGAGCTCCTCCTGAGAGGCTCTAGAGCTAAAAGGAAACTTGACGGGAGTCCTTTCCTCAAGGTAAAGCCTTGAATAGCCTGCCGAAGCGGAAGCTTGGAGCAGAGAACTTGAGGCTTAATTTTAGGTCTGCTTTCTTTTAACGTTAGTAAGCTTTTCAGGTACCGAGGACCTCGCGTGGGCACCCTATTCCCTGCAAGAACACCTAGTACCGGCTGGCTCCACTAGGCTGCTAAGAAACATCCAGGCCCGGAAACCTTTCCCAGTCACTCTGCGTATGCTGAGTGTAGGGCAACACACTGCACTCTTCCTTGGGAGACCTAGGTTTAATCAGCACTCCAAAGGCTCCAGGAAATCTGTTCTCTTACATCCTACATGTCATGCATATCTTGCCTCATTGCCCTAGGCTGAGCGGCACTGAGAAACCAAAACTGCTTCGCATTCCTTCTAGAGTGTCATACCTTAACACCCCATACTTACAGGAGAAAGTCGGCTTGCTTTCCTGCTGGAAGCAAAGCACAGTTCTACGTCTTACACTGCAGGGTTTTAGAAGAAGCTAAGCCCCGATAGCGTACCTAGAGCCTTCCTTGGGAGAGGCAGTTGGCTACACGGAGAACTCCGTGCCAAGAAAACGTTATTCAGGGAAGGGAGCAGTGTTTAGCTAGAGTGTGTATTTACCTGGTAGAAAGCACAAGGAGGTAGGCTGCGTGTTCGCTGGAAACAGGGACCTGATGGCACAGGCCTTGCTTTCCCATTTTGAATGCTCCATTCATGTTGCCTTAACACTACCTAAATAACAGTTTTAGGACGGGTGTCTAGTCGCAGTAGGCAGGGCTCTGGGAAGGGAACGAGTGTTCTCTCCATCAACAGGGTGCTTTCATAGCCTGGGTGGGAGCTCCTCCTGAGACGCTCTAGAGCTAAAAGGAAACTTGACGGGAGTCCTTTCCTCAAGGTAAAGCCTTGAATAGCCTGCCGAAGCGGAAGCTTGGAGCAGAGTCCTTGAGGCTTAAATTTAGGTCTGCTTTCTTTTAACGTTAGTAAGCTTTTCAGGGCACCAGGACCTCGCGTGGGCACCCTGTTCCCTACTAGAACACAGAGTTCCGGCAGGCTCCCCTGGGCTGCCAAGGAACATCCAGGCCCGGAAACCTTTCCCAGTCACTCTGTGTATGCTGAGTGTAGGGCAACACACTGCACTCTTCCTTGGGAGACCAAGGTTTCCTCAGCACTCCAAAGGCTCCAGGAAATCTGTTCTCGTACATCCTCCATGTCATGGAAATCTGCCTCATTGCCCTAGGCTGAGCGGCACTGAGAAACCAAAACTGCTTCGCATTCCTTCTAGAGTGTCATACCTTAAGACCCCATATTTACAGGAGAGAGTCGGCTTGCATTCCTGCTGTAACCAAAGCCCAGTTCTTGCTCTTCCAGTGCAGGGTTGTAGAAGAAGCTAAACCCCGATAGCGAACCTAGATCTCTCCTTGGTGGACGCCGTTGGCTAGACGCAGAACTCCCTGCCAAACCAACTTTATTCAAGGCAGGGACCAGTGTGGAGCTAGAGTGTATATTGACTTGGTAAAATCACAAGGAGGTGGGCTGCGTGTTCACTGGAAACGGGGAATTTATGGCACAAGGCTTGCCTTTCCATATTGAATGCTCCATGCTTGCTGCCTTTAAGCTACCTAAATAACAGTGTTTTGCACGGGTCCCTGTCACTGTAGGCAGTGTACTGGGAAGGGAAAGAGTTTTCTCTAAATCAACAGGGTGCTTTCATAGCCTGGGTGGGAGCTCCTCCTGAGAGGCTCTAGAGCTAAAAGGAAACTTGACGGGAGTCCTTTCCTCAAGGTAAAGCCTTGAATAGCCTGCCGAAGCGGAAGCTTGGAGCAGAGAACTTGAGGCTTAATTTTAGGTCTGCTTTCTTTTAACGTTAGTAAGCTTTTCAGGTACCGAGGACCTCGCGTGGGCACCCTATTCCCTGCAAGAACACCTAGTACCGGCTGGCTCCACTAGGCTGCTAAGAAACATCCAGGCCCGGAAACCTTTCCCAGTCACTCTGCGTATGCTGAGTGTAGGGCAACACACTGCACTCTTCCTTGGGAGACCTAGGTTTAATCAGCACTCCAAAGGCTCCAGGAAATCTGTTCTCTTACATCCTACATGTCATGCATATCTTGCCTCATTGCCCTAGGCTGAGCGGCACTGAGAAACCAAAACTGCTTCGCATTCCTTCTAGAGTGTCATACCTTAACACCCCATACTTACAGGAGAAAGTCGGCTTGCTTTCCTGCTGGAAGCAAAGCACAGTTCTACGTCTTACACTGCAGGGTTTTAGAAGAAGCTAAGCCCCGATAGCGTACCTAGAGCCTTCCTTGGGAGAGGCAGTTGGCTACACGGAGAACTCCGTGCCAAGAAAACGTTATTCAGGGAAGGGAGCAGTGTTTAGCTAGAGTGTGTATTTACCTGGTAGAAAGCACAAGGAGGTAGGCTGCGTGTTCGCTGGAAACAGGGACCTGATGGCACAGGCCTTGCTTTCCCATTTTGAATGCTCCATTCATGTTGCCTTAACACTACCTAAATAACAGTTTTAGGACGGGTGTCTAGTCGCAGTAGGCAGGGCTCTGGGAAGGGAACGAGTGTTCTCTCCATCAACAGGGTGCTTTCATAGCCTGGGTGGGAGCTCCTCCTGAGACGCTCTAGAGCTAAAAGGAAACTTGACGGGAGTCCTTTCCTCAAGGTAAAGCCTTGAATAGCCTGCCGAAGCGGAAGCTTGGAGCAGAGTCCTTGAGGCTTAAATTTAGGTCTGCTTTCTTTTAACGTTAGTAAGCTTTTCAGGGCACCAGGACCTCGCGTGGGCACCCTGTTCCCTACTAGAACACAGAGTTCCGGCAGGCTCCCCTGGGCTGCCAAGGAACATCCAGGCCCGGAAACCTTTCCCAGTCACTCTGTGTATGCTGAGTGTAGGGCAACACACTGCACTCTTCCTTGGGAGACCAAGGTTTCCTCAGCACTCCAAAGGCTCCAGGAAATCTGTTCTCGTACATCCTCCATGTCATGGAAATCTGCCTCATTGCCCTAGGCTGAGCGGCACTGAGAAACCAAAACTGCTTCGCATTCCTTCTAGAGTGTCATACCTTAAGACCCCATATTTACAGGAGAGAGTCGGCTTGCATTCCTGCTGTAACCAAAGCCCAGTTCTTGCTCTTCCAGTGCAGGGTTGTAGAAGAAGCTAAACCCCGATAGCGAACCTAGATCTCTCCTTGGTGGACGCCGTTGGCTAGACGCAGAACTCCCTGCCAAACCAACTTTATTCAAGGCAGGGACCAGTGTGGAGCTAGAGTGTATATTGACTTGGTAAAATCACAAGGAGGTGGGCTGCGTGTTCACTGGAAACGGGGAATTTATGGCACAAGGCTTGCCTTTCCATATTGAATGCTCCATGCTTGCTGCCTTTAAGCTACCTAAATAACAGTGTTTTGCACGGGTCCCTGTCACTGTAGGCAGTGTACTGGGAAGGGAAAGAGTTTTCTCTAAATCAACAGGGTGCTTTCATAGCCTGGGTGGGAGCTCCTCCTGAGAGGCTCTAGAGCTAAAAGGAAACTTGACGGGAGTCCTTTCCTCAAGGTAAAGCCTTGAATAGCCTGCCGAAGCGGAAGCTTGGAGCAGAGAACTTGAGGCTTAATTTTAGGTCTGCTTTCTTTTAACGTTAGTAAGCTTTTCAGGTACCGAGGACCTCGCGTGGGCACCCTATTCCCTGCAAGAACACCGGGACCGGCCAGGCTCCCCTGGCCTGCCAGGAAACATCCAGGCCCGGAAAAGTTTCCCAGTCACTCTCTGGATGCTAAGTGTAGGGCAACACACTGCACTCTTCCTTGGAGGAGCTGGATTTCCTCCGCACTCCACCAGCTCCAGGAAATCTGTTCTCTCATTTCCTACATTTCATGCCAATCTGCCTCATTGCCCTAAGCTGATCGGCACTGAGAAACCAAAACTGCTTAGCATTCCTTCTACAAAGTCATACCTGAAGATGCCATACTTACAGGAGAATGTCGGCTTGCGTTCCTGCTGGTACCAAAGCAAAGTTCTTCCTCCTACACTGCAGGGTTTTAGAAGAGGCTAAGCCCCGATAGCGTACCTAGAGCGCTCCTTTGGGGAGGCCGTGGCTACACGCAGAACTCCGTGCCAAACCAACTTTATTAAGGAAGGGGCCAGTGTGCAGCTAGAGTGTATATTTACTTGGTAGAAATCACAAGGAGGTAGGCTGCGTTTTCGCTGGAAACGGTCACCTGATGGCACAAGGCTTGCTTTCCCATTTTGAATGCACCACTCATGCTGCCTTGAAGCTACCTAAATTACAGTTTTCGGACGGGCCTTTAGACACTGTAGGCAGGGCTCTGGGAAGGGAACGAGTGTTCTCTAGATCAACAGGGTGCTTTCATAGCCTGGGTGGGAGCTCCTCCTGAGACGCTCTAGAGCTAAAAGGAAACGTGACGTGAGTCCTTTCCCCAAGATAAAGCCTGGAATAGCCTACCAAAGCGGAAGCTTGGAGCAGAGTCCTTGAAGCATTAGCTTTAGGTTTGTTTTCTTTGAAGGTTAGTAAGCTTTCAGGACACCGAGGACCTCGCGTGGGCTCCCTATTCCCTGCAAGAACACCTAGTACCGGCTGGCTCCACTAGGCTGCTAAGAAACATCCAGGCCCGGAAACCTTTCCCAGTCACTCTGCGTATGCTGAGTGTAGGGCAACACACTGCACTCTTCCTTGGGAGACCTAGGTTTAATCAGCACTCCAAAGGCTCCAGGAAATCTGTTCTCTTACATCCTACATGTCATGCATATCTTGCCTCATTGCCCTAGGCTGAGCGGCACTGAGAAACCAAAACTGCTTCGCATTCCTTCTAGAGTGTCATACCTTAACACCCCATACTTACAGGAGAAAGTCGGCTTGCTTTCCTGCTGGAAGCAAAGCACAGTTCTACGTCTTACACTGCAGGGTTTTAGAAGAAGCTAAGCCCCGATAGCGTACCTAGAGCCTTCCTTGGGAGAGGCAGTTGGCTACACGGAGAACTCCGTGCCAAGAAAACGTTATTCAGGGAAGGGAGCAGTGTTTAGCTAGAGTGTGTATTTACCTGGTAGAAAGCACAAGGAGGTAGGCTGCGTGTTCGCTGGAAACAGGGACCTGATGGCACAGGCCTTGCTTTCCCATTTTGAATGCTCCATTCATGTTGCCTTAACACTACCTAAATAACAGTTTTAGGACGGGTGTCTAGTCGCAGTAGGCAGGGCTCTGGGAAGGGAACGAGTGTTCTCTCCATCAACAGGGTGCTTTCATAGCCTGGGTGGGAGCTCCTCCTGAGACGCTCTAGAGCTAAAAGGAAACTTGACGGGAGTCCTTTCCTCAAGGTAAAGCCTTGAATAGCCTGCCGAAGCGGAAGCTTGGAGCAGAGTCCTTGAGGCTTAAATTTAGGTCTGCTTTCTTTTAACGTTAGTAAGCTTTTCAGGGCACCAGGACCTCGCGTGGGCACCCTGTTCCCTACTAGAACACAGAGTTCCGGCAGGCTCCCCTGGGCTGCCAAGGAACATCCAGGCCCGGAAACCTTTCCCAGTCACTCTGTGTATGCTGAGTGTAGGGCAACACACTGCACTCTTCCTTGGGAGACCAAGGTTTCCTCAGCACTCCAAAGGCTCCAGGAAATCTGTTCTCGTACATCCTCCATGTCATGGAAATCTGCCTCATTGCCCTAGGCTGAGCGGCACTGAGAAACCAAAACTGCTTCGCATTCCTTCTAGAGTGTCATACCTTAAGACCCCATATTTACAGGAGAGAGTCGGCTTGCATTCCTGCTGTAACCAAAGCCCAGTTCTTGCTCTTCCAGTGCAGGGTTGTAGAAGAAGCTAAACCCCGATAGCGAACCTAGATCTCTCCTTGGTGGACGCCGTTGGCTAGACGCAGAACTCCCTGCCAAACCAACTTTATTCAAGGCAGGGACCAGTGTGGAGCTAGAGTGTATATTGACTTGGTAAAATCACAAGGAGGTGGGCTGCGTGTTCACTGGAAACGGGGAATTTATGGCACAAGGCTTGCCTTTCCATATTGAATGCTCCATGCTTGCTGCCTTTAAGCTACCTAAATAACAGTGTTTTGCACGGGTCCCTGTCACTGTAGGCAGTGTACTGGGAAGGGAAAGAGTTTTCTCTAAATCAACAGGGTGCTTTCATAGCCTGGGTGGGAGCTCCTCCTGAGAGGCTCTAGAGCTAAAAGGAAACTTGACGGGAGTCCTTTCCTCAAGGTAAAGCCTTGAATAGCCTGCCGAAGCGGAAGCTTGGAGCAGAGAACTTGAGGCTTAATTTTAGGTCTGCTTTCTTTTAACGTTAGTAAGCTTTACAGGTACCGAGGACCTCGCGTGGGCACCCTATTCCCTGCAAGAACACCGGGACCGGCCAGGCTCCCCTGGCCTGCCAGGAAACATCCAGGCCCGGAAAAGTTTCCCAGTCACTCTCTGGATGCTAAGTGTAGGGCAACACACTGCACTCTTCCTTGGAGGAGCTGGATTTCCTCCGCACTCCACCAGCTCCAGGAAATCTGTTCTCTCATTTCCTACATGTCATGCCAATCTGCCTCATTGCCCTAAGCTGATCGGCACTGAGAAACCAAAACTGCTTAGCATTCCTTCTACAAAGTCGTACCTGAAGATTCCATACTTACAGGAGAATGTCGGCTTGCGTTCCTGCTGGTACCAAAGCACAGTTCTTCCTCCTACACTGCAGGGTTTTAGAAGAGGCTAAGCCCCGATAGCGTACCTAGAGCGCTCCTTTGGGGAGGCCGTGGCTACACGCAGAACTCCGTGCCAAACCAACTTTATTAAGGAAGGGGCCAGTGTGCAGCTAGAGTGTATATTTACTTGGTAGAAATCACAAGGAGGTAGGCTGCGTTTTCGCTGGAAACGGTCACCTGATGGCACAAGGCTTGCTTTCCCATTTTGAATGCACCACTCATGCTGCCTTGAAGCTACCTAAATTACAGTTTTCGGACGGGCCTTTAGACACTGTAGGCAGGGCTCTGGGAAGGGAACGAGTGTTCTCTAGATCAACAGGGTGCTTTCATAGCCTGGGTGGGAGCTCCTCCTGAGACGCTCTAGAGCTAAAAGGAAACGTGACGTGAGTCCTTTCCCCAAGATAAAGCCTGGAATAGCCTACCAAAGCGGAAGCTTGGAGCAGAGTCCTTGAAGCATTAGCTTTAGGTTTGTTTTCTTTGAAGGTTAGTAAGCTTTCAGGACACCGAGGACCTCGCGTGGGCTCCCTATTCCCTGCAAGAACACCTAGTACCGGCAGGCTCCACTAGGCTGCTAAGAAACATCCAGGCCCGGAAACCTTTCCCAGTCACTCTGCGTATGCTGAGTGTAGGGCAACACACTGCACTCTTCCTTGGGAGACCTAGGTTTAATCAGCACTCCAAAGGCTCCAGGAAATCTGTTCTCTTACATCCTACATGTCATGCATATCTTGCCTCATTGCCCTAGGCTGAGCGGCACTGAGAAACCAAAACTGCTTCGCATTCCTTCTAGAGTGTCATACCTTAACACCCCATACTTACAGGAGAAAGTCGGCTTGCTTTCCTGCTGGAAGCAAAGCACAGTTCTACGTCTTACACTGCAGGGTTTTAGAAGAAGCTAAGCCCCGATAGCGTACCTAGAGCCTTCCTTGGGAGAGGCAGTTGGCTACACGGAGAACTCCGTGCCAAGAAAACGTTATTCAGGGAAGGGAGCAGTGGTTAGCTAGAGTGTGTATTTACCTGGTAGAAAGCACAAGGAGGTAGGCTGCGTGTTCGCTGGAAACAGGGACCTGATGGCACAGGCCTTGCTTTCCCATTTTGAATGCTCCATTCATGTTGCCTTAACACTACCTAAATAACAGTTTTAGGACGGGTGTCTAGTCGCAGTAGGCAGGGCTCTGGGAAGGGAACGAGTGTTCTCTCCATCAACAGGGTGCTTTCATAGCCTGGGTGGGAGCTCCTCCTGAGACGCTCTAGAGCTAAAAGGAAACTTGACGGGAGTCCTTTCCTCAAGGTAAAGCCTTGAATAGCCTGCCGAAGCGGAAGCTTGGAGCAGAGTCCTTGAGGCTTAAATTTAGGTCTGCTTTCTTTTAACGTTAGTAAGCTTTTCAGGGCACCAGGACCTCGCGTGGGCACCCTATTCCCTACTAGAACACAGAGTTCCGGCAGGCTCCCCTGGGCTGCCAAGGAACATCCAGGCCCGGAAACCTTTCCCAGTCACTCTGTGTATGCTGAGTGTAGGGCAACACACTGCACTCTTCCTTGGGAGACCAAGGTTTCCTCAGCACTCCAAAGGCTCCAGGAAATCTGTTCTCGTACATCCTCCATGTCATGGAAATCTGCCTCATTGCCCTAGGCTGAGCGGCACTGAGAAACCAAAACTGCTTCGCATTCCTTCTAGAGTGTCATACCTTAAGACCCCATATTTACAGGAGAGAGTCGGCTTGCATTCCTGCTGTAACCAAAGCCCAGTTCTTGCTCTTCCAGTGCAGGGTTGTAGAAGAAGCTAAACCCCGATAGCGAACCTAGATCTCTCCTTGGTGGACGCCGTTGGCTAGACGCAGAACTCCCTGCCAAACCAACTTTATTCAAGGCAGGGACCAGTGTGGAGCTAGAGTGTATATTGACTTGGTAAAATCACAAGGAGGTGGGCTGCGTGTTCACTGGAAACGGGGAATTTATGGCACAAGGCTTGCCTTTCCATATTGAATGCTCCATGCTTGCTGCCTTGAAGCTACCTAAATAACAGTGTTTTGCACGGGTCCCTGTCACTGTAGGCAGTGTACTGGGAAGGGAAAGAGTTTTCTCTAAATCAACAGGGTGCTTTCATAGCCTGGGTGGGAGCTCCTCCTGAGAGGCTCTAGAGCTAAAAGGAAACTTGACGGGAGTCCTTTCCTCAAGGTAAAGCCTTGAATAGCCTGCCGAAGCGGAAGCTTGGAGCAGAGAACTTGAGGCTTAATTTTAGGTCTGCTTTCTTTTAACGTTAGTAAGCTTTTCAGGTACCGAGGACCTCGCGTGGGCACCCTATTCCCTGCAAGAACACCGGGACCGGCCAGGCTCCCCTGGCCTGCCAGGAAACATCCAGGCCCGGAAAAGTTTCCCAGTCACTCTCTGGATGCTAAGTGTAGGGCAACACACTGCACTCTTCCTTGGAGGAGCTGGATTTCCTCCGCACTCCACCAGCTCCAGGAAATCTGTTCTCTCATTTCCTACATTTCATGCCAATCTGCCTCATTGCCCTAAGCTGATCGGCACTGAGAAACCAAAACTGCTTAGCATTCCTTCTACAAAGTCATACCTGAAGATGCCATACTTACAGGAGAATGTCGGCTTGCGTTCCTGCTGGTACCAAAGCACAGTTCTTCCTCCTACACTGCAGGGTTTTAGAAGAGGCTAAGCCCCGATAGCGTACCTAGAGCGCTCCTTTGGGGAGGCCGTGGCTACACGCAGAACTCCGTGCCAAACCAACTTTATTAAGGAAGGGGCCAGTGTGCAGCTAGAGTGTATATTTACTTGGTAGAAATCACAAGGAGGTAGGCTGCGTTTTCGCTGGAAACGGTCACCTGATGGCACAAGGCTTGCTTTCCCATTTTGAATGCACCACTCATGCTGCCTTGAAGCTACCTAAATTACAGTTTTCGGACGGGCCTTTAGACACTGTAGGCAGGGCTCTGGGAAGGGAACGAGTGTTCTCTAGATCAACAGGGTGCTTTCATAGCCTGGGTGGGAGCTCCTCCTGAGACGCTCTAGAGCTAAAAGGAAACGTGACGTGAGTCCTTTCCCCAAGATAAAGCCTGGAATAGCCTACCAAAGCGGAAGCTTGGAGCAGAGTCCTTGAAGCATTAGCTTTAGGTTTGTTTTCTTTGAAGGTTAGTAAGCTTTCAGGACACCGAGGACCTCGCGTGGGCTCCCTATTCCCTGCAAGAACACCTAGTACCGGCTGGCTCCACTAGGCTGCTAAGAAACATCCAGGCCCGGAAACCTTTCCCAGTCACTCTGCGTATGCTGAGTGTAGGGCAACACACTGCACTCTTCCTTGGGAGACCTAGGTTTAATCAGCACTCCAAAGGCTCCAGGAAATCTGTTCTCTTACATCCTACATGTCATGCATATCTTGCCTCATTGCCCTAGGCTGAGCGGCACTGAGAAACCAAAACTGCTTCGCATTCCTTCTAGAGTGTCATACCTTAACACCCCATACTTACAGGAGAAAGTCGGCTTGCTTTCCTGCTGGAAGCAAAGCACAGTTCTACGTCTTACACTGCAGGGTTTTAGAAGAAGCTAAGCCCCGATAGCGTACCTAGAGCCTTCCTTGGGAGAGGCAGTTGGCTACACGGAGAACTCCGTGCCAAGAAAACGTTATTCAGGGAAGGGAGCAGTGTTTAGCTAGAGTGTGTATTTACCTGGTAGAAAGCACAAGGAGGTAGGCTGCGTGTTCGCTGGAAACAGGGACCTGATGGCACAGGCCTTGCTTTCCCATTTTGAATGCTCCATTCATGTTGCCTTAACACTACCTAAATAACAGTTTTAGGACGGGTGTCTAGTCGCAGTAGGCAGGGCTCTGGGAAGGGAACGAGTGTTCTCTCCATCAACAGGGTGCTTTCATAGCCTGGGTGGGAGCTCCTCCTGAGACGCTCTAGAGCTAAAAGGAAACTTGACGGGAGTCCTTTCCTCAAGGTAAAGCCTTGAATAGCCTGCCGAAGCGGAAGCTTTGAGCAGAGTCCTTGAGGCTTAAATTTAGGTCTGCTTTCTTTTAACGTTAGTAAGCTTTTCAGGGCACCAGGACCTCGCGTGGGCACCCTGTTCCCTACTAGAACACAGAGTTCCGGCAGGCTCCCCTGGGCTGCCAAGGAACATCCAGGCCCGGAAACCTTTCCCAGTCACTCTGTGTATGCTGAGTGTAGGGCAACACACTGCACTCTTCCTTGGGAGACCAAGGTTTCCTCAGCACTCCAAAGGCTCCAGGAAATCTGTTCTCGTACATCCTCCATGTCATGGAAATCTGCCTCATTGCCCTAGGCTGAGCGGCACTGAGAAACCAAAACTGCTTCGCATTCCTTCTAGAGTGTCATACCTTAAGACCCCATATTTACAGGAGAGAGTCGGCTTGCATTCCTGCTGTAACCAAAGCCCAGTTCTTGCTCTTCCAGTGCAGGGTTGTAGAAGAAGCTAAACCCCGATAGCGAACCTAGATCTCTCCTTGGTGGACGCCGTTGGCTAGACGCAGAACTCCCTGCCAAACCAACTTTATTCAAGGCAGGGACCAGTGTGGAGCTAGAGTGTATATTGACTTGGTAAAATCACAAGGAGGTGGGCTGCGTGTTCACTGGAAACGGGGAATTTATGGCACAAGGCTTGCCTTTCCATATTGAATGCTCCATGCTTGCTGCCTTTAAGCTACCTAAATAACAGTGTTTTGCACGGGTCCCTGTCACTGTAGGCAGTGTACTGGGAAGGGAAAGAGTTTTCTCTAAATCAACAGGGTGCTTTCATAGCCTGGGTGGGAGCTCCTCCTGAGAGGCTCTAGAGCTAAAAGGAAACTTGACGGGAGTCCTTTCCTCAAGGTAAAGCCTTGAATAGCCTGCCGAAGCGGAAGCTTGGAGCAGAGAACTTGAGGCTTAATTTTAGGTCTGCTTTCTTTTAACGTTAGTAAGCTTTTCAGGTACCGAGGACCTCGCGTGGGCACCCTATTCCCTGCAAGAACACCGGGACCGGCCAGGCTCCCCTGGCCTGCCAGGAAACATCCAGGCCCGGAAAAGTTTCCCAGTCACTCTCTGGATGCTAAGTGTAGGGCAACACACTGCACTCTTCCTTGGAGGAGCTGGATTTCCTCCGCACTCCACCAGCTCCAGGAAATCTGTTCTCTCATTTCCTACATGTCATGCCAATCTGCCTCATTGCCCTAAGCTGATCGGCACTGAGAAACCAAAACTGCTTAGCATTCCTTCTACAAAGTCATACCTGAAGATTCCATACTTACAGGAGAATGTCGGCTTGCGTTCCTGCTGGTACCAAAGCACAGTTCTTCCTCCTACACTGCAGGGTTTTAGAAGAGGCTAAGCCCCGATAGCGTACCTAGAGCGCTCCTTTGGGGAGGCCGTGGCTACACGCAGAACTCCGTGCCAAACCAACTTTATTAAGGAAGGGGCCAGTGTGCAGCTAGAGTGTATATTTACTTGGTAGAAATCACAAGGAGGTAGGCTGCGTTTTCGCTGGAAACGGTCACCTGATGGCACAAGGCTTGCTTTCCCATTTTGAATGCACCACTCATGCTGCCTTGAAGCTACCTAAATTAGAGTTTTCGGACGGGCCTTTAGACACTGTAGGCAGGGCTCTGGGAAGGGAACGAGTGTTCTCTAGATCAACAGGGTGCTTTCATAGCCTGGGTGGGAGCTCCTCCTGAGACGCTCTAGAGCTAAAAGGAAACGTGACGTGAGTCCTTTCCCCAAGATAAAGCCTGGAATAGCCTACCAAAGCGGAAGCTTGGAGCAGAGTCCTTGAAGCATTAGCTTTAGGTTTGTTTTCTTTGAAGGTTAGTAAGCTTTCAGGACACCGAGGACCTCGCGTGGGCTCCCTATTCCCTGCAAGAACACCTAGTACCGGCTGGCTCCACTAGGCTGCTAAGAAACATCCAGGCCCGGAAACCTTTCCCAGTCACTCTGCGTATGCTGAGTGTAGGGCAACACACTGCACTCTTCCTTGGGAGACCTAGGTTTAATCAGCACTCCAAAGGCTCCAGGAAATCTGTTCTCTTACATCCTACATGTCATGCATATCTTGCCTCATTGCCCTAGGCTGAGCGGCACTGAGAAACCAAAACTGCTTCGCATTCCTTCTAGAGTGTCATACCTTAACACCCCATACTTACAGGAGAAAGTCGGCTTGCTTTCCTGCTGGAAGCAAAGCACAGTTCTACGTCTTACACTGCAGGGTTTTAGAAGAAGCTAAGCCCCGATAGCGTACCTAGAGCCTTCCTTGGGAGAGGCAGTTGGCTACACGGAGAACTCCGTGCCAAGAAAACGTTATTCAGGGAAGGGAGCAGTGTTTAGCTAGAGTGTGTATTTACCTGGTAGAAAGCACAAGGAGGTAGGCTGCGTGTTCGCTGGAAACAGGGACCTGATGGCACAGGCCTTGCTTTCCCATTTTGAATGCTCCATTCATGTTGCCTTAACACTACCTAAATAACAGTTTTAGGACGGGTGTCTAGTCGCAGTAGGCAGGGCTCTGGGAAGGGAACGAGTGTTCTCTCCATCAACAGGGTGCTTTCATAGCCTGGGTGGGAGCTCCTCCTGAGACGCTCTAGAGCTAAAAGGAAACTTGACGGCAGTCCTTTCCTCAAGGTAAAGCCTTGAATAGCCTGCCGAAGCGGAAGCTTGGAGCAGAGTCCTTGAGGCTTAAATTTAGGTCTGCTTTCTTTTAACGTTAGTAAGCTTTTCAGGGCACCAGGACCTCGCGTGGGCACCCTGTTCCCTACTAGAACACAGAGTTCCGGCAGGCTCCCCTGGGCTGCCAAGGAACATCCAGGCCCGGAAACCTTTCCCAGTCACTCTGTGTATGCTGAGTGTAGGGCAACACACTGCACTCTTCCTTGGGAGACCAAGGTTTCCTCAGCACTCCAAAGGCTCCAGGAAATCTGTTCTCGTACATCCTCCATGTCATGGAAATCTGCCTCATTGCCCTAGGCTGAGCGGCACTGAGAAACCAAAACTGCTTCGCATTCCTTCTAGAGTGTCATACCTTAAGACCCCATATTTACAGGAGAGAGTCGGCTTGCATTCCTGCTGTAACCAAAGCCCAGTTCTTGCTCTTCCAGTGCAGGGTTGTAGAAGAAGCTAAACCCCGATAGCGAACCTAGATCTCTCCTTGGTGGACGCCGTTGGCTAGACGCAGAACTCCCTGCCAAACCAACTTTATTCAAGGCAGGGACCAGTGTGGAGCTAGAGTGTATATTGACTTGGTAAAATCACAAGGAGGTGGGCTGCGTGTTCACTGGAAACGGGGAATTTATGGCACAAGGCTTGCCTTTCCATATTGAATGCTCCATGCTTGCTGCCTTTAAGCTACCTAAATAACAGTGTTTTGCACGGGTCCCTGTCACTGTAGGCAGTGTACTGGGAAGGGAAAGAGTTTTCTCTAAATCAACAGGGTGCTTTCATAGCCTGGGTGGGAGCTCCTCCTGAGAGGCTCTAGAGCTAAAAGGAAACTTGACGGGAGTCCTTTCCTCAAGGTAAAGCCTTGAATAGCCTGCCGAAGCGGAAGCTTGGAGCAGAGAACTTGAGGCTTAATTTTAGGTCTGCTTTCTTTTAACGTTAGTAAGCTTTACAGGTACCGAGGACCTCGCGTGGGCACCCTATTCCCTGCAAGAACACCGGGACCGGCCAGGCTCCCCTGGCCTGCCAGGAAACATCCAGGCCCGGAAAAGTTTCCCAGTCACTCTCTGGATGCTAAGTGTAGGGCAACACACTGCACTCTTCCTTGGAGGAGCTGGATTTCCTCCGCACTCCACCAGCTCCAGGAAATCTGTTCTCTCATTTCCTACATGTCATGCCAATCTGCCTCATTGCCCTAAGCTGATCGGCACTGAGAAACCAAAACTGCTTAGCATTCCTTCTACAAAGTCATACCTGAAGATTCCATACTTACAGGAGAATGTCGGCTTGCGTTCCTGCTGGTACCAAAGCACAGTTCTTCCTCCTACACTGCAGGGTTTTAGAAGAGGCTAAGCCCCGATAGCGTACCTAGAGCGCTCCTTTGGGGAGGCCGTGGCTACACGCAGAACTCCGTGCCAAACCAACTTTATTAAGGAAGGGGCCAGTGTGCAGCTAGAGTGTATATTTACTTGGTAGAAATAACAAGGAGGTAGGCTGCGTTTTCGCTGGAAACGGTCACCTGATGGCACAAGGCTTGCTTTCCCATTTTGAATGCACCACTCATGCTGCCTTGAATCTACCTAAATTAGAGTTTTCGGACGGGCCTTTAGACACTGTAGGCAGGGCTCTGGGAAGGGAACGAGTGTTCTCTAGATCAACAGGGTGCTTTCATAGCCTGGGTGGGAGCTCCTCCTGAGACGCTCTAGAGCTAAAAGGAAACGTGACGTGAGTCCTTTCCCCAAGATAAAGCCTGGAATAGCCTACCAAAGCGGAAGCTTGGAGCAGAGTCCTTGAAGCATTAGCTTTAGGTTTGTTTTCTTTGAAGGTTAGTAAGCTTTCAGGACACCGAGGACCTCGCGTGGGCTCCCTATTCCCTGCAAGAACACCTAGTACCGGCAGGCTCCACTAGGCTGCTAAGAAACATCCAGGCCCGGAAACCTTTCCCAGTCACTCTGCGTATGCTGAGTGTAGGGCAACACACTGCACTCTTCCTTGGGAGACCTAGGTTTAATCAGCACTCCAAAGGCTCCAGGAAATCTGTTCTCTTACATCCTACATGTCATGCATATCTTGCCTCATTGCCCTAGGCTGAGCGGCACTGAGAAACCAAAACTGCTTCGCATTCCTTCTAGAGTGTCATACCTTAACACCCCATACTTACAGGAGAAAGTCGGCTTGCTTTCCTGCTGGAAGCAAAGCACAGTTCTACGTCTTACACTGCAGGGTTTTAGAAGAAGCTAAGCCCCGATAGCGTACCTAGAGCCTTCCTTGGGAGAGGCAGTTGGCTACACGGAGAACTCCGTGCCAAGAAAACGTTATTCAGGGAAGGGAGCAGTGGTTAGCTAGAGTGTGTATTTACCTGGTAGAAAGCACAAGGAGGTAGGCTGCGTGTTCGCTGGAAACAGGGACCTGATGGCACAGGCCTTGCTTTCCCATTTTGAATGCTCCATTCATGTTGCCTTAACACTACCTAAATAACAGTTTTAGGACGGGTGTCTAGTCGCAGTAGGCAGGGCTCTGGGAAGGGAACGAGTGTTCTCTCCATCAACAGGGTGCTTTCATAGCCTGGGTGGGAGCTCCTCCTGAGACGCTCTAGAGCTAAAAGGAAACTTGACGGGAGTCCTTTCCTCAAGGTAAAGCCTTGAATAGCCTGCCGAAGCGGAAGCTTTGAGCAGAGTCCTTGAGGCTTAAATTTAGGTCTGCTTTCTTTTAACGTTAGTAAGCTTTTCAGGGCACCAGGACCTCGCGTGGGCACCCTGTTCCCTACTAGAACACAGAGTTCCGGCAGGCTCCCCTGGGCTGCCAAGGAACATCCAGGCCCGGAAACCTTTCCCAGTCACTCTGTGTATGCTGAGTGTAGGGCAACACACTGCACTCTTCCTTGGGAGACCAAGGTTTCCTCAGCACTCCAAAGGCTCCAGGAAATCTGTTCTCGTACATCCTCCATGTCATGGAAATCTGCCTCATTGCCCTAGGCTGAGCGGCACTGAGAAACCAAAACTGCTTCGCATTCCTTCTAGAGTGTCATACCTTAAGACCCCATATTTACAGGAGAGAGTCGGCTTGCATTCCTGCTGTAACCAAAGCCCAGTTCTTGCTCTTCCAGTGCAGGGTTGTAGAAGAAGCTAAACCCCGATAGCGAACCTAGATCTCTCCTTGGTGGACGCCGTTGGCTAGACGCAGAACTCCCTGCCAAACCAACTTTATTCAAGGCAGGGACCAGTGTGGAGCTAGAGTGTATATTGACTTGGTAAAATCACAAGGAGGTGGGCTGCGTGTTCACTGGAAACGGGGAATTTATGGCACAAGGCTTGCCTTTCCATATTGAATGCTCCATGCTTGCTGCCTTGAAGCTACCTAAATAACAGTGTTTTGCACGGGTCCCTGTCACTGTAGGCAGTGTACTGGGAAGGGAAAGAGTTTTCTCTAAATCAACAGGGTGCTTTCATAGCCTGGGTGGGAGCTCCTCCTGAGAGGCTCTAGAGCTAAAAGGAAACTTGACGGGAGTCCTTTCCTCAAGGTAAAGCCTTGAATAGCCTGCCGAAGCGGAAGCTTGGAGCAGAGAACTTGAGGCTTAATTTTAGGTCTGCTTTCTTTTAACGTTAGTAAGCTTTTCAGGTACCGAGGACCTCGCGTGGGCACCCTATTCCCTGCAAGAACACCGGGACCGGCCAGGCTCCCCTGGCCTGCCAGGAAACATCCAGGCCCGGAAAAGTTTCCCAGTCACTCTCTGGATGCTAAGTGTAGGGCAACACACTGCACTCTTCCTTGGAGGAGCTGGATTTCCTCCGCACTCCACCAGCTCCAGGAAATCTGTTCTCTCATTTCCTACATGTCATGCCAATCTGCCTCATTGCCCTAAGCTGATCGGCACTGAGAAACCAAAACTGCTTAGCATTCCTTCTACAAAGTCATACCTGAAGATTCCATACTTACAGGAGAATGTCGGCTTGCGTTCCTGCTGGTACCAAAGCACAGTTCTTCCTCCTACACTGCAGGGTTTTAGAAGAGGCTAAGCCCCGATAGCGTACCTAGAGCGCTCCTTTGGGGAGGCCGTGGCTACACGCAGAACTCCGTGCCAAACCAACTTTATTAAGGAAGGGGCCAGTGTGCAGCTAGAGTGTATATTTACTTGGTAGAAATCACAAGGAGGTAGGCTGCGTTTTCGCTGGAAACGGTCACCTGATGGCACAAGGCTTGCTTTCCCATTTTGAATGCACCACTCATGCTGCCTTGAAGCTACCTAAATTAGAGTTTTCGGACGGGCCTTTAGACACTGTAGGCAGGGCTCTGGGAAGGGAACGAGTGTTCTCTAGATCAACAGGGTGCTTTCATAGCCTGGGTGGGAGCTCCTCCTGAGACGCTCTAGAGCTAAAAGGAAACGTGACGTGAGTCCTTTCCCCAAGATAAAGCCTGGAATAGCCTACCAAAGCGGAAGCTTGGAGCAGAGTCCTTGAAGCATTAGCTTTAGGTTTGTTTTCTTTGAAGGTTAGTAAGCTTTCAGGACACCGAGGACCTCGCGTGGGCTCCCTATTCCCTGCAAGAACACCTAGTACCGGCTGGCTCCACTAGGCTGCTAAGAAACATCCAGGCCCGGAAACCTTTCCCAGTCACTCTGCGTATGCTGAGTGTAGGGCAACACACTGCACTCTTCCTTGGGAGACCTAGGTTTAATCAGCACTCCAAAGGCTCCAGGAAATCTGTTCTCTTACATCCTACATGTCATGCATATCTTGCCTCATTGCCCTAGGCTGAGCGGCACTGAGAAACCAAAACTGCTTCGCATTCCTTCTAGAGTGTCATACCTTAACACCCCATACTTACAGGAGAAAGTCGGCTTGCTTTCCTGCTGGAAGCAAAGCACAGTTCTACGTCTTACACTGCAGGGTTTTAGAAGAAGCTAAGCCCCGATAGCGTACCTAGAGCCTTCCTTGGGAGAGGCAGTTGGCTACACGGAGAACTCCGTGCCAAGAAAACGTTATTCAGGGAAGGGAGCAGTGTTTAGCTAGAGTGTGTATTTACCTGGTAGAAAGCACAAGGAGGTAGGCTGCGTGTTCGCTGGAAACAGGGACCTGATGGCACAGGCCTTGCTTTCCCATTTTGAATGCTCCATTCATGTTGCCTTAACACTACCTAAATAACAGTTTTAGGACGGGTGTCTAGTCGCAGTAGGCAGGGCTCTGGGAAGGGAACGAGTGTTCTCTCCATCAACAGGGTGCTTTCATAGCCTGGGTGGGAGCTCCTCCTGAGACGCTCTAGAGCTAAAAGGAAACTTGACGGCAGTCCTTTCCTCAAGGTAAAGCCTTGAATAGCCTGCCGAAGCGGAAGCTTGGAGCAGAGTCCTTGAGGCTTAAATTTAGGTCTGCTTTCTTTTAACGTTAGTAAGCTTTTCAGGGCACCAGGACCTCGCGTGGGCACCCTGTTCCCTACTAGAACACAGAGTTCCGGCAGGCTCCCCTGGGCTGCCAAGGAACATCCAGGCCCGGAAACCTTTCCCAGTCACTCTGTGTATGCTGAGTGTAGGGCAACACACTGCACTCTTCCTTGGGAGACCAAGGTTTCCTCAGCACTCCAAAGGCTCCAGGAAATCTGTTCTCGTACATCCTCCATGTCATGGAAATCTGCCTCATTGCCCTAGGCTGAGCGGCACTGAGAAACCAAAACTGCTTCGCATTCCTTCTAGAGTGTCATACCTTAAGACCCCATATTTACAGGAGAGAGTCGGCTTGCATTCCTGCTGTAACCAAAGCCCAGTTCTTGCTCTTCCAGTGCAGGGTTGTAGAAGAAGCTAAACCCCGATAGCGAACCTAGATCTCTCCTTGGTGGACGCCGTTGGCTAGACGCAGAACTCCCTGCCAAACCAACTTTATTCAAGGCAGGGACCAGTGTGGAGCTAGAGTGTATATTGACTTGGTAAAATCACAAGGAGGTGGGCTGCGTGTTCACTGGAAACGGGGAATTTATGGCACAAGGCTTGCCTTTCCATATTGAATGCTCCATGCTTGCTGCCTTGAAGCTACCTAAATAACAGTGTTTTGCACGGGTCCCTGTCACTGTAGGCAGTGTACTGGGAAGGGAAAGAGTTTTCTCTAAATCAACAGGGTGCTTTCATAGCCTGGGTGGGAGCTCCTCCTGAGAGGCTCTAGAGCTAAAAGGAAACTTGACGGGAGTCCTTTCCTCAAGGTAAAGCCTTGAATAGCCTGCCGAAGCGGAAGCTTGGAGCAGAGAACTTGAGGCTTAATTTTAGGTCTGCTTTCTTTTAACGTTAGTAAGCTTTACAGGTACCGAGGACCTCGCGTGGGCACCCTATTCCCTGCAAGAACACCGGGACCGGCCAGGCTCCCCTGGCCTGCCAGGAAACATCCAGGCCCGGAAAAGTTTCCCAGTCACTCTCTGGATGCTAAGTGTAGGGCAACACACTGCACTCTTCCTTGGAGGAGCTGGATTTCCTCCGCACTCCACCAGCTCCAGGAAATCTGTTCTCTCATTTCCTACATGTCATGCCAATCTGCCTCATTGCCCTAAGCTGATCGGCACTGAGAAACCAAAACTGCTTAGCATTCCTTCTACAAAGTCATACCTGAAGATTCCATACTTACAGGAGAATGTCGGCTTGCGTTCCTGCTGGTACCAAAGCACAGTTCTTCCTCCTACACTGCAGGGTTTTAGAAGAGGCTAAGCCCCGATAGCGTACCTAGAGCGCTCCTTTGGGGAGGCCGTGGCTACACGCAGAACTCCGTGCCAAACCAACTTTATTAAGGAAGGGGCCAGTGTGCAGCTAGAGTGTATATTTACTTGGTAGAAATCACAAGGAGGTAGGCTGCGTTTTCGCTGGAAACGGTCACCTGATGGCACAAGGCTTGCTTTCCCATTTTGAATGCACCACTCATGCTGCCTTGAAGCTACCTAAATTAGAGTTTTCGGACGGGCCTTTAGACACTGTAGGCAGGGCTCTGGGAAGGGAACGAGTGTTCTCTAGATCAACAGGGTGCTTTCATAGCCTGGGTGGGAGCTCCTCCTGAGACGCTCTAGAGCTAAAAGGAAACGTGACGTGAGTCCTTTCCCCAAGATAAAGCCTGGAATAGCCTACCAAAGCGGAAGCTTGGAGCAGAGTCCTTGAAGCATTAGCTTTAGGTTTGTTTTCTTTGAAGGTTAGTAAGCTTTCAGGACACCGAGGACCTCGCGTGGGCTCCCTATTCCCTGCAAGAACACCTAGTACCGGCAGGCTCCACTAGGCTGCTAAGAAACATCCAGGCCCGGAAACCTTTCCCAGTCACTCTGCGTATGCTGAGTGTAGGGCAACACACTGCACTCTTCCTTGGGAGACCTAGGTTTAATCAGCACTCCAAAGGCTCCAGGAAATCTGTTCTCTTACATCCTACATGTCATGCATATCTTGCCTCATTGCCCTAGGCTGAGCGGCACTGAGAAACCAAAACTGCTTCGCATTCCTTCTAGAGTGTCATACCTTAACACCCCATACTTACAGGAGAAAGTCGGCTTGCTTTCCTGCTGGAAGCAAAGCACAGTTCTACGTCTTACACTGCAGGGTTTTAGAAGAAGCTAAGCCCCGATAGCGTACCTAGAGCCTTCCTTGGGAGAGGCAGTTGGCTACACGGAGAACTCCGTGCCAAGAAAACGTTATTCAGGGAAGGGAGCAGTGTTTAGCTAGAGTGTGTATTTACCTGGTAGAAAGCACAAGGAGGTAGGCTGCGTGTTCGCTGGAAACAGGGACCTGATGGCACAGGCCTTGCTTTCCCATTTTGAATGCTCCATTCATGTTGCCTTAACACTACCTAAATAACAGTTTTAGGACGGGTGTCTAGTCGCAGTAGGCAGGGCTCTGGGAAGGGAACGAGTGTTCTCTCCATCAACAGGGTGCTTTCATAGCCTGGGTGGGAGCTCCTCCTGAGACGCTCTAGAGCTAAAAGGAAACTTGACGGGAGTCCTTTCCTCAAGGTAAAGCCTTGAATAGCCTGCCGAAGCGGAAGCTTGGAGCAGAGTCCTTGAGGCTTAAATTTAGGTCTGCTTTCTTTTAACGTTAGTAAGCTTTTCAGGGCACCAGGACCTCGCGTGGGCACCCTGTTCCCTACTGGAACACAGAGTTCCGGCAGGCTCCCCTGGGCTGCCAAGGAACATCCAGGCCCGGAAACCTTTCCCAGTCACTCTGTGTATGCTGAGTGTAGGGCAACACACTGCACTCTTCCTTGGGAGACCAAGGTTTCCTCAGCACTCCAAAGGCTCCAGGAAATCTGTTCTCGTACATCCTCCATGTCATGGAAATCTGCCTCATTGCCTTAGGCTGAGCGGCACTGAGAAACCAAAACTGCTTCGCATTCCTTCTAGAGTGTCATACCTTAAGACCCCATATTTACAGGAGAGAGTCGGCTTGCATTCCTGCTGTAACCAAAGCCCAGTTCTTGCTCTTCCAGTGCAGGGTTGTAGAAGAAGCTAAACCCCGATAGCGAACCTAGATCTCTCCTTGGTGGACGCCGTTGGCTAGACGCAGAACTCCCTGCCAAACCAACTTTATTCAAGGCAGGGACCAGTGTGGAGCTAGAGTGTATATTGACTTGGTAAAATCACAAGGAGGTGGGCTGCGTGTTCACTGGAAACGGGGAATTTATGGCACAAGGCTTGCCTTTCCATATTGAATGCTCCATGCTTGCTGCCTTGAAGCTACCTAAATAACAGTGTTTTGCACGGGTCCCTGTCACTGTAGGCAGTGTACTGGGAAGGGAAAGAGTTTTCTCTAAATCAACAGGGTGCTTTCATAGCCTGGGTGGGAGCTCCTCCTGAGAGGCTCTAGAGCTAAAAGGAAACTTGACGGGAGTCCTTTCCTCAAGGTAAAGCCTTGAATAGCCTGCCGAAGCGGAAGCTTGGAGCAGAGAACTTGAGGCTTAATTTTAGGTCTGCTTTCTTTTAACGTTAGTAAGCTTTTCAGGTACCGAGGACCTCGCGTGGGCACCCTATTCCCTGCAAGAACACCGGGACCGGCCAGGCTCCCCTGGCCTGCCAGGAAACATCCAGGCCCGGAAAAGTTTCCCAGTCACTCTCTGGATGCTAAGTGTAGGGCAACACACTGCACTCTTCCTTGGAGGAGCTGGATTTCCTCCGCACTCCACCAGCTCCAGGAAATCTGTTCTCTCATTTCCTACATTTCATGCCAATCTGCCTCATTGCCCTAAGCTGATCGGCACTGAGAAACCAAAACTGCTTAGCATTCCTTCTACAAAGTCATACCTGAAGATGCCATACTTACAGGAGAATGTCGGCTTGCGTTCCTGCTGGTACCAAAGCACAGTTCTTCCTCCTACACTGCAGGGTTTTAGAAGAGGCTAAGCCCCGATAGCGTACCTAGAGCGCTCCTTTGGGGAGGCCGTGGCTACACGCAGAACTCCGTGCCAAACCAACTTTATTAAGGAAGGGGCCAGTGTGCAGCTAGAGTGTATATTTACTTGGTAGAAATCACAAGGAGGTAGGCTGCGTTTTCGCTGGAAACGGTCACCTGATGGCACAAGGCTTGCTTTCCCATTTTGAATGCACCACTCATGCTGCCTTGAAGCTACCTAAATTACAGTTTTCGGACGGGCCTTTAGACACTGTAGGCAGGGCTCTGGGAAGGGAACGAGTGTTCTCTAGATCAACAGGGTGCTTTCATAGCCTGGGTGGGAGCTCCTCCTGAGACGCTCTAGAGCTAAAAGGAAACGTGACGTGAGTCCTTTCCCCAAGATAAAGCCTGGAATAGCCTACCAAAGCGGAAGCTTGGAGCAGAGTCCTTGAAGCATTAGCTTTAGGTTTGTTTTCTTTGAAGGTTAGTAAGCTTTCAGGACACCGAGGACCTCGCGTGGGCTCCCTATTCCCTGCAAGAACACCTAGTACCGGCAGGCTCCACTAGGCTGCTAAGAAACATCCAGGCCCGGAAACCTTTCCCAGTCACTCTGCGTATGCTGAGTGTAGGGCAACACACTGCACTCTTCCTTGGGAGACCTAGGTTTAATCAGCACTCCAAAGGCTCCAGGAAATCTGTTCTCTTACATCCTACATGTCATGCATATCTTGCCTCATTGCCCTAGGCTGAGCGGCACTGAGAAACCAAAACTGCTTCGCATTCCTTCTAGAGTGTCATACCTTAACACCCCATACTTACAGGAGAAAGTCGGCTTGCTTTCCTGCTGGAAGCAAAGCACAGTTCTACGTCTTACACTGCAGGGTTTTAGAAGAAGCTAAGCCCCGATAGCGTACCTAGAGCCTTCCTTGGGAGAGGCAGTTTGCTACACGGAGAACTCCGTGCCAAGAAAACGTTATTCAGGGAAGGGAGCAGTGTTTAGCTAGAGTGTGTGTTTACCTGGTAGAAAGCACAAGGAGGTAGGCTGCGTGTTCGCTGGAAACAGGGACCTGATGGCACAGGCCTTGCTTTCCCATTTTGAATGCTCCATTCATGTTGCCTTAACACTACCTAAATAACAGTTTTAGGACGGGTGTCTAGTCGCAGTAGGCAGGGCTCTGGGAAGGGAACGAGTGTTCTCTCCATCAACAGGGTGCTTTCATAGCCTGGGTGGGAGCTCCTCCTGAGACGCTCTAGAGCTAAAAGGAAACTTGACGGGAGTCCTTTCCTCAAGGTAAAGCCTTGAATAGCCTGCCGAAGCGGAAGCTTTGAGCAGAGTCCTTGAGGCTTAAATTTAGGTCTGCTTTCTTTTAACGTTAGTAAGCTTTTCAGGGCACCAGGACCTCGCGTGGGCACCCTGTTCCCTACTAGAACACAGAGTTCCGGCAGGCTCCCCTGGGCTGCCAAGGAACATCCAGGCCCGGAAACCTTTCCCAGTCACTCTGTGTATGCTGAGTGTAGGGCAACACACTGCACTCTTCCTTGGGAGACCAAGGTTTCCTCAGCACTCCAAAGGCTCCAGGAAATCTGTTCTCGTACATCCTCCATGTCATGGAAATCTGCCTCATTGCCCTAGGCTGAGCGGCACTGAGAAACCAAAACTGCTTCGCATTCCTTCTAGAGTGTCATACCTTAAGACCCCATATTTACAGGAGAGAGTCGGCTTGCATTCCTGCTGTAACCAAAGCCCAGTTCTTGCTCTTCCAGTGCAGGGTTGTAGAAGAAGCTAAACCCCGATAGCGAACCTAGATCTCTCCTTGGTGGACGCCGTTGGCTAGACGCAGAACTCCCTGCCAAACCAACTTTATTCAAGGCAGGGACCAGTGTGGAGCTAGAGTGTATATTGACTTGGTAAAATCACAAGGAGGTGGGCTGCGTGTTCACTGGAAACGGGGAATTTATGGCACAAGGCTTGCCTTTCCATATTGAATGCTCCATGCTTGCTGCCTTTAAGCTACCTAAATAACAGTGTTTTGCACGGGTCCCTGTCACTGTAGGCAGTGTACTGGGAAGGGAAAGAGTTTTCTCTAAATCAACAGGGTGCTTTCATAGCCTGGGTGGGAGCTCCTCCTGAGAGGCTCTAGAGCTAAAAGGAAACTTGACGGGAGTCCTTTCCTCAAGGTAAAGCCTTGAATAGCCTGCCGAAGCGGAAGCTTGGAGCAGAGAACTTGAGGCTTAATTTTAGGTCTGCTTTCTTTTAACGTTAGTAAGCTTTTCAGGTACCGAGGACCTCGCGTGGGCACCCTATTCCCTGCAAGAACACCGGGACCGGCCAGGCTCCCCTGGCCTGCCAGGAAACATCCAGGCCCGGAAAAGTTTCCCAGTCACTCTCTGGATGCTAAGTGTAGGGCAACACACTGCACTCTTCCTTGGAGGAGCTGGATTTCCTCCGCACTCCACCAGCTCCAGGAAATCTGTTCTCTCATTTCCTACATGTCATGCCAATCTGCCTCATTGCCCTAAGCTTATCGGCACTGAGAAACCAAAACTGCTTAGCATTCCTTCTACAAAGTCATACCTGAAGATTCCATACTTACAGGAGAATGTCGGCTTGCGTTCCTGCTAGTACCAAAGCACAGTTCTTCCTCCTACACTGCAGGGTTTTAGAAGAGGCTAAGCCCCGATAGCGTACCTAGAGCGCTCCTTTGGGGAGGCCGTGGCTACACGCAGAACTCCGTGCCAAACCAACTTTATTAAGGAAGGGGCCAGTGTGCAGCTAGAGTGTATATTTACTTGGTAGAAATCACAAGGAGGTAGGCTGCGTTTTCGCTGGAAACGGTCACCTGATGGCACAAGGCTTGCTTTCCCATTTTGAATGCACCACTCATGCTGCCTTGAAGCTACCTAAATTAGAGTTTTCGGACGGGCCTTTAGACACTGTAGGCAGGGCTCTGGGAAGGGAACGAGTGTTCTCTAGATCAACAGGGTGCTTTCATAGCCTGGGTGGGAGCTCCTCCTGAGACGCTCTAGAGCTAAAAGGAAACGTGACGTGAGTCCTTTCCCCAAGATAAAGCCTGGAATAGCCTACCAAAGCGGAAGCTTGGAGCAGAGTCCTTGAAGCATTAGCTTTAGGTTTGTTTTCTTTGAAGGTTAGTAAGCTTTCAGGACACCGAGGACCTCGCGTGGGCTCCCTATTCCCTGCAAGAACACCTAGTACCGGCAGGCTCCACTAGGCTGCTAAGAAACATCCAGGCCCGGAAACCTTTCCCAGTCACTCTGCGTATGCTGAGTGTAGGGCAACACACTGCACTCTTCCTTGGGAGACCTAGGTTTAATCAGCACTCCAAAGGCTCCAGGAAATCTGTTCTCTTACATCCTACATGTCATGCATATCTTGCCTCATTGCCCTAGGCTGAGCGGCACTGAGAAACCAAAACTGCTTCGCATTCCTTCTAGAGTGTCATACCTTAACACCCCATACTTACAGGAGAAAGTCGGCTTGCTTTCCTGCTGGAAGCAAAGCACAGTTCTACGTCTTACACTGCAGGGTTTTAGAAGAAGCTAAGCCCCGATAGCGTACCTAGAGCCTTCCTTGGGAGAGGCAGTTGGCTACACGGAGAACTCCGTGCCAAGAAAACGTTATTCAGGGAAGGGAGCAGTGTTTAGCTAGAGTGTGTATTTACCTGGTAGAAAGCACAAGGAGGTAGGCTGCGTGTTCGCTGGAAACAGGGACCTGATGGCACAGGCCTTGCTTTCCCATTTTGAATGCTCCATTCATGTTGCCTTAACACTACCTAAATAACAGTTTTAGGACGGGTGTCTAGTCGCAGTAGGCAGGGCTCTGGGAAGGGAACGAGTGTTCTCTCCATCAACAGGGTGCTTTCATAGCCTGGGTGGGAGCTCCTCCTGAGACGCTCTAGAGCTAAAAGGAAACTTGACGGGAGTCCTTTCCTCAAGGTAAAGCCTTGAATAGCCTGCCGAAGCGGAAGCTTGGAGCAGAGTCCTTGAGGCTTAAATTTAGGTCTGCTTTCTTTTAACGTTAGTAAGCTTTTCAGGGCACCAGGACCTCGCGTGGGCACCCTGTTCCCTACTAGAACACAGAGTTCCGGCAGGCTCGCCTGGGCTGCCAAGGAACATCCAGGCCCGGAAACCTTTCCCAGTCACTCTGTGTATGCTGAGTGTAGGGCAACACACTGCACTCTTCCTTGGGAGACCAAGGTTTCCTCAGCACTCCAAAGGCTCCAGGAAATCTGTTCTCGTACATCCTCCATGTCATGGAAATCTGCCTCATTGCCCTAGGCTGAGCGGCACTGAGAAACCAAAACTGCTTCGCATTCCTTCTAGAGTGTCATACCTTAAGACCCCATATTTACAGGAGAGAGTCGGCTTGCATTCCTGCTGTAACCAAAGCCCAGTTCTTGCTCTTCCAGTGCAGGGTTGTAGAAGAAGCTAAACCCCGATAGCGAACCTAGATCTCTCCTTGGTGGACGCCGTTGGCTAGACGCAGAACTCCCTGCCAAACCAACTTTATTCAAGGCAGGGACCAGTGTGGAGCTAGAGTGTATATTGACTTGGTAAAATCACAAGGAGGTGGGCTGCGTGTTCACTGGAAACGGGGAATTTATGGCACAAGGCTTGCCTTTCCATATTGAATGCTCCATGCTTGCTGCCTTTAAGCTACCTAAATAACAGTGTTTTGCACGGGTCCCTGTCACTGTAGGCAGTGTACTGGGAAGGGAAAGAGTTTTCTCTAAATCAACAGGGTGCTTTCATAGCCTGGGTGGGAGCTCCTCCTGAGAGGCTCTAGAGCTAAAAGGAAACTTGACGGGAGTCCTTTCCTCAAGGTAAAGCCTTGAATAGCCTGCCGAAGCGGAAGCTTGGAGCAGAGAACTTGAGGCTTAATTTTAGGTCTGCTTTCTTTTAACGTTAGTAAGCTTTACAGGTACCGAGGACCTCGCGTGGGCACCCTATTCCCTGCAAGAACACCGGGACCGGCCAGGCTCCCCTGGCCTGCCAGGAAACATCCAGGCCCGGAAAAGTTTCCCAGTCACTCTCTGGATGCTAAGTGTAGGGCAACACACTGCACTCTTCCTTGGAGGAGCTGGATTTCCTCCGCACTCCACCAGCTCCAGGAAATCTGTTCTCTCATTTCCTACATGTCATGCCAATCTGCCTCATTGCCCTAAGCTGATCGGCACTGAGAAACCAAAACTGCTTAGCATTCCTTCTACAAAGTCATACCTGAAGATTCCATACTTACAGGAGAATGTCGGCTTGCGTTCCTGCTGGTACCAAAGCACAGTTCTTCCTCCTACACTGCAGGGTTTTAGAAGAGGCTAAGCCCCGATAGCGTACCTAGAGCGCTCCTTTGGGGAGGCCGTGGCTACACGCAGAACTCCGTGCCAAACCAACTTTATTAAGGAAGGGGCCAGTGTGCAGCTAGAGTGTATATTTACTTGGTAGAAATCACAAGGAGGTAGGCTGCGTTTTCGCTGGAAACGGTCACCTGATGGCACAAGGCTTGCTTTCCCATTTTGAATGCACCACTCATGCTGCCTTGAAGCTACCTAAATTAGAGTTTTCGGACGGGCCTTTAGACACTGTAGGCAGGGCTCTGGGAAGGGAACGAGTGTTCTCTAGATCAACAGGGTGCTTTCATAGCCTGGGTGGGAGCTCCTCCTGAGACGCTCTAGAGCTAAAAGGAAACGTGACGTGAGTCCTTTCCCCAAGATAAAGCCTGGAATAGCCTACCAAAGCGGAAGCTTGGAGCAGAGTCCTTGAAGCATTAGCTTTAGGTTTGTTTTCTTTGAAGGTTAGTAAGCTTTCAGGACACCGAGGACCTCGCGTGGGCTCCCTATTCCCTGCAAGAACACCTAGTACCGGCAGGCTCCACTAGGCTGCTAAGAAACATCCAGGCCCGGAAACCTTTCCCAGTCACTCTGCGTATGCTGAGTGTAGGGCAACACACTGCACTCTTCCTTGGGAGACCTAGGTTTAATCAGCACTCCAAAGGCTCCAGGAAATCTGTTCTCTTACATCCTACATGTCATGCATATCTTGCCTCATTGCCCTAGGCTGAGCGGCACTGAGAAACCAAAACTGCTTCGCATTCCTTCTAGAGTGTCATACCTTAACACCCCATACTTACAGGAGAAAGTCGGCTTGCTTTCCTGCTGGAAGCAAAGCACAGTTCTACGTCTTACACTGCAGGGTTTTAGAAGAAGCTAAGCCCCGATAGCGTACCTAGAGCCTTCCTTGGGAGAGGCAGTTGGCTACACGGAGAACTCCGTGCCAAGAAAACGTTATTCAGGGAAGGGAGCAGTGTTTAGCTAGAGTGTGTATTTACCTGGTAGAAAGCACAAGGAGGTAGGCTGCGTGTTCGCTGGAAACAGGGACCTGATGGCACAGGCCTTGCTTTCCCATTTTGAATGCTCCATTCATGTTGCCTTAACACTACCTAAATAACAGTTTTAGGACGGGTGTCTAGTCGCAGTAGGCAGGGCTCTGGGAAGGGAACGAGTGTTCTCTCCATCAACAGGGTGCTTTCATAGCCTGGGTGGGAGCTCCTCCTGAGACGCTCTAGAGCTAAAAGGAAACTTGACGGGAGTCCTTTCCTCAAGGTAAAGCCTTGAATAGCCTGCCGAAGCGGAAGCTTGGAGCAGAGTCCTTGAGGCTTAAATTTAGGTCTGCTTTCTTTTAACGTTAGTAAGCTTTTCAGGGCACCAGGACCTCGCGTGGGCACCCTGTTCCCTACTGGAACACAGAGTTCCGGCAGGCTCCCCTGGGCTGCCAAGGAACATCCAGGCCCGGAAACCTTTCCCAGTCACTCTGTGTATGCTGAGTGTAGGGCAACACACTGCACTCTTCCTTGGGAGACCAAGGTTTCCTCAGCACTCCAAAGGCTCCAGGAAATCTGTTCTCGTACATCCTCCATGTCATGGAAATCTGCCTCATTGCCTTAGGCTGAGCGGCACTGAGAAACCAAAACTGCTTCGCATTCCTTCTAGAGTGTCATACCTTAAGACCCCATATTTACAGGAGAGAGTCGGCTTGCATTCCTGCTGTAACCAAAGCCCAGTTCTTGCTCTTCCAGTGCAGGGTTGTAGAAGAAGCTAAACCCCGATAGCGAACCTAGATCTCTCCTTGGTGGACGCCGTTGGCTAGACGCAGAACTCCCTGCCAAACCAACTTTATTCAAGGCAGGGACCAGTGTGGAGCTAGAGTGTATATTGACTTGGTAAAATCACAAGGAGGTGGGCTGCGTGTTCACTGGAAACGGGGAATTTATGGCACAAGGCTTGCCTTTCCATATTGAATGCTCCATGCTTGCTGCCTTGAAGCTACCTAAATAACAGTGTTTTGCACGGGTCCCTGTCACTGTAGGCAGTGTACTGGGAAGGGAAAGAGTTTTCTCTAAATCAACAGGGTGCTTTCATAGCCTGGGTGGGAGCTCCTCCTGAGAGGCTCTAGAGCTAAAAGGAAACTTGACGGGAGTCCTTTCCTCAAGGTAAAGCCTTGAATAGCCTGCCGAAGCGGAAGCTTGGAGCAGAGAACTTGAGGCTTAATTTTAGGTCTGCTTTCTTTTAACGTTAGTAAGCTTTACAGGTACCGAGGACCTCGCGTGGGCACCCTATTCCCTGCAAGAACACCGGGACCGGCCAGGCTCCCCTGGCCTGCCAGGAAACATCCAGGCCCGGAAAAGTTTCCCAGTCACTCTCTGGATGCTAAGTGTAGGGCAACACACTGCACTCTTCCTTGGAGGAGCTGGATTTCCTCCGCACTCCACCAGCTCCAGGAAATCTGTTCTCTCATTTCCTACATGTCATGCCAATCTGCCTCATTGCCCTAAGCTGATCGGCACTGAGAAACCAAAACTGCTTAGCATTCCTTCTACAAAGTCATACCTGAAGATGCCATACTTACAGGAGAATGTCGGCTTGCGTTCCTGCTGGTACCAAAGCACAGTTCTTCCTCCTACACTGCAGGGTTTTAGAAGAGGCTAAGCCCCGATAGCGTACCTAGAGCGCTCCTTTGGGGAGGCCGTGGCTACACGCAGAACTCCGTGCCAAACCAACTTTATTAAGGAAGGGGCCAGTGTGCAGCTAGAGTGTATATTTACTTGGTAGAAATCACAAGGAGGTAGGCTGCGTTTTCGCTGGAAACGGTCACCTGATGGCACAAGGCTTGCTTTCCCATTTTGAATGCACCACTCATGCTGCCTTGAAGCTACCTAAATTAGAGTTTTCGGACGGGCCTTTAGACACTGTAGGCAGGGCTCTGGGAAGGGAACGAGTGTTCTCTAGATCAACAGGGTGCTTTCATAGCCTGGGTGGGAGCTCCTCCTGAGACGCTCTAGAGCTAAAAGGAAACGTGACGTGAGTCCTTTCCCCAAGATAAAGCCTGGAATAGCCTACCAAAGCGGAAGCTTGGAGCAGAGTCCTTGAAGCATTAGCTTTAGGTTTGTTTTCTTTGAAGGTTAGTAAGCTTTCAGGACACCGAGGACCTCGCGTGGGCTCCCTATTCCCTGCAAGAACACCTAGTACCGGCAGGCTCCACTAGGCTGCTAAGAAACATCCAGGCCCGGAAACCTTTCCCAGTCACTCTGCGTATGCTGAGTGTAGGGCAACACACTGCACTCTTCCTTGGGAGACCTAGGTTTAATCAGCACTCCAAAGGCTCCAGGAAATCTGTTCTCTTACATCCTACATGTCATGCATATCTTGCCTCATTGCCCTAGGCTGAGCGGCACTGAGAAACCAAAACTGCTTCGCATTCCTTCTAGAGTGTCATACCTTAACACCCCATACTTACAGGAGAAAGTCGGCTTGCTTTCCTGCTGGAAGCAAAGCACAGTTCTACGTCTTACACTGCAGGGTTTTAGAAGAAGCTAAGCCCCGATAGCGTACCTAGAGCCTTCCTTGGGAGAGGCAGTTGGCTACACGGAGAACTCCGTGCCAAGAAAACGTTATTCAGGGAAGGGAGCAGTGTTTAGCTAGAGTGTGTGTTTACCTGGTAGAAAGCACAAGGAGGTAGGCTGCGTGTTCGCTGGAAACAGGGACCTGATGGCACAGGCCTTGCTTTCCCATTTTGAATGCTCCATTCATGTTGCCTTAACACTACCTAAATAACAGTTTTAGGACGGGTGTCTAGTCGCAGTAGGCAGGGCTCTGGGAAGGGAACGAGTGTTCTCTCCATCAACAGGGTGCTTTCATAGCCTGGGTGGGAGCTCCTCCTGAGACGCTCTAGAGCTAAAAGGAAACTTGACGGGAGTCCTTTCCTCAAGGTAAAGCCTTGAATAGCCTGCCGAAGCGGAAGCTTGGAGCAGAGTCCTTGAGGCTTAAATTTAGGTCTGCTTTCTTTTAACGTTAGTAAGCTTTTCAGGGCACCAGGACCTCGCGTGGGCACCCTGTTCCCTACTAGAACACAGAGTTCCGGCAGGCTCCCCTGGGCTGCCAAGGAACATCCAGGCCCGGAAACCTTTCCCAGTCACTCTGTGTATGCTGAGTGTAGGGCAACACACTGCACTCTTCCTTGGGAGACCAAGGTTTCCTCAGCACTCCAAAGGCTCCAGGAAATCTGTTCTCGTACATCCTCCATGTCATGGAAATCTGCCTCATTGCCCTAGGCTGAGCGGCACTGAGAAACCAAAACTGCTTCGCATTCCTTCTAGAGTGTCATACCTTAAGACCCCATATTTACAGGAGAGAGTCGGCTTGCATTCCTGCTGTAACCAAAGCCCAGTTCTTGCTCTTCCAGTGCAGGGTTGTAGAAGAAGCTAAACCCCGATAGCGAACCTAGATCTCTCCTTGGTGGACGCCGTTGGCTAGACGCAGAACTCCCTGCCAAACCAACTTTATTCAAGGCAGGGACCAGTGTGGAGCTAGAGTGTATATTGACTTGGTAAAATCACAAGGAGGTGGGCTGCGTGTTCACTGGAAACGGGGAATTTATGGCACAAGGCTTGCCTTTCCATATTGAATGCTCCATGCTTGCTGCCTTGAAGCTACCTAAATAACAGTGTTTTGCACGGGTCCCTGTCACTGTAGGCAGTGTACTGGGAAGGGAAAGAGTTTTCTCTAAATCAACAGGGTGCTTTCATAGCCTGGGTGGGAGCTCCTCCTGAGAGGCTCTAGAGCTAAAAGGAAACTTGACGGGAGTCCTTTCCTCAAGGTAAAGCCTTGAATAGCCTGCCGAAGCGGAAGCTTGGAGCAGAGAACTTGAGGCTTAATTTTAGGTCTGCTTTCTTTTAACGTTAGTAAGCTTTTCAGGTACCGAGGACCTCGCGTGGGCACCCTATTCCCTGCAAGAACACCGGGACCGGCCAGGCTCCCCTGGCCTGCCAGGAAACATCCAGGCCCGGAAAAGTTTCCCAGTCACTCTCTGGATGCTAAGTGTAGGGCAACACACTGCACTCTTCCTTGGAGGAGCTGGATTTCCTCCGCACTCCACCAGCTCCAGGAAATCTGTTCTCTCATTTCCTACATGTCATGCCAATCTGCCTCATTGCCCTAAGCTGATCGGCACTGAGAAACCAAAACTGCTTAGCATTCCTTCTACAAAGTCATACCTGAAGATGCCATACTTACAGGAGAATGTCGGCTTGCGTTCCTGCTGGTACCAAAGCACAGTTCTTCCTCCTACACTGCAGGGTTTTAGAAGAGGCTAAGCCCCGATAGCGTACCTAGAGCGCTCCTTTGGGGAGGCCGTGGCTACACGCAGAACTCCGTGCCAAACCAACTTTATTAAGGAAGGGGCCAGTGTGCAGCTAGAGTGTATATTTACTTGGTAGAAATCACAAGGAGGTAGGCTGCGTTTTCGCTGGAAACGGTCACCTGATGGCACAAGGCTTGCTTTCCCATTTTGAATGCACCACTCATGCTGCCTTGAAGCTACCTAAATTAGAGTTTTCGGACGGGCCTTTAGACACTGTAGGCAGGGCTCTGGGAAGGGAACGAGTGTTCTCTAGATCGACAGGGTGCTTTCATAGCCTGGGTGGGAGCTCCTCCTGAGACGCTCTAGAGCTAAAAGGAAACGTGACGTGAGTCCTTTCCCCAAGATAAAGCCTGGAATAGCCTACCAAAGCGGAAGCTTGGAGCAGAGTCCTTGAAGCATTAGCTTTAGGTTTGTTTTCTTTGAAGGTTAGTAAGCTTTCAGGACACCGAGGACCTCGCGTGGGCTCCCTATTCCCTGCAAGAACACCTAGTACCGGCAGGCTCCACTAGGCTGCTAAGAAACATCCAGGCCCGGAAACCTTTCCCAGTCACTCTGCGTATGCTGAGTGTAGGGCAACACACTGCACTCTTCCTTGGGAGACCTAGGTTTAATCAGCACTCCAAAGGCTCCAGGAAATCTGTTCTCTTACATCCTACATGTCATGCATATCTTGCCTCATTGCCCTAGGCTGAGCGGCACTGAGAAACCAAAACTGCTTCGCATTCCTTCTAGAGTGTCATACCTTAACACCCCATACTTACAGGAGAAAGTCGGCTTGCTTTCCTGCTGGAAGCAAAGCACAGTTCTACGTCTTACACTGCAGGGTTTTAGAAGAAGCTAAGCCCCGATAGCGTACCTAGAGCCTTCCTTGGGAGAGGCAGTTGGCTACACGGAGAACTCCGTGCCAAGAAAACGTTATTCAGGGAAGGGAGCAGTGTTTAGCTAGAGTGTGTATTTACCTGGTAGAAAGCACAAGGAGGTAGGCTGCGTGTTCGCTGGAAACAGGGACCTGATGGCACAGGCCTTGCTTTCCCATTTTGAATGCTCCATTCATGTTGCCTTAACACTACCTAAATAACAGTTTTAGGACGGGTGTCTAGTCGCAGTAGGCAGGGCTCTGGGAAGGGAACGAGTGTTCTCTCCATCAACAGGGTGCTTTCATAGCCTGGGTGGGAGCTCCTCCTGAGACGCTCTAGAGCTAAAAGGAAACTTGACGGGAGTCCTTTCCTCAAGGTAAAGCCTTGAATAGCCTGCCGAAGCGGAAGCTTGGAGCAGAGTCCTTGAGGCTTAAATTTAGGTCTGCTTTCTTTTAACGTTAGTAAGCTTTTCAGGGCACCAGGACCTCGCGTGGGCACCCTGTTCCCTACTAGAACACAGAGTTCCGGCAGGCTCGCCTGGGCTGCCAAGGAACATCCAGCCCGGAAACCTTTCCCAGTCACTCTGTGTATGCTGAGTGTAGGGCAACACACTGCACTCTTCCTTGGGAGACCAAGGTTTCCTCAGCACTCCAAAGGCTCCAGGAAATCTGTTCTCGTACATCCTCCATGTCATGGAAATCTGCCTCATTGCCCTAGGCTGAGCGGCACTGAGAAACCAAAACTGCTTCGCATTCCTTCTAGAGTGTCATACCTTAAGACCCCATATTTACAGGAGAGAGTCGGCTTGCATTCCTGCTGTAACCAAAGCCCAGTTCTTGCTCTTCCAGTGCAGGGTTGTAGAAGAAGCTAAACCCCGATAGCGAACCTAGATCTCTCCTTGGTGGACGCCGTTGGCTAGACGCAGAACTCCCTGCCAAACCAACTTTATTCAAGGCAG
This sequence comes from Balaenoptera physalus, assembly GCF_965194825.1. NCBI lineage: Eukaryota > Metazoa > Chordata > Mammalia > Artiodactyla > Balaenopteridae > Balaenoptera > Balaenoptera physalus. The sequence goes on along the minus strand of NW_028125669.1, from coordinate 141,229 downwards.
GGACCAGTGTGGAGCTAGAGTGTATATTGACTTGGTAAAATCACAAGGAGGTGGGCTGCGTGTTCACTGGAAACGGGGAATTTATGGCACAAGGCTTGCCTTTCCATATTGAATGCTCCATGCTTGCTGCCTTGAAGCTACCTAAATAACAGTGTTTTGCACGGGTCCCTGTCACTGTAGGCAGTGTACTGGGAAGCGAAAGAGTTTTCTCTAAATCAACAGGGTGCTTTCATAGCCTGGGTGGGAGCTCCTCCTGAGAGGCTCTAGAGCTAAAAGGAAACTTGACGGGAGTCCTTTCCTCAAGGTAAAGCCTTGAATAGCCTGCCGAAGCGGAAGCTTGGAGCAGAGAACTTGAGGCTTAATTTTAGGTCTGCTTTCTTTTAACGTTAGTAAGCTTTTCAGGTACCGAGGACCTCGCGTGGGCACCCTATTCCCTGCAAGAACACCGGGACCGGCCAGGCTCCCCTGGCCTGCCAGGAAACATCCAGGCCCGGAAAAGTTTCCCAGTCACTCTCTGGATGCTAAGTGTAGGGCAACACACTGCACTCTTCCTTGGAGGAGCTGGATTTCCTCCGCACTCCACCAGCTCCAGGAAATCTGTTCTCTCATTTCCTACATGTCATGCCAATCTGCCTCATTGCCCTAAGCTGATCGGCACTGAGAAACCAAAACTGCTTAGCATTCCTTCTACAAAGTCATACCTGAAGATGCCATACTTACAGGAGAATGTCGGCTTGCGTTCCTGCTGGTACCAAAGCACAGTTCTTCCTCCTACACTGCAGGGTTTTAGAAGAGGCTAAGCCCCGATAGCGTACCTAGAGCGCTCCTTTGGGGAGGCCGTGGCTACACGCAGAACTCCGTGCCAAACCAACTTTATTAAGGAAGGGGCCAGTGTGCAGCTAGAGTGTATATTTACTTGGTAGAAATCACAAGGAGGTAGGCTGCGTTTTCGCTGGAAACGGTCACCTGATGGCACAAGGCTTGCTTTCCCATTTTGAATGCACCACTCATGCTGCCTTGAAGCTACCTAAATTAGAGTTTTCGGACGGGCCTTTAGACACTGTAGGCAGGGCTCTGGGAAGGGAACGAGTGTTCTCTAGATCAACAGGGTGCTTTCATAGCCTGGGTGGGAGCTCCTCCTGAGACGCTCTAGAGCTAAAAGGAAACGTGACGTGAGTCCTTTCCCCAAGATAAAGCCTGGAATAGCCTACCAAAGCGGAAGCTTGGAGCAGAGTCCTTGAAGCATTAGCTTTAGGTTTGTTTTCTTTGAAGGTTAGTAAGCTTTCAGGACACCGAGGACCTCGCGTGGGCTCCCTATTCCCTGCAAGAACACCTAGTACCGGCAGGCTCCACTAGGCTGCTAAGAAACATCCAGGCCCGGAAACCTTTCCCAGTCACTCTGCGTATGCTGAGTGTAGGGCAACACACTGCACTCTTCCTTGGGAGACCTAGGTTTAATCAGCACTCCAAAGGCTCCAGGAAATCTGTTCTCTTACATCCTACATGTCATGCATATCTTGCCTCATTGCCCTAGGCTGAGCGGCACTGAGAAACCAAAACTGCTTCGCATTCCTTCTAGAGTGTCATACCTTAACACCCCATACTTACAGGAGAAAGTCGGCTTGCTTTCCTGCTGGAAGCAAAGCACAGTTCTACGTCTTACACTGCAGGGTTTTAGAAGAAGCTAAGCCCCGATAGCGTACCTAGAGCCTTCCTTGGGAGAGGCAGTTGGCTACACGGAGAACTCCGTGCCAAGAAAACGTTATTCAGGGAAGGGAGCAGTGTTTAGCTAGAGTGTGTATTTACCTGGTAGAAAGCACAAGGAGGTAGGCTGCGTGTTCGCTGGAAACAGGGACCTGATGGCACAGGCCTTGCTTTCCCATTTTGAATGCTCCATTCATGTTGCCTTAACACTACCTAAATAACAGTTTTAGGACGGGTGTCTAGTCGCAGTAGGCAGGGCTCTGGGAAGGGAACGAGTGTTCTCTCCATCAACAGGGTGCTTTCATAGCCTGGGTGGGAGCTCCTCCTGAGACGCTCTAGAGCTAAAAGGAAACTTGACGGGAGTCCTTTCCTCAAGGTAAAGCCTTGAATAGCCTGCCGAAGCGGAAGCTTGGAGCAGAGTCCTTGAGGCTTAAATTTAGGTCTGCTTTCTTTTAACGTTAGTAAGCTTTTCAGGGCACCAGGACCTCGCGTGGGCACCCTGTTCCCTACTAGAACACAGAGTTCCGGCAGGCTCCCCTGGGCTGCCAAGGAACATCCAGGCCCGGAAACCTTTCCCAGTCACTCTGTGTATGCTGAGTGTAGGGCAACACACTGCACTCTTCCTTGGGAGACCAAGGTTTCCTCAGCACTCCAAAGGCTCCAGGAAATCTGTTCTCGTACATCCTCCATGTCATGGAAATCTGCCTCATTGCCCTAGGCTGAGCGGCACTGAGAAACCAAAACTGCTTCGCATTCCTTCTAGAGTGTCATACCTTAAGACCCCATATTTACAGGAGAGAGTCGGCTTGCATTCCTGCTGTAACCAAAGCCCAGTTCTTGCTCTTCCAGTGCAGGGTTGTAGAAGAAGCTAAACCCCGATAGCGAACCTAGATCTCTCCTTGGTGGACGCCGTTGGCTAGACGCAGAACTCCCTTCCAAACCAACTTTATTCAAGGCAGGGACCAGTGTGGAGCTAGAGTGTATATTGACTTGGTAAAATCACAAGGAGGTGGGCTGCGTGTTCACTGGAAACGGGGAATTTATGGCACAAGGCTTGCCTTTCCATATTGAATGCTCCATGCTTGCTGCCTTGAAGCTACCTAAATAACAGTGTTTTGCACGGGTCCCTGTCACTGTAGGCAGTGTACTGGGAAGGGAAAGAGTTTTCTCTAAATCAACAGGGTGCTTTCATAGCCTGGGTGGGAGCTCCTCCTGAGAGGCTCTAGAGCTAAAAGGAAACTTGACGGGAGTCCTTTCCTCAAGGTAAAGCCTTGAATAGCCTGCCGAAGCGGAAGCTTGGAGCAGAGAACTTGAGGCTTAATTTTAGGTCTGCTTTCTTTTAACGTTAGTAAGCTTTTCAGGTACCGAGGACCTCGCGTGGGCACCCTATTCCCTGCAAGAACACCGGGACCGGCCAGGCTCCCCTGGCCTGCCAGGAAACATCCAGGCCCGGAAAAGTTTCCCAGTCACTCTCTGGATGCTAAGTGTAGGGCAACACACTGCACTCTTCCTTGGAGGAGCTGGATTTCCTCCGCACTCCACCAGCTCCAGGAAATCTGTTCTCTCATTTCCTACATGTCATGCCAATCTGCCTCATTGCCCTAAGCTGATCGGCACTGAGAAACCAAAACTGCTTAGCATTCCTTCTACAAAGTCATACCTGAAGATGCCATACTTACAGGAGAATGTCGGCTTGCGTTCCTGCTGGTACCAAAGCACAGTTCTTCCTCCTACACTGCAGGGTTTTAGAAGAGGCTAAGCCCCGATAGCGTACCTAGAGCGCTCCTTTGGGGAGGCCGTGGCTACACGCAGAACTCCGTGCCAAACCAACTTTATTAAGGAAGGGGCCAGTGTGCAGCTAGAGTGTATATTTACTTGGTAGAAATCACAAGGAGGTAGGCTGCGTTTTCGCTGGAAACGGTCACCTGATGGCACAAGGCTTGCTTTCCCATTTTGAATGCACCACTCATGCTGCCTTGAAGCTACCTAAATTAGAGTTTTCGGACGGGCCTTTAGACACTGTAGGCAGGGCTCTGGGAAGGGAACGAGTGTTCTCTAGATCAACAGGGTGCTTTCATAGCCTGGGTGGGAGCTCCTCCTGAGACGCTCTAGAGCTAAAAGGAAACGTGACGTGAGTCCTTTCCCCAAGATAAAGCCTGGAATAGCCTACCAAAGCGGAAGCTTGGAGCAGAGTCCTTGAAGCATTAGCTTTAGGTTTGTTTTCTTTGAAGGTTAGTAAGCTTTCAGGACACCGAGGACCTCGCGTGGGCTCCCTATTCCCTGCAAGAACACCTAGTACCGGCAGGCTCCACTAGGCTGCTAAGAAACATCCAGGCCCGGAAACCTTTCCCAGTCACTCTGCGTATGCTGAGTGTAGGGCAACACACTGCACTCTTCCTTGGGAGACCTAGGTTTAATCAGCACTCCAAAGGCTCCAGGAAATCTGTTCTCTTACATCCTACATGTCATGCATATCTTGCCTCATTGCCCTAGGCTGAGCGGCACTGAGAAACCAAAACTGCTTCGCATTCCTTCTAGAGTGTCATACCTTAACACCCCATACTTACAGGAGAAAGTCGGCTTGCTTTCCTGCTGGAAGCAAAGCACAGTTCTACGTCTTACACTGCAGGGTTTTAGAAGAAGCTAAGCCCCGATAGCGTACCTAGAGCCTTCCTTGGGAGAGGCAGTTGGCTACACGGAGAACTCCGTGCCAAGAAAACGTTATTCAGGGAAGGGAGCAGTGTTTAGCTAGAGTGTGTATTTACCTGGTAGAAAGCACAAGGAGGTAGGCTGCGTGTTCGCTGGAAACAGGGACCTGATGGCACAGGCCTTGCTTTCCCATTTTGAATGCTCCATTCATGTTGCCTTAACACTACCTAAATAACAGTTTTAGGACGGGTGTCTAGTCGCAGTAGGCAGGGCTCTGGGAAGGGAACGAGTGTTCTCTCCATCAACAGGGTGCTTTCATAGCCTGGGTGGGAGCTCCTCCTGAGACGCTCTAGAGCTAAAAGGAAACTTGACGGGAGTCCTTTCCTCAAGGTAAAGCCTTGAATAGCCTGCCGAAGCGGAAGCTTGGAGCAGAGTCCTTGAGGCTTAAATTTAGGTCTGCTTTCTTTTAACGTTAGTAAGCTTTTCAGGGCACCAGGACCTCGCGTGGGCACCCTGTTCCCTACTAGAACACAGAGTTCCGGCAGGCTCGCCTGGGCTGCCAAGGAACATCCAGGCCCGGAAACCTTTCCCAGTCACTCTGTGTATGCTGAGTGTAGGGCAACACACTGCACTCTTCCTTGGGAGACCAAGGTTTCCTCAGCACTCCAAAGGCTCCAGGAAATCTGTTCTCGTACATCCTCCATGTCATGGAAATCTGCCTCATTGCCCTAGGCTGAGCGGCACTGAGAAACCAAAACTGCTTCGCATTCCTTCTAGAGTGTCATACCTTAAGACCCCATATTTACAGGAGAGAGTCGGCTTGCATTCCTGCTGTAACCAAAGCCCAGTTCTTGCTCTTCCAGTGCAGGGTTGTAGAAGAAGCTAAACCCCGATAGCGAACCTAGATCTCTCCTTGGTGGACGCCGTTGGCTAGACGCAGAACTCCCTGCCAAACCAACTTTATTCAAGGCAGGGACCAGTGTGGAGCTAGAGTGTATATTGACTTGGTAAAATCACAAGGAGGTGGGCTGCGTGTTCACTGGAAACGGGGAATTTATGGCACAAGGCTTGCCTTTCCATATTGAATGCTCCATGCTTGCTGCCTTGAAGCTACCTAAATAACAGTGTTTTGCACGGGTCCCTGTCACTGTAGGCAGTGTACTGGGAAGCGAAAGAGTTTTCTCTAAATCAACAGGGTGCTTTCATAGCCTGGGTGGGAGCTCCTCCTGAGAGGCTCTAGAGCTAAAAGGAAACTTGACGGGAGTCCTTTCCTCAAGGTAAAGCCTTGAATAGCCTGCCGAAGCGGAAGCTTGGAGCAGAGAACTTGAGGCTTAATTTTAGGTCTGCTTTCTTTTAACGTTAGTAAGCTTTTCAGGTACCGAGGACCTCGCGTGGGCACCCTATTCCCTGCAAGAACACCGGGACCGGCCAGGCTCCCCTGGCCTGCCAGGAAACATCCAGGCCCGGAAAAGTTTCCCAGTCACTCTCTGGATGCTAAGTGTAGGGCAACACACTGCACTCTTCCTTGGAGGAGCTGGATTTCCTCCGCACTCCACCAGCTCCAGGAAATCTGTTCTCTCATTTCCTACATGTCATGCCAATCTGCCTCATTGCCCTAAGCTGATCGGCACTGAGAAACCAAAACTGCTTAGCATTCCTTCTACAAAGTCATACCTGAAGATGCCATACTTACAGGAGAATGTCGGCTTGCGTTCCTGCTGGTACCAAAGCACAGTTCTTCCTCCTACACTGCAGGGTTTTAGAAGAGGCTAAGCCCCGATAGCGTACCTAGAGCGCTCCTTTGGGGAGGCCGTGGCTACACGCAGAACTCCGTGCCAAACCAACTTTATTAAGGAAGGGGCCAGTGTGCAGCTAGAGTGTATATTTACTTGGTAGAAATCACAAGGAGGTAGGCTGCGTTTTCGCTGGAAACGGTCACCTGATGGCACAAGGCTTGCTTTCCCATTTTGAATGCACCACTCATGCTGCCTTGAAGCTACCTAAATTAGAGTTTTCGGACGGGCCTTTAGACACTGTAGGCAGGGCTCTGGGAAGGGAACGAGTGTTCTCTAGATCAACAGGGTGCTTTCATAGCCTGGGTGGGAGCTCCTCCTGAGACGCTCTAGAGCTAAAAGGAAACGTGACGTGAGTCCTTTCCCCAAGATAAAGCCTGGAATAGCCTACCAAAGCGGAAGCTTGGAGCAGAGTCCTTGAAGCATTAGCTTTAGGTTTGTTTTCTTTGAAGGTTAGTAAGCTTTCAGGACACCGAGGACCTCGCGTGGGCTCCCTATTCCCTGCAAGAACACCTAGTACCGGCAGGCTCCACTAGGCTGCTAAGAAACATCCAGGCCCGGAAACCTTTCCCAGTCACTCTGCGTATGCTGAGTGTAGGGCAACACACTGCACTCTTCCTTGGGAGACCTAGGTTTAATCAGCACTCCAAAGGCTCCAGGAAATCTGTTCTCTTACATCCTACATGTCATGCATATCTTGCCTCATTGCCCTAGGCTGAGCGGCACTGAGAAACCAAAACTGCTTCGCATTCCTTCTAGAGTGTCATACCTTAACACCCCATACTTACAGGAGAAAGTCGGCTTGCTTTCCTGCTGGAAGCAAAGCACAGTTCTACGTCTTACACTGCAGGGTTTTAGAAGAAGCTAAGCCCCGATAGCGTACCTAGAGCCTTCCTTGGGAGAGGCAGTTGGCTACACGGAGAACTCCGTGCCAAGAAAACGTTATTCAGGGAAGGGAGCAGTGTTTAGCTAGAGTGTGTATTTACCTGGTAGAAAGCACAAGGAGGTAGGCTGCGTGTTCGCTGGAAACAGGGACCTGATGGCACAGGCCTTGCTTTCCCATTTTGAATGCTCCATTCATGTTGCCTTAACACTACCTAAATAACAGTTTTAGGACGGGTGTCTAGTCGCAGTAGGCAGGGCTCTGGGACGGGAACGAGTGTTCTCTCCATCAACAGGGTGCTTTCATAGCCTGGGTGGGAGCTCCTCCTGAGACGCTCTAGAGCTAAAAGGAAACTTGGCGGGAGTCCTTTCCTCAAGGTAAAGCCTTGAATAGCCTGCCGAAGCGGAAGCTTGGAGCAGAGTCCTTGAGGCTTAAATTTAGGTCTGCTTTCTTTTAACGTTAGTAAGCTTTTCAGGGCACCAGGACCTCGCGTGGGCACCCTGTTCCCTACTAGAACACAGAGTTCCGGCAGGCTCCCCTGGGCTGCCAAGGAACATCCAGGCCCGGAAACCTTTCCCAGTCACTCTGTGTATGCTGAGTGTAGGGCAACACACTGCACTCTTCCTTGGGAGACCAAGGTTTCCTCAGCACTCCAAAGGCTCCAGGAAATCTGTTCTCGTACATCCTCCATGTCATGGAAATCTGCCTCATTGCCCTAGGCTGAGCGGCACTGAGAAACCAAAACTGCTTCGCATTCCTTCTAGAGTGTCATACCTTAAGACCCCATATTTACAGGAGAGAGTCGGCTTGCATTCCTGCTGTAACCAAAGCCCAGTTCTTGCTCTTCCAGTGCAGGGTTGTAGAAGAAGCTAAACCCCGATAGCGAACCTAGATCTCTCCTTGGTGGACGCCGTTGGCTAGACGCAGAACTCCCTGCCAAACCAACTTTATTCAAGGCAGGGACCAGTGTGGAGCTAGAGTGTATATTGACTTGGTAAAATCACAAGGAGGTGGGCTGCGTGTTCACTGGAAACGGGGAATTTATGGCACAAGGCTTGCCTTTCCATATTGAATGCTCCATGCTTGCTGCCTTGAAGCTACCTAAATAACAGTGTTTTGCACGGGTCCCTGTCACTGTAGGCAGTGTACTGGGAAGGGAAAGAGTTTTCTCTAAATCAACAGGGTGCTTTCATAGCCTGGGTGGGAGCTCCTCCTGAGAGGCTCTAGAGCTAAAAGGAAACTTGACGGGAGTCCTTTCCTCAAGGTAAAGCCTTGAATAGCCTGCCGAAGCGGAAGCTTGGAGCAGAGAACTTGAGGCTTAATTTTAGGTCTGCTTTCTTTTAACGTTAGTAAGCTTTTCAGGTACCGAGGACCTCGCGTGGGCACCCTATTCCCTGCAAGAACACCGGGACCGGCCAGGCTCCCCTGGCCTGCCAGGAAACATCCAGGCCCGGAAAAGTTTCCCAGTCACTCTCTGGATGCTAAGTGTAGGGCAACACACTGCACTCTTCCTTGGAGGAGCTGGATTTCCTCCGCACTCCACCAGCTCCAGGAAATCTGTTCTCTCATTTCCTACATGTCATGCCAATCTGCCTCATTGCCCTAAGCTGATCGGCACTGAGAAACCAAAACTGCTTAGCATTCCTTCTACAAAGTCATACCTGAAGATGCCATACTTACAGGAGAAAGTCGGCTTGCGTTCCTGCTGGTACCAAAGCACAGTTCTTCCTCCTACACTGCAGGGTTTTAGAAGAGGCTAAGCCCCGATAGCGTACCTAGAGCGCTCCTTTGGGGAGGCCGTGGCTACACGCAGAACTCCGTGCCAAACCAACTTTATTAAGGAAGGGGCCAGTGTGCAGCTAGAGTGTATATTTACTTGGTAGAAATCACAAGGAGGTAGGCTGCGTTTTCGTTGGAAACGGTCACCTGATGGCACAAGGCTTGCTTTCCCATTTTGAATGCACCACTCATGCTGCCTTGAAGCTACCTAAATTAGAGTTTTCGGACGGGCCTTTAGACACTGTAGGCAGGGCTCTGGGAAGGGAACGAGTGTTCTCTAGATCAACAGGGTGCTTTCATAGCCTGGGTGGGAGCTCCTCCTGAGACGCTCTAGAGCTAAAAGGAAACGTGACGTGAGTCCTTTCCCCAAGATAAAGCCTGGAATAGCCTACCAAAGCGGAAGCTTGGAGCAGAGTCCTTGAAGCATTAGCTTTAGGTTTGTTTTCTTTGAAGGTTAGTAAGCTTTCAGGACACCGAGGACCTCGCGTGGGCTCCCTATTCCCTGCAAGAACACCTAGTACCGGCAGCCTCCACTAGGCTGCTAAGAAACATCCAGGCCCGGAAACCTTTCCCAGTCACTCTGCGTATGCTGAGTGTAGGGCAACACACTGCACTCTTCCTTGGGAGACCTAGGATTAATCAGCACTCCAAAGGCTCCAGGAAATCTGTTCTCGTACATCCTACATGTCATGCATATCTTGCCTCATTGCCCTAGGCTGAGCGGCACTGAGAAACCAAAACTGCTTCGCATTCCTTCTAGAGTGTCATACCTTAACACCCCATACTTACAGGAGAAAGTCGGCTTGCTTTCCTGCTGGAAGCAAAGCACAGTTCTACGTCTTACACTGCAGGGTTTTAGAAGAAGCTAAGCCCCGATAGCGTACCTAGAGCCTTCCTTGGGAGAGGCAGTTGGCTACACGGAGAACTCCGTGCCAAGAAAACGTTATTCAGGGAAGGGAGCAGTGTTTAGCTAGAGTGTGTATTTACCTGGTAGAAAGCACAAGGAGGTAGGCTGCGTGTTCGCTGGAAACAGGGACCTGATGGCACAGGCCTTGCTTTCCCATTTTGAATGCTCCATTCATGTTGCCTTAACACTACCTAAATAACAGTTTTAGGACGGGTGTCTAGTCGCAGTAGGCAGGGCTCTGGGACGGGAACGAGTGTTCTCTCCATCAACAGGGTGCTTTCATAGCCTGGGTGGGAGCTCCTCCTGAGACGCTCTAGAGCTAAAAGGAAACTTGGCGGGAGTCCTTTCCTCAAGGTAAAGCCTTGAATAGCCTGCCGAAGCGGAAGCTTGGAGCAGAGTCCTTGAGGCTTAAATTTAGGTCTGCTTTCTTTTAACGTTAGTAAGCTTTTCAGGGCACCAGGACCTCGCGTGGGCACCCTGTTCCCTACTAGAACACAGAGTTCCGGCAGGCTCCCCTGGGCTGCCAAGGAACATCCAGGCCCGGAAACCTTTCCCAGTCACTCTGTGTATGCTGAGTGTAGGGCAACACACTGCACTCTTCCTTGGGAGACCAAGGTTTCCTCAGCACTCCAAAGGCTCCAGGAAATCTGTTCTCGTACATCCTCCATGTCATGGAAATCTGCCTCATTGCCCTAGGCTGAGCGGCACTGAGAAACCAAAACTGCTTCGCATTCCTTCTAGAGTGTCATACCTTAAGACCCCATATTTACAGGAGAGAGTCGGCTTGCATTCCTGCTGTAACCAAAGCCCAGTTCTTGCTCTTCCAGTGCAGGGTTGTAGAAGAAGCTAAACCCCGATAGCGAACCTAGATCTCTCCTTGGTGGACGCCGTTGGCTAGACGCAGAACTCCCTGCCAAACCAACTTTATTCAAGGCAGGGACCAGTGTGGAGCTAGAGTGTATATTGACTTGGTAAAATCACAAGGAGGTGGGCTGCGTGTTCACTGGAAACGGGGAATTTATGGCACAAGGCTTGCCTTTCCATATTGAATGCTCCATGCTTGCTGCCTTGAAGCTACCTAAATAACAGTGTTTTGCACGGGTCCCTGTCACTGTAGGCAGTGTACTGGGAAGGGAAAGAGTTTTCTCTAAATCAACAGGGTGCTTTCATAGCCTGGGTGGGAGCTCCTCCTGAGAGGCTCTAGAGCTAAAAGGAAACTTGACGGGAGTCCTTTCCTCAAGGTAAAGCCTTGAATAGCCTGCCGAAGCGGAAGCTTGGAGCAGAGAACTTGAGGCTTAATTTTAGGTCTGCTTTCTTTTAACGTTAGTAAGCTTTTCAGGTACCGAGGACCTCGCGTGGGCACCCTATTCCCTGCAAGAACACCGGGACCGGCCAGGCTCCCCTGGCCTGCCAGGAAACATCCAGGCCCGGAAAAGTTTCCCAGTCACTCTCTGGATGCTAAGTGTAGGGCAACACACTGCACTCTTCCTTGGAGGAGCTGGATTTCCTCCGCACTCCACCAGCTCCAGGAAATCTGTTCTCTCATTTCCTACATGTCATGCCAATCTGCCTCATTGCCCTAAGCTGATCGGCACTGAGAAACCAAAACTGCTTAGCATTCCTTCTACAAAGTCATACCTGAAGATGCCATACTTACAGGAGAAAGTCGGCTTGCGTTCCTGCTGGTACCAAAGCACAGTTCTTCCTCCTACACTGCAGGGTTTTAGAAGAGGCTAAGCCCCGATAGCGTACCTAGAGCGCTCCTTTGGGGAGGCCGTGGCTACACGCAGAACTCCGTGCCAAACCAACTTTATTAAGGAAGGGGCCAGTGTGCAGCTAGAGTGTATATTTACTTGGTAGAAATCACAAGGAGGTAGGCTGCGTTTTCGTTGGAAACGGTCACCTGATGGCACAAGGCTTGCTTTCCCATTTTGAATGCACCACTCATGCTGCCTTGAAGCTACCTAAATTACAGTTTTCGGACGGGCCTTTAGACACTGTAGGCAGGGCTCTGGGAAGGGAACGAGTGTTCTCTAGATCAACAGGGTGCTTTCATAGCCTGGGTGGGAGCTCCTCCTGAGACGCTCTAGAGCTAAAAGGAAACGTGACGTGAGTCCTTTCCCCAAGATAAAGCCTGGAATAGCCTACCAAAGCGGAAGCTTGGAGCAGAGTCCTTGAAGCATTAGCTTTAGGTTTGTTTTCTTTGAAGGTTAGTAAGCTTTCAGGACACCGAGGACCTCGCGTGGGCTCCCTATTCCCTGCAAGAACACCTAGTACCGGCAGCCTCCACTAGGCTGCTAAGAAACATCCAGGCCCGGAAACCTTTCCCAGTCACTCTGCGTATGCTGAGTGTAGGGCAACACACTGCACTCTTCCTTGGGAGACCTAGGATTAATCAGCACTCCAAAGGCTCCAGGAAATCTGTTCTCGTACATCCTACATGTCATGCATATCTTGCCTCATTGCCCTAGGCTGAGCGGCACTGAGAAACCAAAACTGCTTCGCATTCCTTCTAGAGTGTCATACCTTAACACCCCATACTTACAGGAGAAAGTCGGCTTGCTTTCCTGCTGGAAGCAAAGCACAGTTCTACGTCTTACACTGCAGGGTTTTAGAAGAAGCTAAGCCCCGATAGCGTACCTAGAGCCTTCCTTGGGAGAGGCAGTTGGCTACACGGAGAACTCCGTGCCAAGAAAACGTTATTCAGGGAAGGGACCAGGGTTTAGCTAGAGTGTGTATTTACCTGGTAGAAAGCACAAGGAGGTAGGCTGCGTGTTCGCTGGAAACAGGGACCTGATGGCACAGGCCTTGCTTTCCCCTTTTGAATGCTCCATTCATGTTGCCTTAACACTACCTAAATAACAGTTTTAGGACGGGTGTCTAGTCGCAGTAGGCAGGGCTCTGGGACGGGAACGAGTGTTCTCTCCATCAACAGGGTGCTTTCATAGCCTGGGTGGGAGCTCCTCCTGAGACGCTCTAGAGCTAAAAGGAAACTTGACGGGAGTCCTTTCCTCAAGGTAAAGCCTTGAATAGCCTGCCGAAGCGGAAGCTTGGAGCAGAGTCCTTGAGGCTTAAATTTAGGTCTGCTTTCTTTTAACGTTAGTAAGCTTTTCAGGGCACCAGGACCTCGCGTGGGCACCCTGTTCCCTACTAGAACACAGAGTTCCGGCAGGCTCCCCTGGGCTGCCAAGGAACATCCAGGCCCGGAAACCTTTCCCAGTCACTCTGTGTATGCTGAGTGTAGGGCAACACACTGCACTCTTCCTTGGGAGACCAAGGTTTCCTCAGCACTCCAAAGGCTCCAGGAAATCTGTTCTCGTACATCCTCCATGTCATGGAAATCTGCCTCATTGCCCTAGGCTGAGCGGCACTGAGAAACCAAAACTGCTTCGCATTCCTTCTAGAGTGTCATACCTTAAGACCCCATATTTACAGGAGAGAGTCGGCTTGCATTCCTGCTGTAACCAAAGCCCAGTTCTTGCTCTTCCAGTGCAGGGTTGTAGAAGAAGCTAAACCCCGATAGCGAACCTAGATCTCTCCTTGGTGGACGCCGTTGGCTAGACGCAGAACTCCCTGCCAAACCAACTTTATTCAAGGCAGGGACCAGTGTGGAGCTAGAGTGTATATTGACTTGGTAAAATCACAAGGAGGTGGGCTGCGTGTTCACTGGAAACGGGGAATTTATGGCACAAGGCTTGCCTTTCCATATTGAATGCTCCATGCTTGCTGCCTTGAAGCTACCTAAATAACAGTGTTTTGCACGGGTCCCTGTCACTGTAGGCAGTGTACTGGGAAGGGAAAGAGTTTTCTCTAAATCAACAGGGTGCTTTCATAGCCTGGGTGGGAGCTCCTCCTGAGAGGCTCTAGAGCTAAAAGGAAACTTGACGGGAGTCCTTTCCTCAAGGTAAAGCCTTGAATAGCCTGCCGAAGCGGAAGCTTGGAGCAGAGAACTTGAGGCTTAATTTTAGGTCTGCTTTCTTTTAACGTTAGTAAGCTTTTCAGGTACCGAGGACCTCGCGTGGGCACCCTATTCCCTGCAAGAACACCGGGACCGGCCAGGCTCCCCTGGCCTGCCAGGAAACATCCAGGCCCGGAAAAGTTTCCCAGTCACTCTCTGGATGCTAAGTGTAGGGCAACACACTGCACTCTTCCTTGGAGGAGCTGGATTTCCTCCGCACTCCACCAGCTCCAGGAAATCTGTTCTCTCATTTCCTACATGTCATGCCAATCTGCCTCATTGCCCTAAGCTGATCGGCACTGAGAAACCAAAACTGCTTAGCATTCCTTCTACAAAGTCATACCTGAAGATGCCATACTTACAGGAGAAAGTCGGCTTGCGTTCCTGCTGGTACCAAAGCACAGTTCTTCCTCCTACACTGCAGGGTTTTAGAAGAGGCTAAGCCCCGATAGCGTACCTAGAGCGCTCCTTTGGGGAGGCCGTGGCTACACGCAGAACTCCGTGCCAAACCAACTTTATTAAGGAAGGGGCCAGTGTGCAGCTAGAGTGTATATTTACTTGGTAGAAATCACAAGGAGGTAGGCTGCGTTTTCGTTGGAAACGGTCACCTGATGGCACAAGGCTTGCTTTCCCATTTTGAATGCACCACTCATGCTGCCTTGAAGCTACCTAAATTAGAGTTTTCGGACGGGCCTTTAGACACTGTAGGCAGGGCTCTGGGAAGGGAACGAGTGTTCTCTAGATCAACAGGGTGCTTTCATAGCCTGGGTGGGAGCTCCTCCTGAGACGCTCTAGAGCTAAAAGGAAACGTGACGTGAGTCCTTTCCCCAAGATAAAGCCTGGAATAGCCTACCAAAGCGGAAGCTTGGAGCAGAGTCCTTGAAGCATTAGCTTTAGGTTTGTTTTCTTTGAAGGTTAGTAAGCTTTCAGGACACCGAGGACCTCGCGTGGGCTCCCTATTCCCTGCAAGAACACCTAGTACCGGCAGCCTCCACTAGGCTGCTAAGAAACATCCAGGCCCGGAAACCTTTCCCAGTCACTCTGCGTATGCTGAGTGTAGGGCAACACACTGCACTCTTCCTTGGGAGACCTAGGATTAATCAGCACTCCAAAGGCTCCAGGAAATCTGTTCTCGTACATCCTACATGTCATGCATATCTTGCCTCATTGCCCTAGGCTGAGCGGCACTGAGAAACCAAAACTGCTTCGCATTCCTTCTAGAGTGTCATACCTTAACACCCCATACTTACAGGAGAAAGTCGGCTTGCTTTCCTGCTGGAAGCAAAGCACAGTTCTACGTCTTACACTGCAGGGTTTTAGAAGAAGCTAAGCCCCGATAGCGTACCTAGAGCCTTCCTTGGGAGAGGCAGTTGGCTACACGGAGAACTCCGTGCCAAGAAAACGTTATTCAGGGAAGGGAGCAGTGTTTAGCTAGAGTGTGTATTTACCTGGTAGAAAGCACAAGGAGGTAGGCTGCGTGTTCGCTGGAAACAGGGACCTGATGGCACAGGCCTTGCTTTCCCATTTTGAATGCTCCATTCATGTTGCCTTAACACTACCTAAATAACAGTTTTAGGACGGGTGTCTAGTCGCAGTAGGCAGGGCTCTGGGACGGGAACGAGTGTTCTCTCCATCAACAGGGTGCTTTCATAGCCTGGGTGGGAGCTCCTCCTGAGACGCTCTAGAGCTAAAAGGAAACTTGGCGGGAGTCCTTTCCTCAAGGTAAAGCCTTGAATAGCCTGCCGAAGCGGAAGCTTGGAGCAGAGTCCTTGAGGCTTAAATTTAGGTCTGCTTTCTTTTAACGTTAGTAAGCTTTTCAGGGCACCAGGACCTCGCGTGGGCACCCTGTTCCCTACTAGAACACAGAGTTCCGGCAGGCTCCCCTGGGCTGCCAAGGAACATCCAGGCCCGGAAACCTTTCCCAGTCACTCTGTGTATGCTGAGTGTAGGGCAACACACTGCACTCTTCCTTGGGAGACCAAGGTTTCCTCAGCACTCCAAAGGCTCCAGGAAATCTGTTCTCGTACATCCTCCATGTCATGGAAATCTGCCTCATTGCCCTAGGCTGAGCGGCACTGAGAAACCAAAACTGCTTCGCATTCCTTCTAGAGTGTCATACCTTAAGACCCCATATTTACAGGAGAGAGTCGGCTTGCATTCCTGCTGTAACCAAAGCCCAGTTCTTGCTCTTCCAGTGCAGGGTTGTAGAAGAAGCTAAACCCCGATAGCGAACCTAGATCTCTCCTTGGTGGACGCCGTTGGCTAGACGCAGAACTCCCTGCCAAACCAACTTTATTCAAGGCAGGGACCAGTGTGGAGCTAGAGTGTATATTGACTTGGTAAAATCACAAGGAGGTGGGCTGCGTGTTCACTGGAAACGGGGAATTTATGGCACAAGGCTTGCCTTTCCATATTGAATGCTCCATGCTTGCTGCCTTGAAGCTACCTAAATAACAGTGTTTTGCACGGGTCCCTGTCACTGTAGGCAGTGTACTGGGAAGGGAAAGAGTTTTCTCTAAATCAACAGGGTGCTTTCATAGCCTGGGTGGGAGCTCCTCCTGAGAGGCTCTAGAGCTAAAAGGAAACTTGACGGGAGTCCTTTCCTCAAGGTAAAGCCTTGAATAGCCTGCCGAAGCGGAAGCTTGGAGCAGAGAACTTGAGGCTTAATTTTAGGTCTGCTTTCTTTTAACGTTAGTAAGCTTTTCAGGTACCGAGGACCTCGCGTGGGCACCCTATTCCCTGCAAGAACACCGGGACCGGCCAGGCTCCCCTGGCCTGCCAGGAAACATCCAGGCCCGGAAAAGTTTCCCAGTCACTCTCTGGATGCTAAGTGTAGGGCAACACACTGCACTCTTCCTTGGAGGAGCTGGATTTCCTCCGCACTCCACCAGCTCCAGGAAATCTGTTCTCTCATTTCCTACATTTCATGCCAATCTGCCTCATTGCCCTAAGCTGATCGGCACTGAGAAACCAAAACTGCTTAGCATTCCTTCTACAAAGTCATACCTGAAGATTCCATACTTACAGGAGAATGTCGGCTTGCGTTCCTGCTGGTACCAAAGCACAGTTCTTCCTCCTACACTGCAGGGTTTTAGAAGAGGCTAAGCCCCGATAGCGTACCTAGAGCGCTCCTTTGGGGAGGCCGTGGCTACACGCAGAACTCCGTGCCAAACCAACTTTATTAAGGAAGGGGCCAGTGTGCAGCTAGAGTGTATATTTACTTGGTAGAAATCACAAGGAGGTAGGCTGCGTTTTCGCTGGAAACGGTCACCTGATGGCACAAGGCTTGCTTTCCCATTTTGAATGCACCACTCATGCTGCCTTGAAGCTACCTAAATTAGAGTTTTCGGACGGGCCTTTAGACACTGTAGGCAGGGCTCTGGGAAGGGAACGAGTGTTCTCTAGATCAACAGGGTGCTTTCATAGCCTGGGTGGGAGCTCCTCCTGAGACGCTCTAGAGCTAAAAGGAAACGTGACGTGAGTCCTTTCCCCAAGATAAAGCCTGGAATAGCCTACCAAAGCGGAAGCTTGGAGCAGAGTCCTTGAAGCATTAGCTTTAGGTTTGTTTTCTTTGAAGGTTAGTAAGCTTTCAGGACACCGAGGACCTCGCGTGGGCTCCCTATTCCCTGCAAGAACACCTAGTACCGGCAGGCTCCACTAGGCTGCTAAGAAACATCCAGGCCCGGAAACCTTTCCCAGTCACTCTGCGTATGCTGAGTGTAGGGCAACACACTGCACTCTTCCTTGGGAGACCTAGGTTTAATCAGCACTCCAAAGGCTCCAGGAAATCTGTTCTCTTACATCCTACATGTCATGCATATCTTGCCTCATTGCCCTAGGCTGAGCGGCACTGAGAAACCAAAACTGCTTCGCATTCCTTCTAGAGTGTCATACCTTAACACCCCATACTTACAGGAGAAAGTCGGCTTGCTTTCCTGCTGGAAGCAAAGCACAGTTCTACGTCTTACACTGCAGGGTTTTAGAAGAAGCTAAGCCCCGATAGCGTACCTAGAGCCTTCCTTGGGAGAGGCAGTTGGCTACACGGAGAACTCCGTGCCAAGAAAACGTTATTCAGGGAAGGGAGCAGTGTTTAGCTAGAGTGTGTATTTACCTGGTAGAAAGCACAAGGAGGTAGGCTGCGTGTTCGCTGGAAACAGGGACCTGATGGCACAGGCCTTGCTTTCCCATTTTGAATGCTCCATTCATGTTGCCTTAACACTACCTAAATAACAGTTTTAGGACGGGTGTCTAGTCGCAGTAGGCAGGGCTCTGGGAAGGGAACGAGTGTTCTCTCCATCAACAGGGTGCTTTCATAGCCTGGGTGGGAGCTCCTCCTGAGACGCTCTAGAGCTAAAAGGAAACTTGACGGGAGTCCTTTCCTCAAGGTAAAGCCTTGAATAGCCTGCCGAAGCGGAAGCTTGGAGCAGAGTCCTTGAGGCTTAAATTTAGGTCTGCTTTCTTTTAACGTTAGTAAGCTTTTCAGGGCACCAGGACCTCGCGTGGGCACCCTGTTCCCTACTAGAACACAGAGTTCCGGCAGGCTCCCCTGGGCTGCCAAGGAACATCCAGGCCCGGAAACCTTTCCCAGTCACTCTGTGTATGCTGAGTGTAGGGCAACACACTGCACTCTTCCTTGGGAGACCAAGGTTTCCTCAGCACTCCAAAGGCTCCAGGAAATCTGTTCTCGTACATCCTCCATGTCATGGAAATCTGCCTCATTGCCCTAGGCTGAGCGGCACTGAGAAACCAAAACTGCTTCGCATTCCTTCTAGAGTGTCATACCTTAAGACCCCATATTTACAGGAGAGAGTCGGCTTGCATTCCTGCTGTAACCAAAGCCCAGTTCTTGCTCTTCCAGTGCAGGGTTGTAGAAGAAGCTAAACCCCGATAGCGAACCTAGATCTCTCCTTGGTGGACGCCGTTGGCTAGACGCAGAACTCCCTGCCAAACCAACTTTATTCAAGGCAGGGACCAGTGTGGAGCTAGAGTGTATATTGACTTGGTAAAATCACAAGGAGGTGGGCTGCGTGTTCACTGGAAACGGGGAATTTATGGCACAAGGCTTGCCTTTCCATATTGAATGCTCCATGCTTGCTGCCTTGAAGCTACCTAAATAACAGTGTTTTGCACGGGTCCCTGTCACTGTAGGCAGTGTACTGGGAAGGGAAAGAGTTTTCTCTAAATCAACAGGGTGCTTTCATAGCCTGGGTGGGAGCTCCTCCTGAGAGGCTCTAGAGCTAAAAGGAAACTTGACGGGAGTCCTTTCCTCAAGGTAAAGCCTTGAATAGCCTGCCGAAGCGGAAGCTTGGAGCAGAGAACTTGAGGCTTAATTTTAGGTCTGCTTTCTTTTAACGTTAGTAAGCTTTTCAGGTACCGAGGACCTCGCGTGGGCACCCTATTCCCTGCAAGAACACCGGGACCGGCCAGGCTCCCCTGGCCTGCCAGGAAACATCCAGGCCCGGAAAAGTTTCCCAGTCACTCTCTGGATGCTAAGTGTAGGGCAACACACTGCACTCTTCCTTGGAGGAGCTGGATTTCCTCCGCACTCCACCAGCTCCAGGAAATCTGTTCTCTCATTTCCTACATGTCATGCCAATCTGCCTCATTGCCCTAAGCTGATCGGCACTGAGAAACCAAAACTGCTTAGCATTCCTTCTACAAAGTCATACCTGAAGATGCCATACTTACAGGAGAAAGTCGGCTTGCGTTCCTGCTGGTACCAAAGCACAGTTCTTCCTCCTACACTGCAGGGTTTTAGAAGAGGCTAAGCCCCGATAGCGTACCTAGAGCGCTCCTTTGGGGAGGCCGTGGCTACACGCAGAACTCCGTGCCAAACCAACTTTATTAAGGAAGGGGCCAGTGTGCAGCTAGAGTGTATATTTACTTGGTAGAAATCACAAGGAGGTAGGCTGCGTTTTCGTTGGAAACGGTCACCTGATGGCACAAGGCTTGCTTTCCCATTTTGAATGCACCACTCATGCTGCCTTGAAGCTACCTAAATTAGAGTTTTCGGACGGGCCTTTAGACACTGTAGGCAGGGCTCTGGGAAGGGAACGAGTGTTCTCTAGATCAACAGGGTGCTTTCATAGCCTGGGTGGGAGCTCCTCCTGAGACGCTCTAGAGCTAAAAGGAAACGTGACGTGAGTCCTTTCCCCAAGATAAAGCCTGGAATAGCCTACCAAAGCGGAAGCTTGGAGCAGAGTCCTTGAAGCATTAGCTTTAGGTTTGTTTTCTTTGAAGGATAGTAAGCTTTCAGGACACCGAGGACCTCGCGTGGGCTCCCTATTCCCTGCAAGAACACCTAGTACCGGCAGCCTCCACTAGGCTGCTAAGAAACATCCAGGCCCGGAAACCTTTCCCAGTCACTCTGCGTATGCTGAGTGTAGGGCAACACACTGCACTCTTCCTTGGGAGACCTAGGATTAATCAGCACTCCAAAGGCTCCAGGAAATCTGTTCTCGTACATCCTACATGTCATGCATATCTTGCCTCATTGCCCTAGGCTGAGCGGCACTGAGAAACCAAAACTGCTTCGCATTCCTTCTAGAGTGTCATACCTTAACACCCCATACTTACAGGAGAAAGTCGGCTTGCTTTCCTGCTGGAAGCAAAGCACAGTTCTACGTCTTACACTGCAGGGTTTTAGAAGAAGCTAAGCCCCGATAGCGTACCTAGAGCCTTCCTTGGGAGAGGCAGTTGGCTACACGGAGAACTCCGTGCCAAGAAAACGTTATTCAGGGAAGGGAGCAGTGTTTAGCTAGAGTGTGTATTTACCTGGCAGAAAGCACAAGGAGGTAGGCTGCGTGTTCGCTGGAAACAGGGACCTGATGGCACAGGCCTTGCTTTCCCATTTTGAATGCTCCATTCATGTTGCCTTAACACTACCTAAATAACAGTTTTAGGACGGGTGTCTAGTCGCAGTAGGCAGGGCTCTGGGACGGGAACGAGTGTTCTCTCCATCAACAGGGTGCTTTCATAGCCTGGGTGGGAGCTCCTCCTGAGACGCTCTAGAGCTAAAAGGAAACTTGACGGGAGTCCTTTCCTCAAGGTAAAGCCTTGAATAGCCTGCCGAAGCGGAAGCTTGGAGCAGAGTCCTTGAGGCTTAAATTTAGGTCTGCTTTCTTTTAACGTTAGTAAGCTTTTCAGGGCACCAGGACCTCGCGTGGGCACCCTGTTCCCTACTAGAACACAGAGTTCCGGCAGGCTCCCCTGGGCTGCCAAGGAACATCCAGGCCCGGAAACCTTTCCCAGTCACTCTGTGTATGCTGAGTGTAGGGCAACACACTGCACTCTTCCTTGGGAGACCAAGGTTTCCTCAGCACTCCAAAGGCTCCAGGAAATCTGTTCTCGTACATCCTCCATGTCATGGAAATCTGCCTCATTGCCTTAGGCTGAGCGGCACTGAGAAACCAAAACTGCTTCGCATTCCTTCTAGAGTGTCATACCTTAAGACCCCATATTTACAGGAGAGAGTCGGCTTGCATTCCTGCTGTAACCAAAGCCCAGTTCTTGCTCTTCCAGTGCAGGGTTGTAGAAGAAGCTAAACCCCGATAGCGAACCTAGATCTCTCCTTGGTGGACGCCGTTGGCTAGACGCAGAACTCCCTGCCAAACCAACTTTATTCAAGGCAGGGACCAGTGTGGAGCTAGAGTGTATATTGACTTGGTAAAATCACAAGGAAGTGGGCTGCGTGTTCACTGGAAACGGGGAATTTATGGCACAAGGCTTGCCTTTCCATATTGAATGCTCCATGCTTGCTGCCTTGAAGCTACCTAAATAACAGTGTTTTGCACGGGTCCCTGTCACTGTAGGCAGTGTACTGGGAAGGGAAAGAGTTTTCTCTAAATCAACAGGGTGCTTTCATAGCCTGGGTGGGAGCTCCTCCTGAGAGGCTCTAGAGCTAAAAGGAAACTTGACGGGAGTCCTTTCCTCAAGGTAAAGCCTTGAACAGCCTGCCGAAGCGGAAGCTTGGAGCAGAGAACTTGAGGCTTAATTTTAGGTCTGCTTTCTTTTAACGTTAGTAAGCTTTTCAGGTACCGAGGACCTCGCGTGGGCACCCTATTCCCTGCAAGAACACCGGGACCGGCCAGGCTCCCCTGGCCTGCCAGGAAACATCCAGGCCCGGAAAAGTTTCCCAGTCACTCTCTGGATGCTAAGTGTAGGGCAACACACTGCACTCTTCCTTGGAGGAGCTGGATTTCCTCCGCACTCCACCAGCTCCAGGAAATCTGTTCTCTCATTTCCTACATTTCATGCCAATCTGCCTCATTGCCCTAAGCTGATCGGCACTGAGAAACCAAAACTGCTTAGCATTCCTTCTACAAAGTCATACCTGAAGATGCCATACTTACAGGAGAATGTCGGCTTGCGTTCCTGCTGGTACCAAAGCACAGTTCTTCCTCCTACACTGCAGGGTTTTAGAAGAGGCTAAGCCCCGATAGCGTACCTAGAGCGCTCCTTTGGGGAGGCCGTGGCTACACGCAGAACTCCGTGCCAAACCAACTTTATTAAGGAAGGGGCCAGTGTGCAGCTAGAGTGTATATTTACTTGGTAGAAATCACAAGGAGGTAGGCTGCGTTTTCGCTGGAAACGGTCACCTGATGGCACAAGGCTTGCTTTCCCATTTTGAATGCACCACTCATGCTGCCTTGAAGCTACCTAAATTAGAGTTTTCGGACGGGCCTTTAGACACTGTAGGCAGGGCTCTGGGAAGGGAACGAGTGTTCTCTAGATCAACAGGGTGCTTTCATAGCCTGGGTGGGAGCTCCTCCTGAGACGCTCTAGAGCTAAAAGGAAACGTGACGTGAGTCCTTTCCCCAAGATAAAGCCTGGAATAGCCTACCAAAGCGGAAGCTTGGAGCAGAGTCCTTGAAGCATTAGCTTTAGGTTTGTTTTCTTTGAAGGTTAGTAAGCTTTCAGGACACCGAGGACCTCGCGTGGGCTCCCTATTCCCTGCAAGAACACCTAGTACCGGCAGGCTCCACTAGGCTGCTAAGAAACATCCAGGCCCGGAAACCTTTCCCAGTCACTCTGCGTATGCTGAGTGTAGGGCAACACACTGCACTCTTCCTTGGGAGACCTAGGTTTAATCAGCACTCCAAAGGCTCCAGGAAATCTGTTCTCTTACATCCTACATGTCATGCATATCTTGCCTCATTGCCCTAGGCTGAGCGGCACTGAGAAACCAAAACTGCTTCGCATTCCTTCTAGAGTGTCATACCTTAACACCCCATACTTACAGGAGAAAGTCGGCTTGCTTTCCTGCTGGAAGCAAAGCACAGTTCTACGTCTTACACTGCAGGGTTTTAGAAGAAGCTAAGCCCCGATAGCGTACCTAGAGCCTTCCTTGGGAGAGGCAGTTGGCTACACGGAGAACTCCGTGCCAAGAAAACGTTATTCAGGGAAGGGAGCAGTGTTTAGCTAGAGTGTGTATTTACCTGGTAGAAAGCACAAGGAGGTAGGCTGCGTGTTCGCTGGAAACAGGGACCTGATGGCACAGGCCTTGCTTTCCCATTTTGAATGCTCCATTCATGTTGCCTTAACACTACCTAAATAACAGTTTTAGGACGGGTGTCTAGTCTCAGTAGGCAGGGCTCTGGGAAGGGAACGAGTGTTCTCTCCATCAACAGGGTGCTTTCATAGCCTGGGTGGGAGCTCCTCCTGAGACGCTCTAGAGCTAAAAGGAAACTTGACGGGAGTCCTTTCCTCAAGGTAAAGCCTTGAATAGCCTGCCGAAGCGGAAGCTTGGAGCAGAGTCCTTGAGGCTTAAATTTAGGTCTGCTTTCTTTTAACGTTAGTAAGCTTTTCAGGGCACCAGGACCTCGCGTGGGCACCCTGTTCCCTACTAGAACACAGAGTTCCGGCAGGCTCCCCTGGGCTGCCAAGGAACATCCAGGCCCGGAAACCTTTCCCAGTCACTCTGTGTATGCTGAGTGTAGGGCAACACACTGCACTCTTCCTTGGGAGACCAAGGTTTCCTCAGCACTCCAAAGGCTCCAGGAAATCTGTTCTCGTACATCCTCCATGTCATGGAAATCTGCCTCATTGCCCTAGGCTGAGCGGCACTGAGAAACCAAAACTGCTTCGCATTCCTTCTAGAGTGTCATACCTTAAGACCCCATATTTACAGGAGAGAGTCGGCTTGCATTCCTGCTGTAACCAAAGCCCAGTTCTTGCTCTTCCAGTGCAGGGTTGTAGAAGAAGCTAAACCCCGATAGCGAACCTAGATCTCTCCTTGGTGGACGCCGTTGGCTAGACGCAGAACTCCCTGCCAAACCAACTTTATTCAAGGCAGGGACCAGTGTGGAGCTAGAGTGTATATTGACTTGGTAAAATCACAAGGAGGTGGGCTGCGTGTTCACTGGAAACGGGGAATTTATGGCACAAGGCTTGCCTTTCCATATTGAATGCTCCATGCTTGCTGCCTTGAAGCTACCTAAATAACAGTGTTTTGCACGGGTCCCTGTCACTGTAGGCAGTGTACTGGGAAGGGAAAGAGTTTTCTCTAAATCAACAGGGTGCTTTCATAGCCTGGGTGGGAGCTCCTCCTGAGAGGCTCTAGAGCTAAAAGGAAACTTGACGGGAGTCCTTTCCTCAAGGTAAAGCCTTGAATAGCCTGCCGAAGCGGAAGCTTGGAGCAGAGAACTTGAGGCTTAATTTTAGGTCTGCTTTCTTTTAACGTTAGTAAGCTTTTCAGGTACCGAGGACCTCGCGTGGGCACCCTATTCCCTGCAAGAACACCGGGACCGGCCAGGCTCCCCTGGCCTGCCAGGAAACATCCAGGCCCGGAAAAGTTTCCCAGTCACTCTCTGGATGCTAAGTGTAGGGCAACACACTGCACTCTTCCTTGGAGGAGCTGGATTTCCTCCGCACTCCACCAGCTCCAGGAAATCTGTTCTCTCATTTCCTACATGTCATGCCAATCTGCCTCATTGCCCTAAGCTGATCGGCACTGAGAAACCAAAACTGCTTAGCATTCCTTCTACAAAGTCATACCTGAAGATGCCATATTTACAGGAGAAAGTCGGCTTGCGTTCCTGCTGGTACCAAAGCACAGTTCTTCCTCCTACACTGCAGGGTTTTAGAAGAGGCTAAGCCCCGATAGCGTACCTAGAGCGCTCCTTTGGGGAGGCCGTGGCTACACGCAGAACTCCGTGCCAAACCAACTTTATTAAGGAAGGGGCCAGTGTGCAGCTAGAGTGTATATTTACTTGGTAGAAATCACAAGGAGGTAGGCTGCGTTTTCGCTGGAAACGGTCACCTGATGGCACAAGGCTTGCTTTCCCATTTTGAATGCACCACTCATGCTGCCTTGAAGCTACCTAAATTAGAGTTTTCGGACGGGCCTTTAGACACTGTAGGCAGGGCTCTGGGAAGGGAACGAGTGTTCTCTAGATCAACAGGGTGCTTTCATAGCCTGGGTGGGAGCTCCTCCTGAGACGCTCTAGAGCTAAAAGGAAACGTGACGTGAGTCCTTTCCCCAAGATAAAGCCTGGAATAGCCTACCAAAGCGGAAGCTTGGAGCAGAGTCCTTGAAGCATTAGCTTTAGGTTTGTTTTCTTTGAAGGTTAGTAAGCTTTCAGGACAACGAGGACCTCGCGTGGGCTCCCTATTCCCTGCAAGAACACCTAGTACCGGCAGCCTCCACTAGGCTGCTAAGAAACATCCAGGCCCGGAAACCTTTCCCAGTCACTCTGCGTATGCTGAGTGTAGGGCAACACACTGCACTCTTCCTTGGGAGACCTAGGATTAATCAGCACTCCAAAGGCTCCAGGAAATCTGTTCTCGTACATCCTACATGTCATGCATATCTTGCCTCATTGCCCTAGGCTGAGCGGCACTGAGAAACCAAAACTGCTTCGCATTCCTTCTAGAGTGTCATACCTTAACACCCCATACTTACAGGAGAAAGTCGGCTTGCTTTCCTGCTGGAAGCAAAGCACAGTTCTACGTCTTACACTGCAGGGTTTTAGAAGAAGCTAAGCCCCGATAGCGTACCTAGAGCCTTCCTTGGGAGAGGCAGTTGGCTACACGGAGAACTCCGTGCCAAGAAAACGTTATTCAGGGAAGGGAGCAGTGTTTAGCTAGAGTGTGTATTTACCTGGCAGAAAGCACAAGGAGGTAGGCTGCGTGTTCGCTGGAAACAGGGACCTGATGGCACAGGCCTTGCTTTCCCATTTTGAATGCTCCATTCATGTTGCCTTAACACTACCTAAATAACAGTTTTAGGACGGGTGTCTAGTCGCAGTAGGCAGGGCTCTGGGACGGGAACGAGTGTTCTCTCCATCAACAGGGTGCTTTCATAGCCTGGGTGGGAGCTCCTCCTGAGACGCTCTAGAGCTAAAAGGAAACTTGACGGGAGTCCTTTCCTCAAGGTAAAGCCTTGAATAGCCTGCCGAAGCGGAAGCTTGGAGCAGAGTCCTTGAGGCTTAAATTTAGGTCTGCTTTCTTTTAACGTTAGTAAGCTTTTCAGGGCACCAGGACCTCGCGTGGGCACCCTGTTCCCTACTAGAACACAGAGTTCCGGCAGGCTCCCCTGGGCTGCCAAGGAACATCCAGGCCCGGAAACCTTTCCCAGTCACTCTGTGTATGCTGAGTGTAGGGCAACACACTGCACTCTTCCTTGGGAGACCAAGGTTTCCTCAGCACTCCAAAGGCTCCAGGAAATCTGTTCTCGTACATCCTCCATGTCATGGAAATCTGCCTCATTGCCTTAGGCTGAGCGGCACTGAGAAACCAAAACTGCTTCGCATTCCTTCTAGAGTGTCATACCTTAAGACCCCATATTTACAGGAGAGAGTCGGCTTGCATTCCTGCTGTAACCAAAGCCCAGTTCTTGCTCTTCCACTGCAGGGTTGTAGAAGAAGCTAAACCCCGATAGCGAACCTAGATCTCTCCTTGGTGGACGCCGTTGGCTAGACGCAGAACTCCCTGCCAAACCAACTTTATTCAAGGCAGGGACCAGTGTGGAGCTAGAGTGTATATTGACTTGGTAAAATCACAAGGAAGTGGGCTGCGTGTTCACTGGAAACGGGGAATTTATGGCACAAGGCTTGCCTTTCCATATTGAATGCTCCATGCTTGCTGCCTTGAAGCTACCTAAATAACAGTGTTTTGCACGGGTCCCTGTCACTGTAGGCAGTGTACTGGGAAGGGAAAGAGTTTTCTCTAAATCAACAGGGTGCTTTCATAGCCTGGGTGGGAGCTCCTCCTGAGAGGCTCTAGAGCTAAAAGGAAACTTGACGGGAGTCCTTTCCTCAAGGTAAAGCCTTGAATAGCCTGCCGAAGCGGAAGCTTGGAGCAGAGAACTTGAGGCTTAATTTTAGGTCTGCTTTCTTTTAACGTTAGTAAGCTTTTCAGGTACCGAGGACCTCGCGTGGGCACCCTATTCCCTGCAAGAACACCGGGACCGGCCAGGCTCCCCTGGCCTGCCAGGAAACATCCAGGCCCGGAAAAGTTTCCCAGTCACTCTCTGGATGCTAAGTGTAGGGCAACACACTGCACTCTTCCTTGGAGGAGCTGGATTTCCTCCGCACTCCACCAGCTCCAGGAAATCTGTTCTCTCATTTCCTACATTTCATGCCAATCTGCCTCATTGCCCTAAGCTGATCGGCACTGAGAAACCAAAACTGCTTAGCATTCCTTCTACAAAGTCATACCTGAAGATGCCATACTTACAGGAGAATGTCGGCTTGCGTTCCTGCTGGTACCAAAGCACAGTTCTTCCTCCTACACTGCAGGGTTTTAGAAGAGGCTAAGCCCCGATAGCGTACCTAGAGCGCTCCTTTGGGGAGGCCGTGGCTACACGCAGAACTCCGTGCCAAACCAACTTTATTAAGGAAGGGGCCAGTGTGCAGCTAGAGTGTATATTTACTTGGTAGAAATCACAAGGAGGTAGGCTGCGTTTTCGCTGGAAACGGTCACCTGATGGCACAAGGCTTGCTTTCCCATTTTGAATGCACCACTCATGCTGCCTTGAAGCTACCTAAATTAGAGTTTTCGGACGGGCCTTTAGACACTGTAGGCAGGGCTCTGGGAAGGGAACGAGTGTTCTCTAGATCAACAGGGTGCTTTCATAGCCTGGGTGGGAGCTCCTCCTGAGACGCTCTAGAGCTAAAAGGAAACGTGACGTGAGTCCTTTCCCCAAGATAAAGCCTGGAATAGCCTACCAAAGCGGAAGCTTGGAGCAGAGTCCTTGAAGCATTAGCTTTAGGTTTGTTTTCTTTGAAGGTTAGTAAGCTTTCAGGACACCGAGGACCTCGCGTGGGCTCCCTATTCCCTGCAAGAACACCTAGTACCGGCAGGCTCCACTAGGCTGCTAAGAAACATCCAGGCCCGGAAACCTTTCCCAGTCACTCTGCGTATGCTGAGTGTAGGGCAACACACTGCACTCTTCCTTGGGAGACCTAGGTTTAATCAGCACTCCAAAGGCTCCAGGAAATCTGTTCTCTTACATCCTACATGTCATGCATATCTTGCCTCATTGCCCTAGGCTGAGCGGCACTGAGAAACCAAAACTGCTTCGAATTCCTTCTAGAGTGTCATACCTTAACACCCCATACTTACAGGAGAAAGTCGGCTTGCTTTCCTGCTGGAAGCAAAGCACAGTTCTACGTCTTACACTGCAGGGTTTTAGAAGAAGCTAAGCCCCGATAGCGTACCTAGAGCCTTCCTTGGGAGAGGCAGTTGGCTACACGGAGAACTCCGTGCCAAGAAAACGTTATTCAGGGAAGGGAGCAGTGTTTAGCTAGAGTGTGTATTTACCTGGTAGAAAGCACAAGGAGGTAGGCTGCGTGTTCGCTGGAAACAGGGACCTGATGGCACAGGCCTTGCTTTCCCATTTTGAATGCTCCATTCATGTTGCCTTAACACTACCTAAATAACAGTTTTAGGACGGGTGTCTAGTCTCAGTAGGCAGGGCTCTGGGAAGGGAACGAGTGTTCTCTCCATCAACAGGGTGCTTTCATAGCCTGGGTGGGAGCTCCTCCTGAGACGCTCTAGAGCTAAAAGGAAACTTGACGGGAGTCCTTTCCTCAAGGTAAAGCCTTGAATAGCCTGCCGAAGCGGAAGCTTGGAGCAGAGTCCTTGAGGCTTAAATTTAGGTCTGCTTTCTTTTAACGTTAGTAAGCTTTTCAGGGCACCAGGACCTCGCGTGGGCACCCTGTTCCCTACTAGAACACAGAGTTCCGGCAGGCTCCCCTGGGCTGCCAAGGAACATCCAGGCCCGGAAACCTTTCCCAGTCACTCTGTGTATGCTGAGTGTAGGGCAACACACTGCACTCTTCCTTGGGAGACCAAGGTTTCCTCAGCACTCCAAAGGCTCCAGGAAATCTGTTCTCGTACATCCTCCATGTCATGGAAATCTGCCTCATTGCCCTAGGCTGAGCGGCACTGAGAAACCAAAACTGCTTCGCATTCCTTCTAGAGTGTCATACCTTAAGACCCCATATTTACAGGAGAGAGTCGGCTTGCATTCCTGCTGTAACCAAAGCCCAGTTCTTGCTCTTCCAGTGCAGGGTTGTAGAAGAAGCTAAACCCCGATAGCGAACCTAGATCTCTCCTTGGTGGACGCCGTTGGCTAGACGCAGAACTCCCTGCCAAACCAACTTTATTCA
Organism: Balaenoptera physalus; assembly: GCF_965194825.1. NCBI lineage: Eukaryota > Metazoa > Chordata > Mammalia > Artiodactyla > Balaenopteridae > Balaenoptera > Balaenoptera physalus. The sequence goes on along the minus strand of NW_028125669.1, from coordinate 111,942 downwards.
AGGCAGGGACCAGTGTGGAGCTAGAGTGTATATTGACTTGGTAAAATCACAAGGAGGTGGGCTGCGTGTTCACTGGAAACGGGGAATTTATGGCACAAGGCTTGCCTTTCCATATTGAATGCTCCATGCTTGCTGCCTTGAAGCTACCTAAATAACAGTGTTTTGCACGGGTCCCTGTCACTGTAGGCAGTGTACTGGGAAGGGAAAGAGTTTTCTCTAAATCAACAGGGTGCTTTCATAGCCTGGGTGGGAGCTCCTCCTGAGAGGCTCTAGAGCTAAAAGGAAACTTGACGGGAGTCCTTTCCTCAAGGTAAAGCCTTGAATAGCCTGCCGAAGCGGAAGCTTGGAGCAGAGAACTTGAGGCTTAATTTTAGGTCTGCTTTCTTTTAACGTTAGTAAGCTTTACAGGTACCGAGGACCTCGCGTGGGCACCCTATTCCCTGCAAGAACACCGGGACCGGCCAGGCTCCCCTGGCCTGCCAGGAAACATCCAGGCCCGGAAAAGTTTCCCAGTCACTCTCTGGATGCTAAGTGTAGGGCAACACACTGCACTCTTCCTTGGAGGAGCTGGATTTCCTCCGCACTCCACCAGCTCCAGGAAATCTGTTCTCTCATTTCCTACATGTCATGCCAATCTGCCTCATTGCCCTAAGCTGATCGGCACTGAGAAACCAAAACTGCTTAGCATTCCTTCTACAAAGTCATACCTGAAGATGCCATATTTACAGGAGAAAGTCGGCTTGCGTTCCTGCTGGTACCAAAGCACAGTTCTTCCTCCTACACTGCAGGGTTTTAGAAGAGGCTAAGCCCCGATAGCGTACCTAGAGCGCTCCTTTGGGGAGGCCGTGGCTACACGCAGAACTCCGTGCCAAACCAACTTTATTAAGGAAGGGGCCAGTGTGCAGCTAGAGTGTATATTTACTTGGTAGAAATCACAAGGAGGTAGGCTGCGTTTTCGCTGGAAACGGTCACCTGATGGCACAAGGCTTGCTTTCCCATTTTGAATGCACCACTCATGCTGCCTTGAAGCTACCTAAATTACAGTTTTCGGACGGGCCTTTAGACACTGTAGGCAGGGCTCTGGGAAGGGAACGAGTGTTCTCTAGATCAACAGGGTGCTTTCATAGCCTGGGTGGGAGCTCCTCCTGAGACGCTCTAGAGCTAAAAGGAAACGTGACGTGAGTCCTTTCCCCAAGATAAAGCCTGGAATAGCCTACCAAAGCGGAAGCTTGGAGCAGAGTCCTTGAAGCATTAGCTTTAGGTTTGTTTTCTTTGAAGGTTAGTAAGCTTTCAGGACAACGAGGACCTCGCGTGGGCTCCCTATTCCCTGCAAGAACACCTAGTACCGGCAGCCTCCACTAGGCTGCTAAGAAACATCCAGGCCCGGAAACCTTTCCCAGTCACTCTGCGTATGCTGAGTGTAGGGCAACACACTGCACTCTTCCTTGGGAGACCTAGGATTAATCAGCACTCCAAAGGCTCCAGGAAATCTGTTCTCGTACATCCTACATGTCATGCATATCTTGCCTCATTGCCCTAGGCTGAGCGGCACTGAGAAACCAAAACTGCTTCGCATTCCTTCTAGAGTGTCATACCTTAACACCCCATACTTACAGGAGAAAGTCGGCTTGCTTTCCTGCTGGAAGCAAAGCACAGTTCTACGTCTTACACTGCAGGGTTTTAGAAGAAGCTAAGCCCCGATAGCGTACCTAGAGCCTTCCTTGGGAGAGGCAGTTGGCTACACGGAGAACTCCGTGCCAAGAAAACGTTATTCAGGGAAGGGAGCAGTGTTTAGCTAGAGTGTGTATTTACCTGGTAGAAAGCACAAGGAGGTAGGCTGCGTGTTCGCTGGAAACAGGGACCTGATGGCACAGGCCTTGCTTTCCCATTTTGAATGCTCCATTCATGTTGCCTTAACACTACCTAAATAACAGTTTTAGGACGGGTGTCTAGTCGCAGTAGGCAGGGCTCTGGGACGGGAACGAGTGTTCTCTCCATCAACAGGGTGCTTTCATAGCCTGGGTGGGAGCTCCTCCTGAGACGCTCTAGAGCTAAAAGGAAACTTGACGGGAGTCCTTTCCTCAAGGTAAAGCCTTGAATAGCCTGCCGAAGCGGAAGCTTGGAGCAGAGTCCTTGAGGCTTAAATTTAGGTCTGCTTTCTTTTAACGTTAGTAAGCTTTTCAGGGCACCAGGACCTCGCGTGGGCACCCTATTCCCTACTAGAACACAGAGTTCCGGCAGGCTCGCCTGGGCTGCCAAGGAACATCCAGGCCCGGAAACCTTTCCCAGTCACTCTGTGTATGCTGAGTGTAGGGCAACACACTGCACTCTTCCTTGGGAGACCAAGGTTTCCTCAGCACTCCAAAGGCTCCAGGAAATCTGTTCTCGTACATCCTCCATGTCATGGAAATCTGCCTCATTGCCCTAGGCTGAGCGGCACTGAGAAACCAAAACTGCTTCGCATTCCTTCTAGAGTGTCATACCTTAAGACCCCATATTTACAGGAGAGAGTCGGCTTGCATTCCTGCTGTAACCAAAGCCCAGTTCTTGCTCTTCCAGTGCAGGGTTGTAGAAGAAGCTAAACCCCGATAGCGAACCTAGATCTCTCCTTGGTGGACGCCGTTGGCTAGACGCAGAACTCCCTGCCAAACCAACTTTATTCAAGGCAGGGACCAGTGTGGAGCTAGAGTGTATATTGACTTGGTAAAAGCACAAGGAGGTGGGCTGCGTGTTCACTGGAAACGGGGAATTTATGGCACAAGGCTTGCCTTTCCATATTGAATGCTCCATGCTTGCTGCCTTGAAGCTACCTAAATAACAGTGTTTTGCACGGGTCCCTGTCACTGTAGGCAGTGTACTGGGAAGGGAAAGAGTTTTCTCTAAATCAACAGGGTGCTTTCATAGCCTGGGTGGGAGCTCCTCCTGAGAGGCTCTAGAGCTAAAAGGAAACTTGACGGGAGTCCTTTCCTCAAGGTAAAGCCTTGAATAGCCTGCCGAAGCGGAAGCTTGGAGCAGAGAACTTGAGGCTTAATTTTAGGTCTGCTTTCTTTTAACGTTAGTAAGCTTTTCAGGTACCGAGGACCTCGCGTGGGCACCCTATTCCCTGCAAGAACACCGGGACCGGCCAGGCTCCCCTGGCCTGCCAGGAAACATCCAGGCCCGGAAAAGTTTCCCAGTCACTCTCTGGATGCTAAGTGTAGGGCAACACACTGCACTCTTCCTTGGAGGAGCTGGATTTCCTCCGCACTCCACCAGCTCCAGGAAATCTGTTCTCTCATTTCCTACATGTCATGCCAATCTGCCTCATTGCCCTAAGCTGATCGGCACTGAGAAACCAAAACTGCTTAGCATTCCGTCTACAAAGTCGTACCTGAAGATGCCATACTTACAGGAGAAAGTCGGCTTGCGTTCCTGCTGGTACCAAAGCACAGTTCTTCCTCCTACACTGCAGGGTTTTAGAAGAGGCTAAGCCCCGATAGCGTACCTAGAGCGCTCCTTTGGGGAGGCCGTGGCTACACGCAGAACTCCGTGCCAAACCAACTTTATTAAGGAAGGGGCCAGTGTGCAGCTAGAGTGTATATTTACTTGGTAGAAATCACAAGGAGGTAGGCTGCGTTTTCGCTGGAAACGGTCACCTGATGGCACAAGGCTTGCTTTACCATTTTGAATGCACCACTCATGCTGCCTTGAAGCTACCTAAATTACAGTTTTCGGACGGGCCTTTAGACACTGTAGGCAGGGCTCTGGGAAGGGAACGAGTGTTCTCTAGATCAACAGGGTGCTTTCATAGCCTGGGTGGGAGCTCCTCCTGAGACGCTCTAGAGCTAAAAGGAAACGTGACGTGAGTCCTTTCCCCAAGATAAAGCCTGGAATAGCCTACCAAAGCGGAAGCTTGGAGCAGAGTCCTTGAAGCATTAGCTTTAGGTTTGTTTTCTTTGAAGGTTAGTAAGCTTTCAGGACACCGAGGACCTCGCGTGGGCTCCCTATTCCCTGCAAGAACACCTAGTACCGGCAGGCTCCACTAGGCTGCTAAGAAACATCCAGGCCCGGAAACCTTTCCCAGTCACTCTGCGTATGCTGAGTGTAGGGCAACACACTGCACTCTTCCTTGGGAGACCTAGGTTTCCTCCGCACTCCAAAGGCTCCAGGAAATCTGTTCTCTTACATCCTACATGTCATGCATATCTTGCCTCATTGCCCTAGGCCGAGCGGCACTGAGAAACCAAAACTGCTTCGCATTCCTTCTAGAGTGTCATACCTTAACACCCCATACTTACAGGAGAAAGTCGGCTTGCTTTCCTGCTGGAAGCAAAGCACAGTTCTACGTCTTACACTGCAGGGTTTTAGAAGAAGCTAAGCCCCGATAGCGTACCTAGAGCCTTCCTTGGGAGAGGCAGTTGGCTACACAGAGAACTCCGTGCCAAGAAAACGTTATTCAGGGAAGGGAGCAGTGTTTAGCTAGAGTGTGTATTTACCTGGTAGAAAGCACAAGGAGGTAGGCTGCGTGTTCGCTGGAAACAGGGACCTGATGGCACAGGCCTTGCTTTCCCATTTTGAATGCTCCATTCATGTTGCCTTAACACTACCTAAATAACAGTTTTAGGACGGGTGTCTAGTCGCAGTAGGCAGGGCTCTGGGAAGGGAACGAGTGTTCTCTCCATCAACAGGGTGCTTTCATAGCCTGGGTGGGAGCTCCTCCTGAGACGCTCTAGAGCTAAAAGGAAACTTGACGGGAGTCCTTTCCTCAAGGTAAAGCCTTGAATAGCCTGCCGAAGCGGAAGCTTGGAGCAGAGTCCTTGAGGCTTAAATTTAGGTCTGCTTTCTTTTAACGTTAGTAAGCTTTTCAGGGCACCAGGACCTCGCGTGGGCACCCTGTTCCCTACTAGAACACAGAGTTCCGGCAGGCTCCCCTGGGCTGCCAAGGAACATCCAGGCCCGGAAACCTTTCCCAGTCACTCTGTGTATGCTGAGTGTAGGGCAACACACTGCACTCTTCCTTGGGAGACCAAGGTTTCCTCAGCACTCCAAAGGCTCCAGGAAATCTGTTCTCGTACATCCTCCATGTCATGGAAATCTGCCTCATTGCCCTAGGCTGAGCGGCACTGAGAAACCAAAACTGCTTCGCATTCCTTCTAGAGTGTCATACCTTAAGACCCCATATTTACAGGAGAGAGTCGGCTTGCATTCCTGCTGTAACCAAAGCCCAGTTCTTGCTCTTCCAGTGCAGGGTTGTAGAAGAAGCTAAACCCCGATAGCGAACCTAGATCTCTCCTTGGTGGACGCCGTTGGCTAGACGCAGAACTCCCTGCCAAACCAACTTTATTCAAGGCAGGGACCAGTGTGGAGCTAGAGTGTATATTGACTTGGTAAAATCACAAGGAGGTGGGCTGCGTGTTCACTGGAAACGGGGAATTTATGGCACAAGGCTTGCCTTTCCATATTGAATGCTCCATGCTTGCTGCCTTGAAGCTACCTAAATAACAGTGTTTTGCACGGGTCCCTGTCACTGTAGGCAGTGTACTGGGAAGGGAAAGAGTTTTCTCTAAATCAACAGGGTGCTTTCATAGCCTGGGTGGGAGCTCCTCCTGAGAGGCTCTAGAGCTAAAAGGAAACTTGACGGGAGTCCTTTCCTCAAGGTAAAGCCTTGAATAGCCTGCCGAAGCGGAAGCTTGGAGCAGAGAACTTGAGGCTTAATTTTAGGTCTGCTTTCTTTTAACGTTAGTAAGCTTTTCAGGTACCGAGGACCTCGCGTGGGCACCCTATTCCCTGCAAGAACACCGGGACCGGCCAGGCTCCCCTGGCCTGCCAGGAAACATCCAGGCCCGGAAAAGTTTCCCAGTCACTCTCTGGATGCTAAGTGTAGGGCAACACACTGCACTCTTCCTTGGAGGAGCTGGATTTCCTCCGCACTCCACCAGCTCCAGGAAATCTGTTCTCTCATTTCCTACATGTCATGCCAATCTGCCTCATTGCCCTAAGCTGATCGGCACTGAGAAACCAAAACTGCTTAGCATTCCTTCTACAAAGTCATACCTGAAGATGCCATACTTACAGGAGAATGTCGGCTTGCGTTCCTGCTGGTACCAAAGCACAGTTCTTCCTCCTACACTGCAGGGTTTTAGAAGAGGCTAAGCCCCGATAGCGTACCTAGAGCGCTCCTTTGGGGAGGCCGTGGCTACACGCAGAACTCCGTGCCAAACCAACTTTATTAAGGAAGGGGCCAGTGTGCAGCTAGAGTGTATATTTACTTGGTAGAAATCACAAGGAGGTAGGCTGCGTTTTCGCTGGAAACGGTCACCTGATGGCACAAGGCTTGCTTTCCCATTTTGAATGCACCACTCATGCTGCCTTGAAGCTACCTAAATTAGAGTTTTCGGACGGGCCTTTAGACACTGTAGGCAGGGCTCTGGGAAGGGAACGAGTGTTCTCTAGATCAACAGGGTGCTTTCATAGCCTGGGTGGGAGCTCCTCCTGAGACGCTCTAGAGCTAAAAGGAAACGTGACGTGAGTCCTTTCCCCAAGATAAAGCCTGGAATAGCCTACCAAAGCGGAAGCTTGGAGCAGAGTCCTTGAAGCATTAGCTTTAGGTTTGTTTTCTTTGAAGGTTAGTAAGCTTTCAGGACACCGAGGACCTCGCGTGGGCTCCCTATTCCCTGCAAGAACACCTAGTACCGGCAGGCTCCACTAGGCTGCTAAGAAACATCCAGGCCCGGAAACCTTTCCCAGTCACTCTGCGTATGCTGAGTGTAGGGCAACACACTGCACTCTTCCTTGGGAGACCTAGGTTTAATCAGCACTCCAAAGGCTCCAGGAAATCTGTTCTCTTACATCCTACATGTCATGCATATCTTGCCTCATTGCCCTAGGCTGAGCGGCACTGAGAAACCAAAACTGCTTCGCATTCCTTCTAGAGTGTCATACCTTAACACCCCATACTTACAGGAGAAAGTCGGCTTGCTTTCCTGCTGGAAGCAAAGCACAGTTCTACGTCTTACACTGCAGGGTTTTAGAAGAAGCTAAGCCCCGATAGCGTACCTAGAGCCTTCCTTGGGAGAGGCAGTTGGCTACACGGAGAACTCCGTGCCAAGAAAACGTTATTCAGGGAAGGGAGCAGTGTTTAGCTAGAGTGTGTATTTACCTGGTAGAAAGCACAAGGAGGTAGGCTGCGTGTTCGCTGGAAACAGGGACCTGATGGCACAGGCCTTGCTTTCCCATTTTGAATGCTCCATTCATGTTGCCTTAACACTACCTAAATAACAGTTTTAGGACGGGTGTCTAGTCGCAGTAGGCAGGGCTCTGGGAAGGGAACGAGTGTTCTCTCCATCAACAGGGTGCTTTCATAGCCTGGGTGGGAGCTCCTCCTGAGACGCTCTAGAGCTAAAAGGAAACTTGACGGGAGTCCTTTCCTCAAGGTAAAGCCTTGAATAGCCTGCCGAAGCGGAAGCTTGGAGCAGAGTCCTTGAGGCTTAAATTTAGGTCTGCTTTCTTTTAACGTTAGTAAGCTTTTCAGGGCACCAGGACCTCGCGTGGGCACCCTGTTCCCTACTAGAACACAGAGTTCCGGCAGGCTCCCCTGGGCTGCCAAGGAACATCCAGGTCCGGAAACCTTTCCCAGTCACTCTGTGTATGCTGAGTGTAGGGCAACACACTGCACTCTTCCTTGGGAGACCAAGGTTTCCTCAGCACTCCAAAGGCTCCAGGAAATCTGTTCTCGTACATCCTCCATGTCATGGAAATCTGCCTCATTGCCCTAGGCTGAGCGGCACTGAGAAACCAAAACTGCTTCGCATTCCTTCTAGAGTGTCATACCTTAAGACCCCATATTTACAGGAGAGAGTCGGCTTGCATTCCTGCTGTAACCAAAGCCCAGTTCTTGCTCTTCCAGTGCAGGGTTGTAGAAGAAGCTAAACCCCGATAGCGAACCTAGATCTCTCCTTGGTGGACGCCGTTGGCTAGACGCAGAACTCCCTGCCAAACCAACTTTATTCAAGGCAGGGACCAGTGTGGAGCTAGAGTGTATATTGACTTGGTAAAATCACAAGGAGGTGGGCTGCGTGTTCACTGGAAACGGGGAATTTATGGCACAAGGCTTGCCTTTCCATATTGAATGCTCCATGCTTGCTGCCTTGAAGCTACCTAAATAACAGTGTTTTGCACGGGTCCCTGTCACTGTAGGCAGTGTACTGGGAAGGGAAAGAGTTTTCTCTAAATCAACAGGGTGCTTTCATAGCCTGGGTGGGAGCTCCTCCTGAGAGGCTCTAGAGCTAAAAGGAAACTTGACGGGAGTCCTTTCCTCAAGGTAAAGCCTTGAATAGCCTGCCGAAGCGGAAGCTTGGAGCAGAGAACTTGAGGCTTAATTTTAGGTCTGCTTTCTTTTAACGTTAGTAAGCTTTTCAGGTACCGAGGACCTCGCGTGGGCACCCTATTCCCTGCAAGAACACCGGGACCGGCCAGGCTCCCCTGGCCTGCCAGGAAACATCCAGGCCCGGAAAAGTTTCCCAGTCACTCTCTGGATGCTAAGTGTAGGGCAACACACTGCACTCTTCCTTGGAGGAGCTGGATTTCCTCCGCACTCCACCAGCTCCAGGAAATCTGTTCTCTCATTTCCTACATGTCATGCCAATCTGCCTCATTGCCCTAAGCTGATCGGCACTGAGAAACCAAAACTGCTTAGCATTCCTTCTACAAAGTCATACCTGAAGATGCCATACTTACAGGAGAAAGTCGGCTTGCGTTCCTGCTGGTACCAAAGCACAGTTCTTCCTCCGACACTGCAGGGTTTTAGAAGAGGCTAAGCCCCGATAGCGTACCTAGAGCGCTCCTTTGGGGAGGCCGTGGCTACACGCAGAACTCCGTGCCAAACCAACTTTATTAAGGAAGGGGCCAGTGTGCAGCTAGAGTGTATATTTACTTGGTAGAAATCACAAGGAGGTAGGCTGCGTTTTCGCTGGAAACGGTCACCTGATGGCACAAGGCTTGCTTTCCCATTTTGAATGCACCACTCATGCTGCCTTGAAGCTACCTAAATTAGAGTTTTCGGACGGGCCTTTAGACACTGTAGGCAGGGCTCTGGGAAGGGAACGAGTGTTCTCTAGATCAACAGGGTGCTTTCATAGCCTGGGTGGGAGCTCCTCCTGAGACGCTCTAGAGCTAAAAGGAAACGTGACGTGAGTCCTTTCCCCAAGATAAAGCCTGGAATAGCCTACCAAAGCGGAAGCTTGGAGCAGAGTCCTTGAAGCATTAGCTTTAGGTTTGTTTTCTTTGAAGGTTAGTAAGCTTTCAGGACACCGAGGACCTCGCGTGGGCTCCCTATTCCCTGCAAGAACACCTAGTACCGGCAGCCTCCACTAGGCTGCTAAGAAACATCCAGGCCCGGAAACCTTTCCCAGTCACTCTGCGTATGCTGAGTGTAGGGCAACACACTGCACTCTTCCTTGGGAGACCTAGGTTTCCTCCGCACTCCAAAGGCTCCAGGAAATCTGTTCTCGTACATCCTACATGTCATGCATATCTTGCCTCATTGCCCTAGACTGAGCGGCACTGAGAAACCAAAACTGCTTCGCATTCCTTCTAGAGTGTCATACCTTAACACCCCATACTTACAGGAGAAAGTCGGCTTGCTTTCCTGCTGGAAGCAAAGCACAGTTCTACGTCTTACACTGCAGGGTTTTAGAAGAAGCTAAGCCCCGATAGCGTACCTAGAGCCTTCCTTGGGAGAGGCAGTTGGCTACACGGAGAACTCCGTGCCAAGAAAACGTTATTCAGGGAAGGGAGCAGTGTTTAGCTAGAGTGTGTATTTACCTGGTAGAAAGCACAAGGAGGTAGTCTGCGTGTTCGCTGGAAACAGGGACCTGATGGCACAGGCCTTGCTTTCCCATTTTGAATGCTCCATTCATGTTGCCTTAACACTACCTAAATAGTTTTAGGACGGGTGTCTAGTCGCAGTAGGCAGGGCTCTGGGACGGGAACGAGTGTTCTCTCCATCAACAGGGTGCTTTCATAGCCTGGGTGGGAGCTCCTCCTGAGACGCTCTAGAGCTAAAAGGAAACTTGACGGGAGTCCTTTCCTCAAGGTAAAGCCTTGAATAGCCTGCCGAAGCGGAAGCTTGGAGCAGAGTCCTTGAGGCTTAAATTTAGGTCTGCTTTCTTTTAACGTTAGTAAGCTTTTCAGGGCACCAGGACCTCGCGTGGGCACCCTATTCCCTACTAGAACACAGAGTTCCGGCAGGCTCGCCTGGGCTGCCAAGGAACATCCAGGCCCGGAAACCTTTCCCAGTCACTCTGTGTATGCTGAGTGTAGGGCAACACACTGCACTCTTCCTTGGGAGACCAAGGTTTCCTCAGCACTCCAAAGGCTCCAGGAAATCTGTTCTCGTACATCCTCCATGTCATGGAAATCTGCCTCATTGCCCTAGGCTGAGCGGCACTGAGAAACCAAAACTGCTTCGCATTCCTTCTAGAGTGTCATACCTTAAGACCCCATATTTACAGGAGAGAGTCGGCTTGCATTCCTGCTGTAACCAAAGCCCAGTTCTTGCTCTTCCAGTGCAGGGTTGTAGAAGAAGCTAAACCCCGATAGCGAACCTAGATCTCTCCTTGGTGGACGCCGTTGGCTAGACGCAGAACTCCCTGCCAAACCAACTTTATTCAAGGCAGGGACCAGTGTGGAGCTAGAGTGTATATTGACTTGGTAAAATCACAAGGAGGTGGGCTGCGTGTTCACTGGAAACGGGGAATTTATGGCACAAGGCTTGCCTTTCCATATTGAATGCTCCATGCTTGCTGCCTTGAAGCTACCTAAATAACAGTGTTTTGCACGGGTCCCTGTCACTGTAGGCAGTGTACTGGGAAGGGAAAGAGTTTTCTCTAAATCAACAGGGTGCTTTCATAGCCTGGGTGGGAGCTCCTCCTGAGAGGCTCTAGAGCTAAAAGGAAACTTGACGGGAGTCCTTTCCTCAAGGTAAAGCCTTGAATAGCCTGCCGAAGCGGAAGCTTGGAGCAGAGAACTTGAGGCTTAATTTTAGGTCTGCTTTCTTTTAACGTTAGTAAGCTTTTCAGGTACCGAGGACCTCGCGTGGGCACCCTATTCCCTGCAAGAACACCGGGACCGGCCAGGCTCCCCTGGCCTGCCAGGAAACATCCAGGCCCGGAAAAGTTTCCCAGTCACTCTCTGGATGCTAAGTGTAGGGCAACACACTGCACTCTTCCTTGGAGGAGCTGGATTTCCTCCGCACTCCACCAGCTCCAGGAAATCTGTTCTCTCATTTCCTACATGTCATGCCAATCTGCCTCATTGCCCTAAGCTGATCGGCACTGAGAAACCAAAACTGCTTAGCATTCCTTCTACAAAGTCATACCTGAAGATGCCATACTTACAGGAGAATGTCGGCTTGCGTTCCTGCTGGTACCAAAGCACAGTTCTTCCTCCTACACTGCAGGGTTTTAGAAGAGGCTAAGCCCCGATAGCGTACCTAGAGCGCTCCTTTGGGGAGGCCGTGGCTACACGCAGAACTCCGTGCCAAACCAACTTTATTAAGGAAGGGGCCAGTGTGCAGCTAGAGTGTATATTTACTTGGTAGAAATCACAAGGAGGTAGGCTGCGTTTTCGCTGGAAACGGTCACCTGATGGCACAAGGCTTGCTTTCCCATTTTGAATGCACCACTCATGCTGCCTTGAAGCTACCTAAATTACAGTTTTCGGACGGGCCTTTAGACACTGTAGGCAGGGCTCTGGGAAGGGAACGAGTGTTCTCTAGATCAACAGGGTGCTTTCATAGCCTGGGTGGGAGCTCCTCCTGAGACGCTCTAGAGCTAAAAGGAAACGTGACGTGAGTCCTTTCCCCAAGATAAAGCCTGGAATAGCCTACCAAAGCGGAAGCTTGGAGCAGAGTCCTTGAAGCATTAGCTTTAGGTTTGTTTTCTTTGAAGGTTAGTAAGCTTTCAGGACACCGAGGACCTCGCGTGGGCTCCCTATTCCCTGCAAGAACACCTAGTACCGGCAGGCTCCACTAGGCTGCTAAGAAACATCCAGGCCCGGAAACCTTTCCCAGTCACTCTGCGTATGCTGAGTGTAGGGCAACACACTGCACTCTTCCTTGGGAGACCTAGGTTTAATCAGCACTCCAAAGGCTCCAGGAAATCTGTTCTCTTACATCCTACATGTCATGCATATCTTGCCTCATTGCCCTAGGCTGAGCGGCACTGAGAAACCAAAACTGCTTCGCATTCCTTCTAGAGTGTCATACCTTAACACCCCATACTTACAGGAGAAAGTCGGCTTGCTTTCCTGCTGGAAGCAAAGCACAGTTCTACGTCTTACACTGCAGGGTTTTAGAAGAAGCTAAGCCCCGATAGCGTACCTAGAGCCTTCCTTGGGAGAGGCAGTTGGCTACACGGAGAACTCCGTGCCAAGAAAACGTTATTCAGGGAAGGGAGCAGTGTTTAGCTAGAGTGTGTATTTACCTGGTAGAAAGCACAAGGAGGTAGGCTGCGTGTTCGCTGGAAACAGGGACCTGATGGCACAGGCCTTGCTTTCCCATTTTGAATGCTCCATTCATGTTGCCTTAACACTACCTAAATAACAGTTTTAGGACGGGTGTCTAGTCGCAGTAGGCAGGGCTCTGGGAAGGGAACGAGTGTTCTCTCCATCAACAGGGTGCTTTCATAGCCTGGGTGGGAGCTCCTCCTGAGACGCTCTAGAGCTAAAAGGAAACTTGACGGGAGTCCTTTCCTCAAGGTAAAGCCTTGAATAGCCTGCCGAAGCGGAAGCTTGGAGCAGAGTCCTTGAGGCTTAAATTTAGGTCTGCTTTCTTTTAACGTTAGTAAGCTTTTCAGGGCACCAGGACCTCGCGTGGGCACCCTGTTCCCTACTAGAACACAGAGTTCCGGCAGGCTCCCCTGGGCTGCCAAGGAACATCCAGGTCCGGAAACCTTTCCCAGTCACTCTGTGTATGCTGAGTGTAGGGCAACACACTGCACTCTTCCTTGGGAGACCAAGGTTTCCTCAGCACTCCAAAGGCTCCAGGAAATCTGTTCTCGTACATCCTCCATGTCATGGAAATCTGCCTCATTGCCCTAGGCTGAGCGGCACTGAGAAACCAAAACTGCTTCGCATTCCTTCTAGAGTGTCATACCTTAAGACCCCATATTTACAGGAGAGAGTCGGCTTGCATTCCTGCTGTAACCAAAGCCCAGTTCTTGCTCTTCCAGTGCAGGGTTGTAGAAGAAGCTAAACCCCGATAGCGAACCTAGATCTCTCCTTGGTGGACGCCGTTGGCTAGACGCAGAACTCCCTGCCAAACCAACTTTATTCAAGGCAGGGACCAGTGTGGAGCTAGAGTGTATATTGACTTGGTAAAATCACAAGGAGGTGGGCTGCGTGTTCACTGGAAACGGGGAATTTATGGCACAAGGCTTGCCTTTCCATATTGAATGCTCCATGCTTGCTGCCTTGAAGCTACCTAAATAACAGTGTTTTGCACGGGTCCCTGTCACTGTAGGCAGTGTACTGGGAAGGGAAAGAGTTTTCTCTAAATCAACAGGGTGCTTTCATAGCCTGGGTGGGAGCTCCTCCTGAGAGGCTCTAGAGCTAAAAGGAAACTTGACGGGAGTCCTTTCCTCAAGGTAAAGCCTTGAATAGCCTGCCGAAGCGGAAGCTTGGAGCAGAGAACTTGAGGCTTAATTTTAGGTCTGCTTTCTTTTAACGTTAGTAAGCTTTTCAGGTACCGAGGACCTCGCGTGGGCACCCTATTCCCTGCAAGAACACCGGGAACGGCCAGGCTCCCCTGGCCTGCCAGGAAACATCCAGGCCCGGAAAAGTTTCCCAGTCACTCTCTGGATGCTAAGTGTAGGGCAACACACTGCACTCTTCCTTGGAGGAGCTGGATTTCCTCCGCACTCCACCAGCTCCAGGAAATCTGTTCTCTCATTTCCTACATGTCATGCCAATCTGCCTCATTGCCCTAAGCTGATCGGCACTGAGAAACCAAAACTGCTTAGCATTCCTTCTACAAAGTCATACCTGAAGATGCCATACTTACAGGAGAATGTCGGCTTGCGTTCCTGCTGGTACCAAAGCACAGTTCTTCCTCCTACACTGCAGGGTTTTAGAAGAGGCTAAGCCCCGATAGCGTACCTAGAGCGCTCCTTTGGGGAGGCCGTGGCTACACGCAGAACTCCGTGCCAAACCAACTTTATTAAGGAAGGGGCCAGTGTGCAGCTAGAGTGTATATTTACTTGGTAGAAATCACAAGGAGGTAGGCTGCGTTTTCGCTGGAAACGGTCACCTGATGGCACAAGGCTTGCTTTCCCATTTTGAATGCACCACTCATGCTGCCTTGAAGCTACCTAAATTACAGTTTTCGGACGGGCCTTTAGACACTGTAGGCAGGGCTCTGGGAAGGGAACGAGTGTTCTCTAGATCAACAGGGTGCTTTCATAGCCTGGGTGGGAGCTCCTCCTGAGACGCTCTAGAGCTAAAAGGAAACGTGACGTGAGTCCTTTCCCCAAGATAAAGCCTGGAATAGCCTACCAAAGCGGAAGCTTGGAGCAGAGTCCTTGAAGCATTAGCTTTAGGTTTGTTTTCTTTGAAGGTTAGTAAGCTTTCAGGACACCGAGGACCTCGCGTGGGCTCCCTATTCCCTGCAAGAACACCTAGTACCGGCAGGCTCCACTAGGCTGCTAAGAAACATCCAGGCCCGGAAACCTTTCCCAGTCACTCTGCGTATGCTGAGTGTAGGGCAACACACTGCACTCTTCCTTGGGAGACCTAGGTTTAATCAGCACTCCAAAGGCTCCAGGAAATCTGTTCTCTTACATCCTACATGTCATGCATATCTTGCCTCATTGCCCTAGGCTGAGCGGCACTGAGAAACCAAAACTGCTTCGCATTCCTTCTAGAGTGTCATACCTTAACACCCCATACTTACAGGAGAAAGTCGGCTTGCTTTCCTGCTGGAAGCAAAGCACAGTTCTACGTCTTACACTGCAGGGTTTTAGAAGAAGCTAAGCCCCGATAGCGTACCTAGAGCCTTCCTTGGGAGAGGCAGTTGGCTACACGGAGAACTCCGTGCCAAGAAAACGTTATTCAGGGAAGGGAGCAGTGTTTAGCTAGAGTGTGTATTTACCTGGTAGAAAGCACAAGGAGGTAGGCTGCGTGTTCGCTGGAAACAGGGACCTGATGGCACAGGCCTTGCTTTCCCATTTTGAATGCTCCATTCATGTTGCCTTAACACTACCTAAATAACAGTTTTAGGACGGGTGTCTAGTCGCAGTAGGCAGGGCTCTGGGAAGGGAACGAGTGTTCTCTCCATCAACAGGGTGCTTTCATAGCCTGGGTGGGAGCTCCTCCTGAGACGCTCTAGAGCTAAAAGGAAACTTGACGGGAGTCCTTTCCTCAAGGTAAAGCCTTGAATAGCCTGCCGAAGCGGAAGCTTGGAGCAGAGTCCTTGAGGCTTAAATTTAGGTCTGCTTTCTTTTAACGTTAGTAAGCTTTTCAGGGCACCAGGACCTCGCGTGGGCACCCTGTTCCCTACTAGAACACAGAGTTCCGGCAGGCTCCCCTGGGCTGCCAAGGAACATCCAGGCCCGGAAACCTTTCCCAGTCACTCTGTGTATGCTGAGTGTAGGGCAACACACTGCACTCTTCCTTGGGAGACCAAGGTTTCCTCAGCACTCCAAAGGCTCCAGGAAATCTGTTCTCGTACATCCTCCATGTCATGGAAATCTGCCTCATTGCCCTAGGCTGAGCGGCACTGAGAAACCAAAACTGCTTCGCATTCCTTCTAGAGTGTCATACCTTAAGACCCCATATTTACAGGAGAGAGTCGGCTTGCATTCCTGCTGTAACCAAAGCCCAGTTCTTGCTCTTCCAGTGCAGGGTTGTAGAAGAAGCTAAACCCCGATAGCGAACCTAGATCTCTCCTTGGTGGACGCCGTTGGCTAGACGCAGAACTCCCTGCCAAACCAACTTTATTCAAGGCAGGGACCAGTGTGGAGCTAGAGTGTATATTGACTTGGTAAAATCACAAGGAGGTGGGCTGCGTGTTCACTGGAAACGGGGAATTTATGGCACAAGGCTTGCCTTTCCATATTGAATGCTCCATGCTTGCTGCCTTGAAGCTACCTAAATAACAGTGTTTTGCACGGGTCCCTGTCACTGTAGGCAGTGTACTGGGAAGGGAAAGAGTTTTCTCTAAATCAACAGGGTGCTTTCATAGCCTGGGTGGGAGCTCCTCCTGAGAGGCTCTAGAGCTAAAAGGAAACTTGACGGGAGTCCTTTCCTCAAGGTAAAGCCTTGAATAGCCTGCCGAAGCGGAAGCTTGGAGCAGAGAACTTGAGGCTTAATTTTAGGTCTGCTTTCTTTTAACGTTAGTAAGCTTTTCAGGTACCGAGGACCTCGCGTGGGCACCCTATTCCCTGCAAGAACACCGGGAACGGCCAGGCTCCCCTGGCCTGCCAGGAAACATCCAGGCCCGGAAAAGTTTCCCAGTCACTCTCTGGATGCTAAGTGTAGGGCAACACACTGCACTCTTCCTTGGAGGAGCTGGATTTCCTCCGCACTCCACCAGCTCCAGGAAATCTGTTCTCTCATTTCCTACATGTCATGCCAATCTGCCTCATTGCCCTAAGCTGATCGGCACTGAGAAACCAAAACTGCTTAGCATTCCTTCTACAAAGTCATACCTGAAGATGCCATACTTACAGGAGAATGTCGGCTTGCGTTCCTGCTGGTACCAAAGCACAGTTCTTCCTCCTACACTGCAGGGTTTTAGAAGAGGCTAAGCCCCGATAGCGTACCTAGAGCGCTCCTTTGGGGAGGCCGTGGCTACACGCAGAACTCCGTGCCAAACCAACTTTATTAAGGAAGGGGCCAGTGTGCAGCTAGAGTGTATATTTACTTGGTAGAAATCACAAGGAGGTAGGCTGCGTTTTCGCTGGAAACGGTCACCTGATGGCACAAGGCTTGCTTTCCCATTTTGAATGCACCACTCATGCTGCCTTGAAGCTACCTAAATTACAGTTTTCGGACGGGCCTTTAGACACTGTAGGCAGGGCTCTGGGAAGGGAACGAGTGTTCTCTAGATCAACAGGGTGCTTTCATAGCCTGGGTGGGAGCTCCTCCTGAGACGCTCTAGAGCTAAAAGGAAACGTGACGTGAGTCCTTTCCCCAAGATAAAGCCTGGAATAGCCTACCAAAGCGGAAGCTTGGAGCAGAGTCCTTGAAGCATTAGCTTTAGGTTTGTTTTCTTTGAAGGTTAGTAAGCTTTCAGGACACCGAGGACCTCGCGTGGGCTCCCTATTCCCTGCAAGAACACCTAGTACCGGCAGGCTCCACTAGGCTGCTAAGAAACATCCAGGCCCGGAAACCTTTCCCAGTCACTCTGCGTATGCTGAGTGTAGGGCAACACACTGCACTCTTCCTTGGGAGACCTAGGTTTAATCAGCACTCCAAAGGCTCCAGGAAATCTGTTCTCTTACATCCTACATGTCATGCATATCTTGCCTCATTGCCCTAGGCTGAGCGGCACTGAGAAACCAAAACTGCTTCGCATTCCTTCTAGAGTGTCATACCTTAACACCCCATACTTACAGGAGAAAGTCGGCTTGCTTTCCTGCTGGAAGCAAAGCACAGTTCTACGTCTTACACTGCAGGGTTTTAGAAGAAGCTAAGCCCCGATAGCGTACCTAGAGCCTTCCTTGGGAGAGGCAGTTGGCTACACGGAGAACTCCGTGCCAAGAAAACGTTATTCAGGGAAGGGAGCAGTGTTTAGCTAGAGTGTGTATTTACCTGGTAGAAAGCACAAGGAGGTAGGCTGCGTGTTCGCTGGAAACAGGGACCTGATGGCACAGGCCTTGCTTTCCCATTTTGAATGCTCCATTCATGTTGCCTTAACACTACCTAAATAACAGTTTTAGGACGGGTGTCTAGTCGCAGTAGGCAGGGCTCTGGGAAGGGAACGAGTGTTCTCTCCATCAACAGGGTGCTTTCATAGCCTGGGTGGGAGCTCCTCCTGAGACGCTCTAGAGCTAAAAGGAAACTTGACGGGAGTCCTTTCCTCAAGGTAAAGCCTTGAATAGCCTGCCGAAGCGGAAGCTTGGAGCAGAGTCCTTGAGGCTTAAATTTAGGTCTGCTTTCTTTTAACGTTAGTAAGCTTTTCAGGGCACCAGGACCTCGCGTGGGCACCCTGTTCCCTACTAGAACACAGAGTTCCGGCAGGCTCCCCTGGGCTGCCAAGGAACATCCAGGCCCGGAAACCTTTCCCAGTCACTCTGTGTATGCTGAGTGTAGGGCAACACACTGCACTCTTCCTTGGGAGACCAAGGTTTCCTCAGCACTCCAAAGGCTCCAGGAAATCTGTTCTCGTACATCCTCCATGTCATGGAAATCTGCCTCATTGCCCTAGGCTGAGCGGCACTGAGAAACCAAAACTGCTTCGCATTCCTTCTAGAGTGTCATACCTTAAGACCCCATATTTACAGGAGAGAGTCGGCTTGCATTCCTGCTGTAACCAAAGCCCAGTTCTTGCTCTTCCAGTGCAGGGTTGTAGAAGAAGCTAAACCCCGATAGCGAACCTAGATCTCTCCTTGGTGGACGCCGTTGGCTAGACGCAGAACTCCCTGCCAAACCAACTTTATTCAAGGCAGGGACCAGTGTGGAGCTAGAGTGTATATTGACTTGGTAAAATCACAAGGAGGTGGGCTGCGTGTTCACTGGAAACGGGGAATTTATGGCACAAGGCTTGCCTTTCCATATTGAATGCTCCATGCTTGCTGCCTTGAAGCTACCTAAATAACAGTGTTTTGCACGGGTCCCTGTCACTGTAGGCAGTGTACTGGGAAGGGAAAGAGTTTTCTCTAAATCAACAGGGTGCTTTCATAGCCTGGGTGGGAGCTCCTCCTGAGAGGCTCTAGAGCTAAAAGGAAACGTGACGGGAGTCCTTTCCTCAAGGTAAAGCCTTGAATAGCCTGCCGAAGCGGAAGCTTGGAGCAGAGAACTTGAGGCTTAATTTTAGGTCTGCTTTCTTTTAACGTTAGTAAGCTTTTCAGGTACCGAGGACCTCGCGTCGGCACCCTATTCCCTGCAAGAACACCGGGACCGGCCAGGCTCCCCTGGCCTGCCAGGAAACATCCAGGCCCGGAAAAGTTTCCCAGTCACTCTCTGGATGCTAAGTGTAGGGCAACACACTGCACTCTTCCTTGGAGGAGCTGGATTTCCTCCGCACTCCACCAGCTCCAGGAAATCTGTTCTCTCATTTCCTACATGTCATGCCAATCTGCCTCATTGCCCTAAGCTGATCGGCACTGAGAAACCAAAACTGCTTAGCATTCCTTCTACAAAGTCGTACCTGAAGATGCCATACTTACAGGAGAAAGTCGGCTTGCGTTCCTGCTGGTACCAAAGCACAGTTCTTCCTCCGACACTGCAGGGTTTTAGAAGAGGCTAAGCCCCGATAGCGTACCTAGAGCGCTCCTTTGGGGAGGCCGTGGCTACACGCAGAACTCCGTGCCAAACCAACTTTATTAAGGAAGGGGCCAGTGTGCAGCTAGAGTGTATATTTACTTGGTAGAAATCACAAGGAGGTAGGCTGCGTTTTCGCTGGAAACGGTCACCTGATGGCACAAGGCTTGCTTTCCCATTTTGAATGCACCACTCATGCTGCCTTGAAGCTACCTAAATTAGAGTTTTCGGACGGGCCTTTAGACACTGTAGGCAGGGCTCTGGGAAGGGAACGAGTGTTCTCTAGATCAACAGGGTGCTTTCATAGCCTGGGTGGGAGCTCCTCCTGAGACGCTCTAGAGCTAAAAGGAAACGTGACGTGAGTCCTTTCCCCAAGATAAAGCCTGGAATAGCCTACCAAAGCGGAAGCTTGGAGCAGAGTCCTTGAAGCATTAGCTTTAGGTTTGTTTTCTTTGAAGGTTAGTAAGCTTTCAGGACACCGAGGACCTCGCGTGGGCTCCCTATTCCCTGCAAGAACACCTAGTACCGGCAGCCTCCACTAGGCTGCTAAGAAACATCCAGGCCCGGAAACCTTTCCCAGTCACTCTGCGTATGCTGAGTGTAGGGCAACACACTGCACTCTTCCTTGGGAGACCTAGGTTTCCTCCGCACTCCAAAGGCTCCAGGAAATCTGTTCTCGTACATCCTACATGTCATGCATATCTTGCCTCATTGCCCTAGGCTGAGCGGCACTGAGAAACCAAAACTGCTTCGCATTCCTTCTAGAGTGTCATACCTTAACACCCCATACTTACAGGAGAAAGTCGGCTTGCTTTCCTGCTGGAAGCAAAGCACAGTTCTACGTCTTACACTGCAGGGTTTTAGAAGAAGCTAAGCCCCGATAGCGTACCTAGAGCCTTCCTTGGGAGAGGCAGTTGGCTACACGGAGAACTCCGTGCCAAGAAAACGTTATTCAGGGAAGGGAGCAGTGTTTAGCTAGAGTGTGTATTTACCTGGTAGAAAGCACAAGGAGGTAGTCTGCGTGTTCGCTGGAAACAGGGACCTGATGGCACAGGCCTTGCTTTCCCATTTTGAATGCTCCATTCATGTTGCCTTAACACTACCTAAATAACAGTTTTAGGACGGGTGTCTAGTCGCAGTAGGCAGGGCTCTGGGACGGGAACGAGTGTTCTCTCCATCAACAGGGTGCTTTCATAGCCTGGGTGGGAGCTCCTCCTGAGACGCTCTAGAGCTAAAAGGAAACTTGACGGGAGTCCTTTCCTCAAGGTAAAGCCTTGAATAGCCTGCCGAAGCGGAAGCTTGGAGCAGAGTCCTTGAGGCTTAAATTTAGGTCTGCTTTCTTTTAACGTTAGTAAGCTTTTCAGGGCACCAGGACCTCGCGTGGGCACCCTATTCCCTACTAGAACACAGAGTTCCGGCAGGCTCGCCTGGGCTGCCAAGGAACATCCAGGCCCGGAAACCTTTCCCAGTCACTCTGTGTATGCTGAGTGTAGGGCAACACACTGCACTCTTCCTTGGGAGACCAAGGTTTCCTCAGCACTCCAAAGGCTCCAGGAAATCTGTTCTCGTACATCCTCCATGTCATGGAAATCTGCCTCATTGCCCTAGGCTGAGCGGCACTGAGAAACCAAAACTGCTTCGCATTCCTTCTAGAGTGTCATACCTTAAGACCCCATATTTACAGGAGAGAGTCGGCTTGCATTCCTGCTGTAACCAAAGCCCAGTTCTTGCTCTTCCAGTGCAGGGTTGTAGAAGAAGCTAAACCCCGATAGCGAACCTAGATCTCTCCTTGGTGGACGCCGTTGGCTAGACGCAGAACTCCCTGCCAAACCAACTTTATTCAAGGCAGGGACCAGTGTGGAGCTAGAGTGTATATTGACTTGGTAAAATCACAAGGAGGTGGGCTGCGTGTTCACTGGAAACGGGGAATTTATGGCACAAGGCTTGCCTTTCCATATTGAATGCTCCATGCTTGCTGCCTTGAAGCTACCTAAATAACAGTGTTTTGCACGGGTCCCTGTCACTGTAGGCAGTGTACTGGGAAGGGAAAGAGTTTTCTCTAAATCAACAGGGTGCTTTCATAGCCTGGGTGGGAGCTCCTCCTGAGAGGCTCTAGAGCTAAAAGGAAACTTGACGGGAGTCCTTTCCTCAAGGTAAAGCCTTGAATAGCCTGCCGAAGCGGAAGCTTGGAGCAGAGAACTTGAGGCTTAATTTTAGGTCTGCTTTCTTTTAACGTTAGTAAGCTTTTCAGGTACCGAGGACCTCGCGTGGGCACCCTATTCCCTGCAAGAACACCGGGACCGGCCAGGCTCCCCTGGCCTGCCAGGAAACATCCAGGCCCGGAAAAGTTTCCCAGTCACTCTCTGGATGCTAAGTGTAGGGCAACACACTGCACTCTTCCTTGGAGGAGCTGGATTTCCTCCGCACTCCACCAGCTCCAGGAAATCTGTTCTCTCATTTCCTACATGTCATGCCAATCTGCCTCATTGCCCTAAGCTGATCGGCACTGAGAAACCAAAACTGCTTAGCATTCCTTCTACAAAGTCATACCTGAAGATGCCATACTTACAGGAGAATGTCGGCTTGCGTTCCTGCTGGTACCAAAGCACAGTTCTTCCTCCTACACTGCAGGGTTTTAGAAGAGGCTAAGCCCCGATAGCGTACCTAGAGCGCTCCTTTGGGGAGGCCGTGGCTACACGCAGAACTCCGTGCCAAACCAACTTTATTAAGGAAGGGGCCAGTGTGCAGCTAGAGTGTATATTTACTTGGTAGAAATCACAAGGAGGTAGGCTGCGTTTTCGCTGGAAACGGTCACCTGATGGCACAAGGCTTGCTTTCCCATTTTGAATGCACCACTCATGCTGCCTTGAAGCTACCTAAATTACAGTTTTCGGACGGGCCTTTAGACACTGTAGGCAGGGCTCTGGGAAGGGAACGAGTGTTCTCTAGATCAACAGGGTGCTTTCATAGCCTGGGTGGGAGCTCCTCCTGAGACGCTCTAGAGCTAAAAGGAAACGTGACGTGAGTCCTTTCCCCAAGATAAAGCCTGGAATAGCCTACCAAAGCGGAAGCTTGGAGCAGAGTCCTTGAAGCATTAGCTTTAGGTTTGTTTTCTTTGAAGGTTAGTAAGCTTTCAGGACACCGAGGACCTCGCGTGGGCTCCCTATTCCCTGCAAGAACACCTAGTACCGGCAGCCTCCACTAGGCTGCTAAGAAACATCCAGGCCCGGAAACCTTTCCCAGTCACTCTGCGTATGCTGAGTGTAGGGCAACACACTGCACTCTTCCTTGGGAGACCTATGTTTCCTCCGCACTCCAAAGGCTCCAGGAAATCTGTTCTCGTACATCCTACATGTCATGCATATCTTGCCTCATTGCCCTAGGCTGAGCGGCACTGAGAAACCAAAACTGCTTCGCATTCCTTCTAGAGTGTCATACCTTAACACCCCATACTTACAGGAGAAAGTCGGCTTGCTTTCCTGCTGGAAGCAAAGCACAGTTCTACGTCTTACACTGCAGGGTTTTAGAAGAAGCTAAGCCCCGATAGCGTACTTAGAGCCTTCCTTGGGAGAGGCAGTTGGCTACACGGAGAACTCCGTGCCAAGAAAACGTTATTCAGGGAAGGGAGCAGTGTTTAGCTAGAGTGTGTATTTACCTGGTAGAAAGCACAAGGAGGTAGGCTGCGTGTTCGCTGGAAACAGGGACCTGATGGCACAGGCCTTGCTTTCCCATTTTGAATGCTCCATTCATGTTGCCTTAACACTACCTAAATAACAGTTTTAGGACGGGTGTCTAGTCGCAGTAGGCAGGGCTCTGGGACGGGAACGAGTGTTCTCTCCATCAACAGGGTGCTTTCATAGCCTGGGTGGGAGCTCCTCCTGAGACGCTCTAGAGCTAAAAGGAAACTTGACGGGAGTCCTTTCCTCAAGGTAAAGCCTTGAATAGCCTGCCGAAGCGGAAGCTTGGAGCAGAGTCCTTGAGGCTTAAATTTAGGTCTGCTTTCTTTTAACGTTAGTAAGCTTTTCAGGGCACCAGGACCTCGCGTGGGCACCCTGTTCCCTACTAGAACACAGAGTTCCGGCAGGCTCCCCTGGGCTGCCAAGGAACATCCAGGCCCGGAAACCTTTCCCAGTCACTCTGTGTATGCTGAGTGTAGGGCAACACACTGCACTCTTCCTTGGGAGACCAAGGTTTCCTCAGCACTCCAAAGGCTCCAGGAAATCTGTTCTCGTACATCCTCCATGTCATGGAAATCTGCCTCATTGCCCTAGGCTGAGCGGCACTGAGAAACCAAAACTGCTTCGCATTCCTTCTAGAGTGTCATACCTTAAGACCCCATATTTACAGGAGAGAGTCGGCTTGCATTCCTGCTGTAACCAAAGCCCAGTTCTTGCTCTTCCAGTGCAGGGTTGTAGAAGAAGCTAAACCCCGATAGCGAACCTAGATCTCTCCTTGGTGGACGCCGTTGGCTAGACGCAGAACTCCCTGCCAAACCAACTTTATTCAAGGCAGGGACCAGTGTGGAGCTAGAGTGTATATTGACTTGGTAAAATCACAAGGAGGTGGGCTGCGTGTTCACTGGAAACGGGGAATTTATGGCACAAGGCTTGCCTTTCCATATTGAATGCTCCATGCTTGCTGCCTTGAAGCTACCTAAATAACAGTGTTTTGCACGGGTCCCTGTCACTGTAGGCAGTGTACTGGGAAGGGAAAGAGTTTTCTCTAAATCAACAGGGTGCTTTCATAGCCTGGGTGGGAGCTCCTCCTGAGAGGCTCTAGAGCTAAAAGGAAACTTGACGGGAGTCCTTTCCTCAAGGTAAAGCCTTGAATAGCCTGCCGAAGCGGAAGCTTGGAGCAGAGAACTTGAGGCTTAATTTTAGGTCTGCTTTCTTTTAACGTTAGTAAGCTTTTCAGGTACCGAGGACCTCGCGTGGGCACCCTATTCCCTGCAAGAACACCGGGACCGGCCAGGCTCCCCTGGCCTGCCAGGAAACATCCAGGCCCGGAAAAGTTTCCCAGTCACTCTCTGGATGCTAAGTGTAGGGCAACACACTGCACTCTTCCTTGGAGGAGCTGGATTTCCTCCGCACTCCACCAGCTCCAGGAAATCTGTTCTCTCATTTCCTACATGTCATGCCAATCTGCCTCATTGCCCTAAGCTGATCGGCACTGAGAAACCAAAACTGCTTAGCATTCCTTCTACAAAGTCGTACCTGAAGATGCCATACTTACAGGAGAAAGTCGGCTTGCGTTCCTGCTGGTACCAAAGCACAGTTCTTCCTCCTACACTGCAGGGTTTTAGAAGAGGCTAAGCCCCGATAGCGTACCTAGAGCGCTCCTTTGGGGAGGCCGTGGCTACACGCAGAACTCCGTGCCAAACCAACTTTATTAAGGAAGGGGCCAGTGTGCAGCTAGAGTGTATATTTACTTGGTAGAAATCACAAGGAGGTAGGCTGCGTTTTCGCTGGAAACGGTCACCTGATGGCACAAGGCTTGCTTTCCCATTTTGAATGCACCACTCATGCTGCCTTGAAGCTACCTAAATTAGAGTTTTCGGACGGGCCTTTAGACACTGTAGGCAGGGCTCTGGGAAGGGAACGAGTGTTCTCTAGATCAACAGGGTGCTTTCATAGCCTGGGTGGGAGCTCCTCCTGAGACGCTCTAGAGCTAAAAGGAAACGTGACGTGAGTCCTTTCCCCAAGATAAAGCCTGGAATAGCCTACCAAAGCGGAAGCTTGGAGCAGAGTCCTTGAAGCATTAGCTTTAGGTTTGTTTTCTTTGAAGGTTAGTAAGCTTTCAGGACACCGAGGACCTCGCGTGGGCTCCCTATTCCCTGCAAGAACACCTAGTACCGGCAGCCTCCACTAGGCTGCTAAGAAACATCCAGGCCCGGAAACCTTTCCCAGTCACTCTGCGTATGCTGAGTGTAGGGCAACACACTGCACTCTTCCTTGGGAGACCTAGGTTTCCTCCGCACTCCAAAGGCTCCAGGAAATCTGTTCTCGTACATCCTACATGTCATGCATATCTTGCCTCATTGCCCTAGGCTGAGCGGCACTGAGAAACCAAAACTGCTTCGCATTCCTTCTAGACTGTCATACCTTAACACCCCATACTTACAGGAGAAAGTCGGCTTGCTTTCCTGCTGGAAGCAAAGCACAGTTCTACGTCTTACACTGCAGGGTTTTAGAAGAAGCTAAGCCCCGATAGCGTACCTAGAGCCTTCCTTGGGAGAGGCAGTTGGCTACACGGAGAACTCCGTGCCAAGAAAACCTTATTCAGGGAAGGGAGCAGTGTTTAGCTAGAGTGTGTATTTACCTGGTAGAAAGCACAAGGAGGTAGGCTGCGTGTTCGCTGGAAACAGGGACCTGATGGCACAGGCCTTGCTTTCCCATTTTGAATGCTCCATTCATGTTGCCTTAACACTACCTAAATAACAGTTTTAGGACGGGTGTCTAGTCGCAGTAGGCAGGGCTCTGGGAAGGGAACGAGTGTTCTCTCCATCAACAGGGTGCTTTCATAGCCTGGGTGGGAGCTCCTCCTGAGACGCTCTAGAGCTAAAAGGAAACTTGACGGGAGTCCTTTCCTCAAGGTAAAGCCTTGAATAGCCTGCCGAAGCGGAAGCTTGGAGCAGAGTCCTTGAGGCTTAAATTTAGGTCTGCTTTCTTTTAACGTTAGTAAGCTTTTCAGGGCACCAGGACCTCGCGTGGGCACCCTGTTCCCTACTAGAACACAGAGTTCCGGCAGGCTCCCCTGGGCTGCCAAGGAACATCCAGGCCCGGAAACCTTTCCCAGTCACTCTGTGTATGCTGAGTGTAGGGCAACACACTGCACTCTTCCTTGGGAGACCAAGGTTTCCTCAGCACTCCAAAGGCTCCAGGAAATCTGTTCTCGTACATCCTCCATGTCATGGAAATCTGCCTCATTGCCCTAGGCTGAGCGGCACTGAGAAACCAAAACTGCTTCGCATTCCTTCTAGAGTGTCATACCTTAACACCCCATACTTACAGGAGAAAGTCGGCTTGCTTTCCTGCTGGAAGCAAAGCACAGTTCTACGTCTTACACTGCAGGGTTTTAGAAGAAGCTAAGCCCCGATAGCGTACCTAGAGCCTTCCTTGGGAGAGGCAGTTGGCTACACGGAGAACTCCGTGCCAAGAAAACCTTATTCAGGGAAGGGAGCAGTGTTTAGCTAGAGTGTGTATTTACCTGGTAGAAAGCACAAGGAGGTAGGCTGCGTGTTCGCTGGAAACAGGGACCTGATGGCACAGGCCTTGCTTTCCCATTTTGAATGCTCCATTCATGTTGCCTTAACACTACCTAAATAACAGTTTTAGGACGGGTGTCTAGTCGCAGTAGGCAGGGCTCTGGGAAGGGAACGAGTGTTCTCTCCATCAACAGGGTGCTTTCATAGCCTGGGTGGGAGCTCCTCCTGAGACGCTCTAGAGCTAAAAGGAAACTTGACGGGAGTCCTTTCCTCAAGGTAAAGCCTTGAATAGCCTGCCGAAGCGGAAGCTTGGAGCAGAGTCCTTGAGGCTTAAATTTAGGTCTGCTTTCTTTTAACGTTAGTAAGCTTTTCAGGGCACCAGGACCTCGCGTGGGCACCCTGTTCCCTACTAGAACACAGAGTTCCGGCAGGCTCCCCTGGGCTGCCAAGGAACATCCAGGCCCGGAAACCTTTCCCAGTCACTCTGTGTATGCTGAGTGTAGGGCAACACACTGCACTCTTCCTTGGGAGACCAAGGTTTCCTCAGCACTCCAAAGGCTCCAGGAAATCTGTTCTCGTACATCCTCCATGTCATGGAAATCTGCCTCATTGCCCTAGGCTGAGCGGCACTGAGAAACCAAAACTGCTTCGCATTCCTTCTAGAGTGTCATACCTTAAGACCCCATATTTACAGGAGAGAGTCGGCTTGCATTCCTGCTGTAACCAAAGCCCAGTTCTTGCTCTTCCAGTGCAGGGTTGTAGAAGAAGCTAAACCCCGATAGCGAACCTAGATCTCTCCTTGGTGGACGCCGTTGGCTAGACGCAGAACTCCCTGCCAAACCAACTTTATTCAAGGCAGGGACCAGTGTGGAGCTAGAGTGTATATTGACTTGGTAAAATCACAAGGAGGTGGGCTGCGTGTTCACTGGAAACGGGGAATTTATGGCACAAGGCTTGCCTTTCCATATTGAATGCTCCATGCTTGCTGCCTTGAAGCTACCTAAATAACAGTGTTTTGCACGGGTCCCTGTCACTGTAGGCAGTGTACTGGGAAGGGAAAGAGTTTTCTCTAAATCAACAGGGTGCTTTCATAGCCTGGGTGGGAGCTCCTCCTGAGAGGCTCTAGAGCTAAAAGGAAACGTGACGGGAGTCCTTTCCTCAAGGTAAAGCCTTGAATAGCCTGCCGAAGCGGAAGCTTGGAGCAGAGAACTTGAGGCTTAATTTTAGGTCTGCTTTCTTTTAACGTTAGTAAGCTTTTCAGGTACCGAGGACCTCGCGTGGGCACCCTATTCCCTGCAAGAACACCGGGACCGGCCAGGCTCCCCTGGCCTGCCAGGAAACATCCAGGCCCGGAAAAGTTTCCCAGTCACTCTCTGGATGCTAAGTGTAGGGCAACACACTGCACTCTTCCTTGGAGGAGCTGGATTTCCTCCGCACTCCACCAGCTCCAGGAAATCTGTTCTCTCATTTCCTACATGTCATGCCAATCTGCCTCATTGCCCTAAGCTGATCGGCACTGAGAAACCAAAACTGCTTAGCATTCCTTCTACAAAGTCGTACCTGAAGATGCCATACTTACAGGAGAAAGTCGGCTTGCGTTCCTGCTGGTACCAAAGCACAGTTCTTCCTCCGACACTGCAGGGTTTTAGAAGAGGCTAAGCCCCGATAGCGTACCTAGAGCGCTCCTTTGGGGAGGCCGTGGCTACACGCAGAACTCCGTGCCAAACCAACTTTATTAAGGAAGGGGCCAGTGTGCAGCTAGAGTGTATATTTACTTGGTAGAAATCACAAGGAGGTAGGCTGCGTTTTCGCTGGAAACGGTCACCTGATGGCACAAGGCTTGCTTTCCCATTTTGAATGCACCACTCATGCTGCCTTGAAGCTACCTAAATTAGAGTTTTCGGACGGGCCTTTAGACACTGTAGGCAGGGCTCTGGGAAGGGAACGAGTGTTCTCTAGATCAACAGGGTGCTTTCATAGCCTGGGTGGGAGCTCCTCCTGAGACGCTCTAGAGCTAAAAGGAAACGTGACGTGAGTCCTTTCCCCAAGATAAAGCCTGGAATAGCCTACCAAAGCGGAAGCTTGGAGCAGAGTCCTTGAAGCATTAGCTTTAGGTTTGTTTTCTTTGAAGGTTAGTAAGCTTTCAGGACACCGAGGACCTCGCGTGGGCTCCCTATTCCCTGCAAGAACACCTAGTACCGGCAGCCTCCACTAGGCTGCTAAGAAACATCCAGGCCCGGAAACCTTTCCCAGTCACTCTGCGTATGCTGAGTGTAGGGCAACACACTGCACTCTTCCTTGGGAGACCTAGGTTTCCTCCGCACTCCAAAGGCTCCAGGAAATCTGTTCTCGTACATCCTACATGTCATGCATATCTTGCCTCATTGCCCTAGGCTGAGCGGCACTGAGAAACCAAAACTGCTTCGCATTCCTTCTAGAGTGTCATACCTTAACACCCCATACTTACAGGAGAAAGTCGGCTTGCTTTCCTGCTGGAAGCAAAGCACAGTTCTACGTCTTACACTGCAGGGTTTTAGAAGAAGCTAAGCCCCGATAGCGTACCTAGAGCCTTCCTTGGGAGAGGCAGTTGGCTACACGGAGAACTCCGTGCCAAGAAAACGTTATTCAGGGAAGGGAGCAGTGTTTAGCTAGAGTGTGTATTTACCTGGTAGAAAGCACAAGGAGGTAGTCTGCGTGTTCGCTGGAAACAGGGACCTGATGGCACAGGCCTTGCTTTCCCATTTTGAATGCTCCATTCATGTTGCCTTAACACTACCTAAATAACAGTTTTAGGACGGGTGTCTAGTCGCAGTAGGCAGGGCTCTGGGACGGGAACGAGTGTTCTCTCCATCAACAGGGTGCTTTCATAGCCTGGGTGGGAGCTCCTCCTGAGACGCTCTAGAGCTAAAAGGAAACTTGACGGGAGTCCTTTCCTCAAGGTAAAGCCTTGAATAGCCTGCCGAAGCGGAAGCTTGGAGCAGAGTCCTTGAGGCTTAAATTTAGGTCTGCTTTCTTTTAACGTTAGTAAGCTTTTCAGGGCACCAGGACCTCGCGTGGGCACCCTATTCCCTACTAGAACACAGAGTTCCGGCAGGCTCGCCTGGGCTGCCAAGGAACATCCAGGCCCGGAAACCTTTCCCAGTCACTCTGTGTATGCTGAGTGTAGGGCAACACACTGCACTCTTCCTTGGGAGACCAAGGTTTCCTCAGCACTCCAAAGGCTCCAGGAAATCTGTTCTCGTACATCCTCCATGTCATGGAAATCTGCCTCATTGCCCTAGGCTGAGCGGCACTGAGAAACCAAAACTGCTTCGCATTCCTTCTAGAGTGTCATACCTTAAGACCCCATATTTACAGGAGAGAGTCGGCTTGCATTCCTGCTGTAACCAAAGCCCAGTTCTTGCTCTTCCAGTGCAGGGTTGTAGAAGAAGCTAAACCCCGATAGCGAACCTAGATCTCTCCTTGGTGGACGCCGTTGGCTAGACGCAGAACTCCCTGCCAAACCAACTTTATTCAAGGCAGGGACCAGTGTGGAGCTAGAGTGTATATTGACTTGGTAAAATCACAAGGAGGTGGGCTGCGTGTTCACTGGAAACGGGGAATTTATGGCACAAGGCTTGCCTTTCCATATTGAATGCTCCATGCTTGCTGCCTTGAAGCTACCTAAATAACAGTGTTTTGCACGGGTCCCTGTCACTGTAGGCAGTGTACTGGGAAGGGAAAGAGTTTTCTCTAAATCAACAGGGTGCTTTCATAGCCTGGGTGGGAGCTCCTCCTGAGAGGCTCTAGAGCTAAAAGGAAACTTGACGGGAGTCCTTTCCTCAAGGTAAAGCCTTGAATAGCCTGCCGAAGCGGAAGCTTGGAGCAGAGAACTTGAGGCTTAATTTTAGGTCTGCTTTCTTTTAACGTTAGTAAGCTTTTCAGGTACCGAGGACCTCGCGTGGGCACCCTATTCCCTGCAAGAACACCGGGACCGGCCAGGCTCCCCTGGCCTGCCAGGAAACATCCAGGCCCGGAAAAGTTTCCCAGTCACTCTCTGGATGCTAAGTGTAGGGCAACACACTGCACTCTTCCTTGGAGGAGCTGGATTTCCTCCGCACTCCACCAGCTCCAGGAAATCTGTTCTCTCATTTCCTACATGTCATGCCAATCTGCCTCATTGCCCTAAGCTGATCGGCACTGAGAAACCAAAACTGCTTAGCATTCCTTCTACAAAGTCATACCTGAAGATGCCATACTTACAGGAGAATGTCGGCTTGCGTTCCTGCTGGTACCAAAGCACAGTTCTTCCTCCTACACTGCAGGGTTTTAGAAGAGGCTAAGCCCCGATAGCGTACCTAGAGCGCTCCTTTGGGGAGGCCGTGGCTACACGCAGAACTCCGTGCCAAACCAACTTTATTAAGGAAGGGGCCAGTGTGCAGCTAGAGTGTATATTTACTTGGTAGAAATCACAAGGAGGTAGGCTGCGTTTTCGCTGGAAACGGTCACCTGATGGCACAAGGCTTGCTTTCCCATTTTGAATGCACCACTCATGCTGCCTTGAAGCTACCTAAATTAGAGTTTTCGGACGGGCCTTTAGACACTGTAGGCAGGGCTCTGGGAAGGGAACGAGTGTTCTCTAGATCAACAGGGTGCTTTCATAGCCTGGGTGGGAGCTCCTCCTGAGACGCTCTAGAGCTAAAAGGAAACGTGACGTGAGTCCTTTCCCCAAGATAAAGCCTGGAATAGCCTACCAAAGCGGAAGCTTGGAGCAGAGTCCTTGAAGCATTAGCTTTAGGTTTGTTTTCTTTGAAGGTTAGTAAGCTTTCAGGACACCGAGGACCTCGCGTGGGCTCCCTATTCCCTGCAAGAACACCTAGTACCGGCAGGCTCCACTAGGCTGCTAAGAAACATCCAGGCCCGGAAACCTTTCCCAGTCACTCTGCGTATGCTGAGTGTAGGGCAACACACTGCACTCTTCCTTGGGAGACCTAGGTTTAATCAGCACTCCAAAGGCTCCAGGAAATCTGTTCTCTTACATCCTACATGTCATGCATATCTTGCCTCATTGCCCTAGGCTGAGCGGCACTGAGAAACCAAAACTGCTTCGCATTCCTTCTAGAGTGTCATACCTTAACACCCCATACTTACAGGAGAAAGTCGGCTTGCTTTCCTGCTGGAAGCAAAGCACAGTTCTACGTCTTACACTGCAGGGTTTTAGAAGAAGCTAAGCCCCGATAGCGTACCTAGAGCCTTCCTTGGGAGAGGCAGTTGGCTACACGGAGAACTCCGTGCCAAGAAAACGTTATTCAGGGAAGGGAGCAGTGTTTAGCTAGAGTGTGTATTTACCTGGTAGAAAGCACAAGGAGGTAGGCTGCGTGTTCGCTGGAAACAGGGACCTGATGGCACAGGCCTTGCTTTCCCATTTTGAATGCTCCATTCATGTTGCCTTAACACTACCTAAATAACAGTTTTAGGACGGGTGTCTAGTCGCAGTAGGCAGGGCTCTGGGAAGGGAACGAGTGTTCTCTCCATCAACAGGGTGCTTTCATAGCCTGGGTGGGAGCTCCTCCTGAGACGCTCTAGAGCTAAAAGGAAACTTGACGGGAGTCCTTTCCTCAAGGTAAAGCCTTGAATAGCCTGCCGAAGCGGAAGCTTGGAGCAGAGTCCTTGAGGCTTAAATTTAGGTCTGCTTTCTTTTAACGTTAGTAAGCTTTTCAGGGCACCAGGACCTCGCGTGGGCACCCTGTTCCCTACTAGAACACAGAGTTCCGGCAGGCTCCCCTGGGCTGCCAAGGAACATCCAGGCCCGGAAACCTTTCCCAGTCACTCTGTGTATGCTGAGTGTAGGGCAACACACTGCACTCTTCCTTGGGAGACCAAGGTTTCCTCAGCACTCCAAAGGCTCCAGGAAATCTGTTCTCGTACATCCTCCATGTCATGGAAATCTGCCTCATTGCCCTAGGCTGAGCGGCACTGAGAAACCAAAACTGCTTCGCATTCCTTCTAGAGTGTCATACCTTAAGACCCCATATTTACAGGAGAGAGTCGGCTTGCATTCCTGCTGTAACCAAAGCCCAGTTCTTGCTCTTCCAGTGCAGGGTTGTAGAAGAAGCTAAACCCCGATAGCGAACCTAGATCTCTCCTTGGTGGACGCCGTTGGCTAGACGCAGAACTCCCTGCCAAACCAACTTTATTCAAGGCAGGGACCAGTGTGGAGCTAGAGTGTATATTGACTTGGTAAAATCACAAGGAGGTGGGCTGCGTGTTCACTGGAAACGGGGAATTTATGGCACAAGGCTTGCCTTTCCATATTGAATGCTCCATGCTTGCTGCCTTGAAGCTACCTAAATAACAGTGTTTTGCACGGGTCCCTGTCACTGTAGGCAGTGTACTGGGAAGGGAAAGAGTTTTCTCTAAATCAACAGGGTGCTTTCATAGCCTGGGTGGGAGCTCCTCCTGAGAGGCTCTAGAGCTAAAAGGAAACTTGACGGGAGTCCTTTCCTCAAGGTAAAGCCTTGAATAGCCTGCCGAAGCGGAAGCTTGGAGCAGAGAACTTGAGGCTTAATTTTAGGTCTGCTTTCTTTTAACGTTAGTAAGCTTTTCAGGTACCGAGGACCTCGCGTGGGCACCCTATTCCCTGCAAGAACACCGGGACCGGCCAGGCTCCCCTGGCCTGCCAGGAAACATCCAGGCCCGGAAAAGTTTCCCACTCACTCTCTGGATGCTAAGTGTAGGGCAACACACTGCACTCTTCCTTGGAGGAGCTGGATTTCCTCCGCACTCCACCAGCTCCAGGAAATCTGTTCTCTCATTTCCTACATGTCATGCCAATCTGCCTCATTGCCCTAAGCTGATCGGCACTGAGAAACCAAAACTGCTTAGCATTCCTTCTACAAAGTCGTACCTGAAGATGCCATACTTACAGGAGAAAGTCGGCTTGCGTTCCTGCTGGTACCAAAGCACAGTTCTTCCTCCGACACTGCAGGGTTTTAGAAGAGGCTAAGCCCCGATAGCGTACCTAGAGCGCTCCTTTGGGGAGGCCGTGGCTACACGCAGAACTCCGTGCCAAACCAACTTTATTAAGGAAGGGGCCAGTGTGCAGCTAGAGTGTATATTTACTTGGTAGAAATCACAAGGAGGTAGGCTGCGTTTTCGCTGGAAACGGTCACCTGATGGCACAAGGCTTGCTTTCCCATTTTGAATGCACCACTCATGCTGCCTTGAAGCTACCTAAATTAGAGTTTTCGGACGGGCCTTTAGACACTGTAGGCAGGGCTCTGGGAAGGGAACGAGTGTTCTCTAGATCAACAGGGTGCTTTCATAGCCTGGGTGGGAGCTCCTCCTGAGACGCTCTAGAGCTAAAAGGAAACGTGACGTGAGTCCTTTCCCCAAGATAAAGCCTGGAATAGCCTACCAAAGCGGAAGCTTGGAGCAGAGTCCTTGAAGCATTAGCTTTAGGTTTGTTTTCTTTGAAGGTTAGTAAGCTTTCAGGACACCGAGGACCTCGCGTGGGCTCCCTATTCCCTGCAAGAACACCTAGTACCGGCAGCCTCCACTAGGCTGCTAAGAAACATCCAGGCCCGGAAACCTTTCCCAGTCACTCTGCGTATGCTGAGTGTAGGGCAACACACTGCACTCTTCCTTGGGAGACCTAGGTTTCCTCCGCACTCCAAAGGCTCCAGGAAATCTGTTCTCGTACATCCTACATGTCATGCATATCTTGCCTCATTGCCCTAGGCTGAGCGGCACTGAGAAACCAAAACTGCTTCGCATTCCTTCTAGAGTGTCATACCTTAACACCCCATACTTACAGGAGAAAGTCGGCTTGCTTTCCTGCTGGAAGCAAAGCACAGTTCTACGTCTTACACTGCAGGGTTTTAGAAGAAGCTAAGCCCCGATAGCGTACCTAGAGCCTTCCTTGGGAGAGGCAGTTGGCTACACGGAGAACTCCGTGCCAAGAAAACGTTATTCAGGGAAGGGAGCAGTGTTTAGCTAGAGTGTGTATTTACCTGGTAGAAAGCACAAGGAGGTAGTCTGCGTGTTCGCTGGAAACAGGGACCTGATGGCACAGGCCTTGCTTTCCCATTTTGAATGCTCCATTCATGTTGCCTTAACACTACCTAAATAACAGTTTTAGGACGGGTGTCTAGTCGCAGTAGGCAGGGCTCTGGGACGGGAACGAGTGTTCTCTCCATCAACAGGGTGCTTTCATAGCCTGGGTGGGAGCTCCTCCTGAGACGCTCTAGAGCTAAAAGGAAACTTGACGGGAGTCCTTTCCTCAAGGTAAAGCCTTGAATAGCCTGCCGAAGCGGAAGCTTGGAGCAGAGTCCTTGAGGCTTAAATTTAGGTCTGCTTTCTTTTAACGTTAGTAAGCTTTTCAGGGCACCAGGACCTCGCGTGGGCACCCTATTCCCTACTAGAACACAGAGTTCCGGCAGGCTCGCCTGGGCTGCCAAGGAACATCCAGGCCCGGAAACCTTTCCCAGTCACTCTGTGTATGCTGAGTGTAGGGCAACACACTGCACTCTTCCTTGGGAGACCAAGGTTTCCTCAGCACTCCAAAGGCTCCAGGAAATCTGTTCTCGTACATCCTCCATGTCATGGAAATCTGCCTCATTGCCCTAGGCTGAGCGGCACTGAGAAACCAAAACTGCTTCGCATTCCTTCTAGAGTGTCATACCTTAAGACCCCATATTTACAGGAGAGAGTCGGCTTGCATTCCTGCTGTAACCAAAGCCCAGTTCTTGCTCTTCCAGTGCAGGGTTGTAGAAGAAGCTAAACCCCGATAGCGAACCTAGATCTCTCCTTGGTGGACGCCGTTGGCTAGACGCAGAACTCCCTGCCAAACCAACTTTATTCAAGGCAGGGACCAGTGTGGAGCTAGAGTGTATATTGACTTGGTAAAATCACAAGGAGGTGGGCTGCGTGTTCACTGGAAACGGGGAATTTATGGCACAAGGCTTGCCTTTCCATATTGAATGCTCCATGCTTGCTGCCTTGAAGCTACCTAAATAACAGTGTTTTGCACGGGTCCCTGTCACTGTAGGCAGTGTACTGGGAAGGGAAAGAGTTTTCTCTAAATCAACAGGGTGCTTTCATAGCCTGGGTGGGAGCTCCTCCTGAGAGGCTCTAGAGCTAAAAGGAAACTTGACGGGAGTCCTTTCCTCAAGGTAAAGCCTTGAATAGCCTGCCGAAGCGGAAGCTTGGAGCAGAGAACTTGAGGCTTAATTTTAGGTCTGCTTTCTTTTAACGTTAGTAAGCTTTTCAGGTACCGAGGACCTCGCGTGGGCACCCTATTCCCTGCAAGAACACCGGGACCGGCCAGGCTCCCCTGGCCTGCCAGGAAACATCCAGGCCCGGAAAAGTTTCCCAGTCACTCTCTGGATGCTAAGTGTAGGGCAACACACTGCACTCTTCCTTGGAGGAGCTGGATTTCCTCCGCACTCCACCAGCTCCAGGAAATCTGTTCTCTCATTTCCTACATGTCATGCCAATCTGCCTCATTGCCCTAAGCTGATCGGCACTGAGAAACCAAAACTGCTTAGCATTCCTTCTACAAAGTCATACCTGAAGATGCCATACTTACAGGAGAATGTCGGCTTGCGTTCCTGCTGGTACCAAAGCACAGTTCTTCCTCCTACACTGCAGGGTTTTAGAAGAGGCTAAGCCCCGATAGCGTACCTAGAGCGCTCCTTTGGGGAGGCCGTGGCTACACGCAGAACTCCGTGCCAAACCAACTTTATTAAGGAAGGGGCCAGTGTGCAGCTAGAGTGTATATTTACTTGGTAGAAATCACAAGGAGGTAGGCTGCGTTTTCGCTGGAAACGGTCACCTGATGGCACAAGGCTTGCTTTCCCATTTTGAATGCACCACTCATGCTGCCTTGAAGCTACCTAAATTACAGTTTTCGGACGGGCCTTTAGACACTGTAGGCAGGGCTCTGGGAAGGGAACGAGTGTTCTCTAGATCAACAGGGTGCTTTCATAGCCTGGGTGGGAGCTCCTCCTGAGACGCTCTAGAGCTAAAAGGAAACGTGACGTGAGTCCTTTCCCCAAGATAAAGCCTGGAATAGCCTACCAAAGCGGAAGCTTGGAGCAGAGTCCTTGAAGCATTAGCTTTAGGTTTGTTTTCTTTGAAGGTTAGTAAGCTTTCAGGACACCGAGGACCTCGCGTGGGCTCCCTATTCCCTGCAAGAACACCTAGTACCGGCAGGCTCCACTAGGCTGCTAAGAAACATCCAGGCCCGGAAACCTTTGCCAGTCACTCTGCGTATGCTGAGTGTAGGGCAACACACTGCACTCTTCCTTGGGAGACCTAGGTTTAATCAGCACTCCAAAGGCTCCAGGAAATCTGTTCTCTTACATCCTACATGTCATGCATATCTTGCCACATTGCCCTAGGCTGAGCGGCACTGAGAAACCAAAACTGCTTCGCATTCCTTCTAGAGTGTCATACCTTAACACCCCATACTTACAGGAGAAAGTCGGCTTGCTTTCCTGCTGGAAGCAAAGCACAGTTCTACGTCTTACACTGCAGGGTTTTAGAAGAAGCTAAGCCCCGATAGCGTACCTAGAGCCTTCCTTGGGAGAGGCAGTTGGCTACACGGAGAACTCCGTGCCAAGAAAACGTTATTCAGGGAAGGGAGCAGTGTTTAGCTAGAGTGTGTATTTACCTGGTAGAAAGCACAAGGAGGTAGGCTGCGTGTTCGCTGGAAACAGGGACCTGATGGCACAGGCCTTGCTTTCCCATTTTGAATGCTCCATTCATGTTGCCTTAACACTACCTAAATAACAGTTTTAGGACGGGTGTCTAGTCGCAGTAGGCAGGGCTCTGGGAAGGGAACGAGTGTTCTCTCCATCAACAGGGTGCTTTCATAGCCTGGGTGGGAGCTCCTCCTGAGACGCTCTAGAGCTAAAAGGAAACTTGACGGGAGTCCTTTCCTCAAGGTAAAGCCTTGAATAGCCTGCCGAAGCGGAAGCTTGGAGCAGAGTCCTTGAGGCTTAAATTTAGGTCTGCTTTCTTTTAACGTTAGTAAGCTTTTCAGGGCACCAGGACCTCGCGTGGGCACCCTGTTCCCTACTAGAACACAGAGTTCCGGCAGGCTCCCCTGGGCTGCCAAGGAACATCCAGGCCCGGAAACCTTTCCCAGTCACTCTGTGTATGCTGAGTGTAGGGCAACACACTGCACTCTTCCTTGGGAGACCAAGGTTTCCTCAGCACTCCAAAGGCTCCAGGAAATCTGTTCTCGTACATCCTCCATGTCATGGAAATCTGCCTCATTGCCCTAGGCTGAGCGGCACTGAGAAACCAAAACTGCTTCGCATTCCTTCTAGAGTGTCATACCTTAAGACCCCATATTTACAGGAGAGAGTCGGCTTGCATTCCTGCTGTAACCAAAGCCCAGTTCTTGCTCTTCCAGTGCAGGGTTGTAGAAGAAGCTAAACCCCGATAGCGAACCTAGATCTCTCCTTGGTGGACGCCGTTGGCTAGACGCAGAACTCCCTGCCAAACCAACTTTATTCAAGGCAGGGACCAGTGTGGAGCTAGAGTGTATATTGACTTGGTAAAATCACAAGGAGGTGGGCTGCGTGTTCACTGGAAACGGGGAATTTATGGCACAAGGCTTGCCTTTCCATATTGAATGCTCCATTCTTGCTGCCTTGAAGCTACCTAAATAACAGTGTTTTGCACGGGTCCCTGTCACTGTAGGCAGTGTACTGGGAAGGGAAAGAGTTTTCTCTAAATCAACAGGGTGCTTTCATAGCCTGGGTGGGAGCTCCTCCTGAGAGGCTCTAGAGCTAAAAGGAAACTTGACGGGAGTCCTTTCCTCAAGGTAAAGCCTTGAATAGCCTGCCGAAGCGGAAGCTTGGAGCAGAGAACTTGAGGCTTAATTTTAGGTCTGCTTTCTTTTAACGTTAGTAAGCTTTTCAGGTACCGAGGACCTCGCGTGGGCACCCTATTCCCTGCAAGAACACCGGGACCGGCCAGGCTCCCCTGGCCTGCCAGGAAACATCCAGGCCCGGAAAAGTTTCCCAGTCACTCTCTGGATGCTAAGTGTAGGGCAACACACTGCACTCTTCCTTGGAGGAGCTGGATTTCCTCCGCACTCCACCAGCTCCAGGAAATCTGTTCTCTCATTTCCTACATGTCATGCCAATCTGCCTCATTGCCCTAAGCTGATCGGCACTGAGAAACCAAAACTGCTTAGCATTCCTTCTACAAAGTCGTACCTGAAGATGCCATACTTACAGGAGAAAGTCGGCTTGCGTTCCTGCTGGTACCAAAGCACAGTTCTTCCTCCTACACTGCAGGGTTTTAGAAGAGGCTAAGCCCCGATAGCGTACCTAGAGCGCTCCTTTGGGGAGGCCGTGGCTACACGCAGAACTCCGTGCCAAACCAACTTTATTAAGGAAGGGGCCAGTGTGCAGCTAGAGTGTATATTTACTTGGTAGAAATCACAAGGAGGTAGGCTGCGTTTTCGCTGGAAACGGTCACCTGATGGCACAAGGCTTGCTTTCCCATTTTGAATGCACCACTCATGCTGCCTTGAAGCTACCTAAATTAGAGTTTTCGGACGGGCCTTTAGACACTGTAGGCAGGGCTCTGGGAAGGGAACGAGTGTTCTCTAGATCAACAGGGTGCTTTCATAGCCTGGGTGGGAGCTCCTCCTGAGACGCTCTAGAGCTAAAAGGAAACGTGACGTGAGTCCTTTCCCCAAGATAAAGCCTGGAATAGCCTACCAAAGCGGAAGCTTGGAGCAGAGTCCTTGAAGCATTAGCTTTAGGTTTGTTTTCTTTGAAGGTTAGTAAGCTTTCAGGACACCGAGGACCTCGCGTGGGCTCCCTATTCCCTGCAAGAACACCTAGTACCGGCAGCCTCCACTAGGCTGCTAAGAAACATCCAGGCCCGGAAACCTTTCCCAGTCACTCTGCGTATGCTGAGTGTAGGGCAACACACTGCACTCTTCCTTGGGAGACCTAGGTTTCCTCCGCACTCCAAAGGCTCCAGGAAATCTGTTCTCGTACATCCTACATGTCATGCATATCTTGCCTCATTGCCCTAGGCTGAGCGGCACTGAGAAACCAAAACTGCTTCGCATTCCTTCTAGAGTGTCATACCTTAACACCCCATACTTACAGGAGAAAGTCGGCTTGCTTTCCTGCTGGAAGCAAAGCACAGTTCTACGTCTTACACTGCAGGGTTTTAGAAGAAGCTAAGCCCCGATAGCGTACCTAGAGCCTTCCTTGGGAGAGGCAGTTGGCTACACGGAGAACTCCGTGCCAAGAAAACGTTATTCAGGGAAGGGAGCAGTGTTTAGCTAGAGTGTGTATTTACCTGGTAGAAAGCACAAGGAGGTAGGCTGCGTGTTCGCTGGAAACAGGGACCTGATGGCACAGGCCTTGCTTTCCCATTTTGAATGCTCCATTCATGTTGCCTTAACACTACCTAAATAACAGTTTTAGGACGGGTGTCTAGTCGCAGTAGGCAGGGCTCTGGGAAGGGAACGAGTGTTCTCTCCATCAACAGGGTGCTTTCATAGCCTGGGTGGGAGCTCCTCCTGAGACGCTCTAGAGCTAAAAGGAAACTTGACGGGAGTCCTTTCCTCAAGGTAAAGCCTTGAATAGCCTGCCGAAGCGGAAGCTTGGAGCAGAGTCCTTGAGGCTTAAATTTAGGTCTGCTTTCTTTTAACGTTAGTAAGCTTTTCAGGGCACCAGGACCTCGCGTGGGCACCCTGTTCCCTACTAGAACACAGAGTTCCGGCAGGCTCCCCTGGGCTGCCAAGGAACATCCAGGCCCGGAAACCTTTCCCAGTCACTCTGTGTATGCTGAGTGTAGGGCAACACACTGCACTCTTCCTTGGGAGACCAAGGTTTCCTCAGCACTCCAAAGGCTCCAGGAAATCTGTTCTCGTACATCCTCCATGTCATGGAAATCTGCCTCATTGCCCTAGGCTGAGCGGCACTGAGAAACCAAAACTGCTTCGCATTCCTTCTAGAGTGTCATACCTTAAGACCCCATATTTACAGGAGAGAGTCGGCTTGCATTCCTGCTGTAACCAAAGCCCAGTTCTTGCTCTTCCAGTGCAGGGTTGTAGAAGAAGCTAAACCCCGATAGCGAACCTAGATCTCTCCTTGGTGGACGCCGTTGGCTAGACGCAGAACTCCCTGCCAAACCAACTTTATTCAAGGCAGGGACCAGTGTGGAGCTAGAGTGTATATTGACTTGGTAAAATCACAAGGAGGTGGGCTGCGTGTTCACTGGAAACGGGGAATTTATGGCACAAGGCTTGCCTTTCCATATTGAATGCTCCATTCTTGCTGCCTTGAAGCTACCTAAATAACAGTGTTTTGCACGGGTCCCTGTCACTGTAGGCAGTGTACTGGGAAGGGAAAGAGTTTTCTCTAAATCAACAGGGTGCTTTCATAGCCTGGGTGGGAGCTCCTCCTGAGAGGCTCTAGAGCTAAAAGGAAACTTGACGGGAGTCCTTTCCTCAAGGTAAAGCCTTGAATAGCCTGCCGAAGCGGAAGCTTGGAGCAGAGAACTTGAGGCTTAAGTTTAGGTCTGCTTTCTTTTAACGTTAGTAAGCTTTTCAGGTACCGAGGACCTCGCGTGGGCACCCTATTCCCTGCAAGAACACCGGGACCGGCCAGGCTCCCCTGGCCTGCCAGGAAACATCCAGGCCCGGAAAAGTTTCCCAGTCACTCTCTGGATGCTAAGTGTAGGGCAACACACTGCACTCTTCCTTGGAGGAGCTGTATTTCCTCCGCACTCCACCAGCTCCAGGAAATCTGTTCTCTCATTTCCTACATGTCATGCCAATCTGCCTCATTGCCCTAAGCTGATCGGCACTGAGAAACCAAAACTGCTTAGCATTCCTTCTACAAAGTCGTACCTGAAGATGCCATACTTACAGGAGAAAGTCGGCTTGCGTTCCTGCTGGTACCAAAGCACAGTTCTTCCTCCTACACTGCAGGGTTTTAGAAGAGGCTAAGCCCCGATAGCGTACCTAGAGCGCTCCTTTGGGGAGGCCGTGGCTACACGCAGAACTCCGTGCCAAACCAACTTTATTAAGGAAGGGGCCAGTGTGCAGCTAGAGTGTATATTTACTTGGTAGAAATCACAAGGAGGTAGGCTGCGTTTTCGCTGGAAACGGTCACCTGATGGCACAAGGCTTGCTTTCCCATTTTGAATGCACCACTCATGCTGCCTTGAAGCTACCTAAATTAGAGTTTTCGGACGGGCCTTTAGACACTGTAGGCAGGGCTCTGGGAAGGGAACGAGTGTTCTCTAGATCAACAGGGTGCTTTCATAGCCTGGGTGGGAGCTCCTCCTGAGACGCTCTAGAGCTAAAAGGAAACGTGACGTGAGTCCTTTCCCCAAGATAAAGCCTGGAATAGCCTACCAAAGCGGAAGCTTGGAGCAGAGTCCTTGAAGCATTAGCTTTAGGTTTGTTTTCTTTGAAGGTTAGTAAGCTTTCAGGACACCGAGGACCTCGCGTGGGCTCCCTATTCCCTGCAAGAACACCTAGTACCGGCAGCCTCCACTAGGCTGCTAAGAAACATCCAGGCCCGGAAACCTTTCCCAGTCACTCTGCGTATGCTGAGTGTAGGGCAACACACTGCACTCTTCCTTGGGAGACCTAGGTTTCCTCCGCACTCCAAAGGCTCCAGGAAATCTGTTCTCGTACATCCTACATGTCATGCATATCTTGCCTCATTGCCCTAGGCTGAGCGGCACTGAGAAACCAAAACTGCTTCGCATTCCTTCTAGAGTGTCATACCTTAACACCCCATACTTACAGGAGAAAGTCGGCTTGCTTTCCTGCTGGAAGCAAAGCACAGTTCTACGTCTTACACTGCAGGGTTTTAGAAGAAGCTAAGCCCCGATAGCGTACCTAGAGCCTTCCTTGGGAGAGGCAGTTGGCTACACGGAGAACTCCGTGCCAAGAAAACGTTATTCAGGGAAGGGAGCAGTGTTTAGCTAGAGTGTGTATTTACCTGGTAGAAAGCACAAGGAGGTAGGCTGCGTGTTCGCTGGAAACAGGGACCTGATGGCACAGGCCTTGCTTTCCCATTTTGAATGTTCCATTCATGTTGCCTTAACACTACCTAAATAACAGTTTTAGGACGGGTGTCTAGTCGCAGTAGGCAGGGCTCTGGGACGGGAACGAGTGTTCTCTCCATCAACAGGGTGCTTTCATAGCCTGGGTGGGAGCTCCTCCTGAGACGCTCTAGAGCTAAAAGGAAACTTGACGGGAGTCCTTTCCTCAAGGTAAAGCCTTGAATAGCCTGCCGAAGCGGAAGCTTGGAGCAGAGTCCTTGAGGCTTAAATTTAGGTCTGCTTTCTTTTAACGTTAGTAAGCTTTTCAGGGCACCAGGACCTCGCGTGGGCACCCTATTCCCTACTAGAACACAGAGTTCCGGCAGGCTCGCCTGGGCTGCCAAGGAACATCCAGGCCCGGAAACATTTCCCAGTCACTCTGTGTATGCTGAGTGTAGGGCAACACACTGCACTCTTCCTTGGGAGACCAAGGTTTCCTCAGCACTCCAAAGGCTCCAGGAAATCTGTTCTCGTACATCCTCCATGTCATGGAAATCTGCCTTATTGCCCTAGGCTGAGCGGCACTGAGAAACCAAAACTGCTTCGCATTCCTTCTAGAGTGTCATACCTTAAGACCCCATATTTACAGGAGAGAGTCGGCTTGCATTCCTGCTGTAACCAAAGCCCAGTTCTTGCTCTTCCAGTGCAGGGTTGTAGAAGAAGCTAAACCCCGATAGCGAACCTAGATCTCTCCTTGGTGGACGCCGTTGGCTAGACGCAGAACTCCCTGCCAAACCAACTTTATTCAAGGCAGGGACCAGTGTGGAGCTAGAGTGTATATTGACTTGGTAAAATCACAAGGAGGTGGGCTGCGTGTTCACTGGAAACGGGGAATTTATGGCACAAGGCTTGCCTTTCCATATTGAATGCTCCATGCTTGCTGCCTTGAAGCTACCTAAATAACAGTGTTTTGCACGGGTCCCTGTCACTGTAGGCAGTGTACTGGGAAGGGAAAGAGTTTTCTCTAAATCAACAGGGTGCTTTCATAGCCTGGGTGGGAGCTCCTCCTGAGAGGCTCTAGAGCTAAAAGGAAACTTGACGGGAGTCCTTTCCTCAAGGTAAAGCCTTGAATAGCCTGCCGAAGCGGAAGCTTGGAGCAGAGAACTTGAGGCTTAATTTTAGGTCTGCTTTCTTTTAACGTTAGTAAGCTTTTCAGGTACCGAGGACCTCGCGTGGGCACCCTATTCCCTGCAAGAACACCGGGAACGGCCAGGCTCCCCTGGCCTGCCAGGAAACATCCAGGCCCGGAAA
The DNA here is from genome assembly GCF_965194825.1 of Balaenoptera physalus. Taxonomy (NCBI): domain Eukaryota; kingdom Metazoa; phylum Chordata; class Mammalia; order Artiodactyla; family Balaenopteridae; genus Balaenoptera; species Balaenoptera physalus. The sequence continues at coordinate 67,946 of NW_028125669.1, read as the reverse complement.
AGTTTCCCAGTCACTCTCTGGATGCTAAGTGTAGGGCAACACACTGCACTCTTCCTTGGAGGAGCTGGATTTCCTCCGCACTCCACCAGCTCCAGGAAATCTGTTCTCTCATTTCCTACATGTCATGCCAATCTGCCTCATTGCCCTAAGCTGATCGGCACTGAGAAACCAAAACTGCTTAGCATTCCTTCTACAAAGTCATACCTGAAGATGCCATACTTACAGGAGAATGTCGGCTTGCGTTCCTGCTGGTACCAAAGCACAGTTCTTCCTCCTACACTGCAGGGTTTTAGAAGAGGCTAAGCCCCGATAGCGTACCTAGAGCGCTCCTTTGGGGAGGCCGTGGCTACACGCAGAACTCCGTGCCAAACCAACTTTATTAAGGAAGGGGCCAGTGTGCAGCTAGAGTGTATATTTACTTGGTAGAAATCACAAGGAGGTAGGCTGCGTTTTCGCTGGAAACGGTCACCTGATGGCACAAGGCTTGCTTTCCCATTTTGAATGCACCACTCATGCTGCCTTGAAGCTACCTAAATTACAGTTTTCGGACGGGCCTTTAGACACTGTAGGCAGGGCTCTGGGAAGGGAACGAGTGTTCTCTAGATCAACAGGGTGCTTTCATAGCCTGGGTGGGAGCTCCTCCTGAGACGCTCTAGAGCTAAAAGGAAACGTGACGTGAGTCCTTTCCCCAAGATAAAGCCTGGAATAGCCTTACAAAGCGGAAGCTTGGAGCAGAGTCCTTGAAGCATTAGCTTTAGGTTTGTTTTCTTTGAAGGTTAGTAAGCTTTCAGGACACCGAGGACCTCGCGTGGGCTCCCTATTCCCTGCAAGAACACCTAGTACCGGCAGGCTCCACTAGGCTGCTAAGAAACATCCAGGCCCGGAAACCTTTCCCAGTCACTCTGCGTATGCTGAGTGTAGGGCAACACACTGCACTCTTCCTTGGGAGACCTAGGTTTAATCAGCACTCCAAAGGCTCCAGGAAATCTGTTCTCTTACATCCTACATGTCATGCATATCTTGCCTCATTGCCCTAGGCTGAGCGGCACTGAGAAACCAAAACTGCTTCGCATTCCTTCTAGAGTGTCATACCTTAACACCCCATACTTACAGGAGAAAGTCGGCTTGCTTTCCTGCTGGAAGCAAAGCACAGTTCTACGTCTTACACTGCAGGGTTTTAGAAGAAGCTAAGCCCCGATAGCGTACCTAGAGCCTTCCTTGGGAGAGGCAGTTGGCTACACGGAGAACTCCGTGCCAAGAAAACGTTATTCAGGGAAGGGAGCAGTGTTTAGCTAGAGTGTGTATTTACCTGGTAGAAAGCACAAGGAGGTAGGCTGCGTGTTCGCTGGAAACAGGGACCTGATGGCACAGGCCTTGCTTTCCCATTTTGAATGCTCCATTCATGATGCCTTAACACTACCTAAATAACAGTTTTAGGACGGGTGTCTAGTCGCAGTAGGCAGGGCTCTGGGAAGGGAACGAGTGTTCTCTCCATCAACAGGGTGCTTTCATAGCCTGGGTGGGAGCTCCTCCTGAGACGCTCTAGAGCTAAAAGGAAACTTGACGGGAGTCCTTTCCTCAAGGTAAAGCCTTGAATAGCCTGCCGAAGCGGAAGCTTGGAGCAGAGTCCTTGAGGCTTAAATTTAGGTCTGCTTTCTTTTAACGTTAGTAAGCTTTTCAGGGCACCAGGACCTCGCGTGGGCACCCTGTTCCCTACTAGAACACAGAGTTCCGGCAGGCTCGCCTGGGCTGCCAAGGAACATCCAGGCCCGGAAACCTTTCCCAGTCACTCTGTGTATGCTGAGTGTAGGGCAACACACTGCACTCTTCCTTGGGAGACCAAGGTTTCCTCAGCACTCCAAAGGCTCCAGGAAATCTGTTCTCGTACATCCTCCATGTCATGGAAATCTGCCTCATTGCCCTAGGCTGAGCGGCACTGAGAAACCAAAACTGCTTCGCATTCCTTCTAGAGTGTCATACCTTAAGACCCCATATTTACAGGAGAGAGTCGGCTTGCATTCCTGCTGTAACCAAAGCCCAGTTCTTGCTCTTCCAGTGCAGGGTTGTAGAAGAAGCTAAACCCCGATAGCGAACCTAGATCTCTCCTTGGTGGACGCCGTTGGCTAGACGCAGAACTCCCTGCCAAACCAACTTTATTCAAGGCAGGGACCAGTGTGGAGCTAGAGTTTATATTGACTTGGTAAAATCACAAGGAGGTGGGCTGCGTGTTCACTGGAAACGTGGAATTTATGGCACAAGGCTTGCCTTTCCATATTGAATGCTCCATTCTTGCTGCCTTGAAGCTACCTAAATAACAGTGTTTTGCACGGGTCCCTGTCACTGTAGGCAGTGTACTGGGAAGGGAAAGAGTTTTCTCTAAATCAACAGGGTGCTTTCATAGCCTGGGTGGGAGCTCCTCCTGAGAGGCTCTAGAGCTAAAAGGAAACTTGACGGGAGTCCTTTCCTCAAGGTAAAGCCTTGAATAGCCTGCCGAAGCGGAAGCTTGGAGCAGAGAACTTGAGGCTTAATTTTAGGTCTGCTTTCTTTTAACGTTAGTAAGCTTTTCAGGTACCGAGGACCTCGCGTGGGCACCCTATTCCCTGCAAGAACACCGGGACCGGCCAGGCTCCCCTGGCCTGCCAGGAAACATCCAGGCCCGGAAAAGTTTCCCAGTCACTCTCTGGATGCTAAGTGTAGGGCAACACACTGCACTCTTCCTTGGAGGAGCTGGATTTCCTCCGCACTCCACCAGCTCCAGGAAATCTGTTCTCTCATTTCCTACATGTCATGCCAATCTGCCTCATTGCCCTAAGCTGATCGGCACTGAGAAACCAAAACTGCTTAGCATTCCTTCTACAAAGTCATACCTGAAGATGCCATACTTACAGGAGAAAGTCGGCTTGCGTTCCTGCTGGTACCAAAGCACAGTTCTTCCTCCTACACTGCAGGGTTTTAGAAGAGGCTAAGCCCCGATAGCGTACCTAGAGCGCTCCTTTGGGGAGGCCGTGGCTACACGCAGAACTCCGTGCCAAACCAACTTTATTAAGGAAGGGGCCAGTGTGCAGCTAGAGTGTATATTTACTTGGTAGAAATCACAAGGAGGTAGGCTGCGTTTTCGCTGGAAACGGTCACCTGATGGCACAAGGCTTGCTTTCCCATTTTGAATGCACCACTCATGCTGCCTTGAAGCTACCTAAATTAGAGTTTTCGGACGGGCCTTTAGACACTGTAGGCAGGGCTCTGGGAAGGGAACGAGTGTTCTCTAGATCAACAGGGTGCTTTCATAGCCTGGGTGGGAGCTCCTCCTGAGACGCTCTAGAGCTAAAAGGAAACGTGACGTGAGTCCTTTCCCCAAGATAAAGCCTGGAATAGCCTACCAAAGCGGAAGCTTGGAGCAGAGTCCTTGAAGCATTAGCTTTAGGTTTGTTTTCTTTGAAGGTTAGTAAGCTTTCAGGACACCGAGGACCTCGCGTGGGCTCCCTATTCCCTGCAAGAACACCTAGTACCGGCAGCCTCCACTAGGCTGCTAAGAAACATCCAGGCCCGGAAACCTTTCCCAGTCACTCTGCGTATGCTGAGTGTAGGGCAACACACTGCACTCTTCCTTGGGAGACCTAGGATTAATCAGCACTCCAAAGGCTCCAGGAAATCTGTTCTCGTACATCCTACATGTCATGCATATCTTGCCTCATTGCCCTAGGCTGAGCGGCACTGAGAAACCAAAACTGCTTCGCATTCCTTCTAGAGTGTCATACCTTAACACCCCATACTTACAGGAGAAAGTCGGCTTGCTTTCCTGCTGGAAGCAAAGCACAGTTCTACGTCTTACACTGCAGGGTTTTAGAGGAAGCTAAGCCCCGATAGCGTACCTAGAGCCTTCCTTGGGAGAGGCAGTTGGCTACACGGAGAACTCCGTGCCAAGAAAACGTTATTCAGGGAAGGGAGCAGTGTTTAGCTAGAGTGTGTATTTACCTGGTAGAAAGCACAAGGAGGTAGGCTGCGTGTTCGCTGGAAACAGGGACCTGATGGCACAGGCCTTGCTTTCCCCTTTTGAATGCTCCATTCATGTTGCCTTAACACTACCTAAATAACAGTTTTAGGACGGGTGTCTAGTCGCAGTAGGCAGGGCTCTGGGACGGGAACGAGTGTTCTCTCCATCAACAGGGTGCTTTCATAGCCTGGGTGGGAGCTCCTCCTGAGACGCTCTAGAGCTAAAAGGAAACTTGACGGGAGTCCTTTCCTCAAGGTAAAGCCTTGAATAGCCTGCCGAAGCGGAAGCTTGGAGCAGAGTCCTTGAGGCTTAAATTTAGGTCTGCTTTCTTTTAACGTTAGTAAGCTTTTCAGGGCACCAGGACCTCGCGTGGGCACCCTGTTCCCTACTAGAACACAGAGTTCTGGCAGGCTCCCCTGGGCTGCCAAGGAACATCCAGGCCCGGAAACCTTTCCCAGTCACTCTGTGTATGCTGAGTGTAGGGCAACACACTGCACTCTTCCTTGTGAGACCAAGGTTTCCTCAGCACTCCAAAGGCTCCAGGAAATCTGTTCTCGTACATCCTCCATGTCATGGAAATCTGCCTCATTGCCCTAGGCTGAGCGGCACTGAGAAACCAAAACTGCTTCGCATTCCTTCTAGAGTGTCATACCTTAAGACCCCATATTTACAGGAGAGAGTCGGCTTGCATTCCTGCTGTAACCAAAGCCCAGTTCTTGCTCTTCCAGTGCAGGGTTTTAGAAGAAGCTAAACCCCGATAGCGAACCTAGATCTCTCCTTGGTGGACGCCGTTGGCTAGACGCAGAACTCCCTGCCAAACCAACTTTATTCAAGGCAGGGACCAGTGTGGAGCTAGAGTGTATATTGACTTGGTAAAATCACAAGGAGGTGGGCTGCGTGTTCACTGGAAACGGGGAATTTATGGCACAAGGCTTGCCTTTCCATATTGAATGCTCCATTCTTGCTGCCTTGAAGCTACCTAAATAACAGTGTTTTGCACGGGTCCCTGTCACTGTAGGCAGTGTACTGGGAAGCGAAAGAGTTTTCTCTAAATCAACAGGGTGCTTTCATAGCCTGGGTGGGAGCTCCTCCTGAGAGGCTCTAGAGCTAAAAGGAAACTTGACGGGAGTCCTTTCCTCAAGGTAAAGCCTTGAATAGCCTGCCGAAGCGGAAGCTTGGAGCAGAGAACTTGAGGCTTAATTTTAGGTCTGCTTTCTTTTAACGTTAGTAAGCTTTTCAGGTACCGAGGACCTCGCGTGGGCACCCTATTCCCTGCAAGAACACCGGGACCGGCCAGGCTCCCCTGGCCTGCCAGGAAACATCCAGGCCCGGAAAAGTTTCCCAGTCACTCTCTGGATGCTAAGTGTAGGGCAACACACTGCACTCTTCCTTGGAGGAGCTGGATTTCCTCCGCACTCCACCAGCTCCAGGAAATCTGTTCTCTCATTTCCTACATGTCATGCCAATCTGCCTCATTGCCCTAAGCTGATCGGCACTGAGAAACCAAAACTGCTTAGCATTCCTTCTACAAAGTCATACCTGAAGATGCCATACTTACAGGAGAAAGTCGGCTTGCGTTCCTGCTGGTACCAAAGCACAGTTCTTCCTCCTACACTGCAGGGTTTTAGAAGAGGCTAAGCCCCGATAGCGTACCTAGAGCGCTCCTTTGGGGAGGCCGTGGCTACACGCAGAACTCCGTGCCAAACCAACTTTATTAAGGAAGGGGCCAGTGTGCAGCTAGAGTGTATATTTACTTGGTAGAAATCACAAGGAGGTAGGCTGCGTTTTCGCTGGAAACGGTCACCTGATGGCACAAGGCTTGCTTTCCCATTTTGAATGCACCACTCATGCTGCCTTGAAGCTACCTAAATTAGAGTTTTCGGACGGGCCTTTAGACACTGTAGGCAGGGCTCTGGGAAGGGAACGAGTGTTCTCTAGATCAACAGGGTGCTTTCATAGCCTGGGTGGGAGCTCCTCCTGAGACGCTCTAGAGCTAAAAGGAAACGTGACGTGAGTCCTTTCCCCAAGATAAAGCCTGGAATAGCCTACCAAAGCGGAAGCTTGGAGCAGAGTCCTTGAAGCATTAGCTTTAGGTTTGTTTTCTTTGAAGGTTAGTAAGCTTTCAGGACACCGAGGACCTCGCGTGGGCTCCCTATTCCCTGCAAGAACACCTAGTACCGGCAGGCTCCACTAGGCTGCTAAGAAACATCCAGGCCCGGAAACCTTTCCCAGTCACTCTGCGTATGCTCAGTGTAGGGCAACACACTGCACTCTTCCTTGGGAGACCTAGGTTTAATCAGCACTCCAAAGGCTCCAGGAAATCTGTTCTCTTACATCCTACATGTCATGCATATCTTGCCTCATTGCCCTAGGCTGAGCGGCACTGAGAAACCAAAACTGCTTCGCATTCCTTCTAGAGTGTCATACCTTAACACCCCATACTTACAGGAGAAAGTCGGCTTGCTTTCCTGCTGGAAGCAAAGCACAGTTCTACGTCTTACACTGCAGGGTTTTAGAAGAAGCTAAGCCCCGATAGCGTACCTAGAGCCTTCCTTGGGAGAGGCAGTTGGCTACACGGAGAACTCCGTGCCAAGAAAACGTTATTCAGGGAAGGGAGCAGTGTTTAGCTAGAGTGTGTGTTTACCTGGTAGAAAGCACAAGGAGGTAGGCTGCGTGTTCGCTGGAAACAGGGACCTGATGGCACAGGCCTTGCTTTCCCATTTTGAATGCTCCATTCATGTTGCCTTAACACTACCTAAATAACAGTTTTAGGACGGGTGTCTAGTCGCAGTAGGCAGGGCTCTGGGAAGGGAACGAGTGTTCTCTCCATCAACAGGGTGCTTTCATAGCCTGGGTGGGAGCTCCTCCTGAGACGCTCTAGAGCTAAAAGGAAACTTGACGGGAGTCCTTTCCTCAAGGTAAAGCCTTGAATAGCCTGCCGAAGCGGAAGCTTGGAGCAGAGTCCTTGAGGCTTAAATTTAGGTCTGCTTTCTTTTAACGTTAGTAAGCTTTTCAGGGCACCACGAACTCGCGTGGGCACCCTGTTCCCTACTAGAACACAGAGTTCCGGCAGGCTCCCCTGGGCTGCCAAGGAACATCCAGGCCCGGAAACCTTTCCCAGTCACTCTGTGTATGCTGAGTGTAGGGCAACACACTGCACTCTTCCTTGGGAGACCAAGGTTTCCTCAGCACTCCAAAGGCTCCAGGAAATCTGTTCTCGTACATCCTCCATGTCATGGAAATCTGCCTCATTGCCCTAGGCTGAGCGGCACTGAGAAACCAAAACTGCTTCGCATTCCTTCTAGAGTGTCATACCTTAAGACCCCATATTTACAGGAGAGAGTCGGCTTGCATTCCTGCTGTAACCAAAGCCCAGTTCTTGCTCTTCCAGTGCAGGGTTTTAGAAGAAGCTAAACCCCGATAGCGAACCTAGATCTCTCCTTGGTGGACGCCGTTGGCTAGACGCAGAACTCCCTGCCAAACCAACTTTATTCAAGGCAGGGACCAGTGTGGAGCTAGAGTGTATATTGACTTGGTAAAATCACAAGGAGGTGGGCTGCGTGTTCACTGGAAACGGGGAATTTATGGCACAAGGCTTGCCTTTCCATATTGAATGCTCCATTCTTGCTGCCTTGAAGCTACCTAAATAACAGTGTTTTGCACGGGTCCCTGTCACTGTAGGCAGTGTACTGGGAAGCGAAAGAGTTTTCTCTAAATCAACAGGGTGCTTTCATAGCCTGGGTGGGAGCTCCTCCTGAGAGGCTCTAGAGCTAAAAGGAAACTTGACGGGAGTCCTTTCCTCAAGGTAAAGCCTTGAATAGCCTGCCGAAGCGGAAGCTTGGAGCAGAGAACTTGAGGCTTAATTTTAGGTCTGCTTTCTTTTAACGTTAGTAAGCTTTTCAGGTACCGAGGACCTCGCGTGGGCACCCTATTCCCTGCAAGAACACCGGGACCGGCCAGGCTCCCCTGGCCTGCCAGGAAACATCCAGGCCCGGAAAAGTTTCCCAGTCACTCTCTGGATGCTAAGTGTAGGGCAACACACTGCACTCTTCCTTGGAGGAGCTGGATTTCCTCCGCACTCCACCAGCTCCAGGAAATCTGTTCTCTCATTTCCTACATGTCATGCCAATCTGCCTCATTGCCCTAAGCTGATCGGCACTGAGAAACCAAAACTGCTTAGCATTCCTTCTACAAAGTCATACCTGAAGATGCCATACTTACAGGAGAAAGTCGGCTTGCGTTCCTGCTGGTACCAAAGCACAGTTCTTCCTCCTACACTGCAGGGTTTTAGAAGAGGCTAAGCCCCGATAGCGTACCTAGAGCGCTCCTTTGGGGAGGCCGTGGCTACACGCAGAACTCCGTGCCAAACCAACTTTATTAAGGAAGGGGCCAGTGTGCAGCTAGAGTGTATATTTACTTGGTAGAAATCACAAGGAGGTAGGCTGCGTTTTCGCTGGAAACGGTCACCTGATGGCACAAGGCTTGCTTTCCCATTTTGAATGCACCACTCATGCTGCCTTGAAGCTACCTAAATTAGAGTTTTCGGACGGGCCTTTAGACACTGTAGGCAGGGCTCTGGGAAGGGAACGAGTGTTCTCTAGATCAACAGGGTGCTTTCATAGCCTGGGTGGGAGCTCCTCCTGAGACGCTCTAGAGCTAAAAGGAAACGTGACGTGAGTCCTTTCCCCAAGATAAAGCCTGGAATAGCCTACCAAAGCGGAAGCTTGGAGCAGAGTCCTTGAAGCATTAGCTTTAGGTTTGTTTTCTTTGAAGGTTAGTAAGCTTTCAGGACACCGAGGACCTCGCGTGGGCTCCCTATTCCCTGCAAGAACACCTAGTACCGGCAGGCTCCACTAGGCTGCTAAGAAACATCCAGGCCCGGAAACCTTTCCCAGTCACTCTGCGTATGCTCAGTGTAGGGCAACACACTGCACTCTTCCTTGGGAGACCTAGGTTTAATCAGCACTCCAAAGGCTCCAGGAAATCTGTTCTCTTACATCCTACATGTCATGCATATCTTGCCTCATTGCCCTAGGCTGAGCGGCACTGAGAAACCAAAACTGCTTCGCATTCCTTCTAGAGTGTCATACCTTAACACCCCATACTTACAGGAGAAAGTCGGCTTGCTTTCCTGCTGGAAGCAAAGCACAGTTCTACGTCTTACACTGCAGGGTTTTAGAAGAAGCTAAGCCCCGATAGCGTACCTAGAGCCTTCCTTGGGAGAGGCAGTTGGCTACACGGAGAACTCCGTGCCAAGAAAACGTTATTCAGGGAAGGGAGCAGTGTTTAGCTAGAGTGTGTGTTTACCTGGTAGAAAGCACAAGGAGGTAGGCTGCGTGTTCGCTGGAAACAGGGACCTGATGGCACAGGCCTTGCTTTCCCATTTTGAATGCTCCATTCATGTTGCCTTAACACTACCTAAATAACAGTTTTAGGACGGGTGTCTAGTCGCAGTAGGCAGGGCTCTGGGAAGGGAACGAGTGTTCTCTCCATCAACAGGGTGCTTTCATAGCCTGGGTGGGAGCTCCTCCTGAGACGCTCTAGAGCTAAAAGGAAACTTGACGGGAGTCCTTTCCTCAAGGTAAAGCCTTGAATAGCCTGCCGAAGCGGAAGCTTGGAGCAGAGTCCTTGAGGCTTAAATTTAGGTCTGCTTTCTTTTAACGTTAGTAAGCTTTTCAGGGCACCACGAACTCGCGTGGGCACCCTGTTCCCTACTAGAACACAGAGTTCCGGCAGGCTCCCCTGGGCTGCCAAGGAACATCCAGGCCCGGAAACCTTTCCCAGTCACTCTGTGTATGCTGAGTGTAGGGCAACACACTGCACTCTTCCTTGGGAGACCAAGGTTTCCTCAGCACTCCAAAGGCTCCAGGAAATCTGTTCTCGTACATCCTCCATGTCATGGAAATCTGCCTCATTGCCCTAGGCTGAGCGGCACTGAGAAACCAAAACTGCTTCGCATTCCTTCTAGAGTGTCATACCTTAAGACCCCATATTTACAGGAGAGAGTCGGCTTGCATTCCTGCTGTAACCAAAGCCCAGTTCTTGCTCTTCCAGTGCAGGGTTTTAGAAGAAGCTAAACCCCGATAGCGAACCTAGATCTCTCCTTGGTGGACGCCGTTGGCTAGACGCAGAACTCCCTGCCAAACCAACTTTATTCAAGGCAGGGACCAGTGTGGAGCTAGAGTGTATATTGACTTGGTAAAATCAGAAGGAGCTGGGCTGCGTGTTCACTGGAAACGGGGAATTTATGGCACAAGGCTTGCCTTTCCATATTGAATGCTCCATTCTTGCTGCCTTGAAGCTACCTAAATAACAGTGTTTTGCACGGGTCCCTGTCACTGTAGGCAGTGTACTGGGAAGCGAAAGAGTTTTCTCTAAATCAACAGGGTGCTTTCATAGCCTGGGTGGGAGCTCCTCCTGAGAGGCTCTAGAGCTAAAAGGAAACTTGACGGGAGTCCTTTCCTCAAGGTAAAGCCTTGAATAGCCTGCCGAAGCGGAAGCTTGGAGCAGAGAACTTGAGGCTTAATTTTAGGTCTGCTTTCTTTTAACGTTAGTAAGCTTTTCAGGTACCGAGGACCTCGCGTGGGCACCCTATTCCCTGCAAGAACACCGGGACCGGCCAGGCTCCCCTGGCCTGCCAGGAAACATCCAGGCCCGGAAAAGTTTCCCAGTCACTCTCTGGATGCTAAGTGTAGGGCAACACACTGCACTCTTCCTTGGAGGAGCTGGATTTCCTCCGCACTCCACCAGCTCCAGGAAATCTGTTCTCTCATTTCCTACATGTCATGCCAATCTGCCTCATTGCCCTAAGCTGATCGGCACTGAGAAACCAAAACTGCTTAGCATTCCTTCTACAAAGTCATACCTGAAGATGCCATACTTACAGGAGAAAGTCGGCTTGCGTTCCTGCTGGTACCAAAGCACAGTTCTTCCTCCTACACTGCAGGGTTTTAGAAGAGGCTAAGCCCCGATAGCCTACCTAGAGCGCTCCTTTGGGGAGGCCGTGGCTACACGCAGAACTCCGTGCCAAACCAACTTTATTAAGGAAGGGGCCAGTGTGCAGCTAGAGTGTATATTTACTTGGTAGAAATCACAAGGAGGTAGGCTGCGTTTTCGCTGGAAACGGTCACCTGATGGCACAAGGCTTGCTTTCCCATTTTGAATGCACCACTCATGCTGCCTTGAAGCTACCTAAATTAGAGTTTTCGGACGGGCCTTTAGACACTGTAGGCAGGGCTCTGGGAAGGGAACGAGTGTTCTCTAGATCAACAGGGTGCTTTCATAGCCTGGGTGGGAGCTCCTCCTGAGACGCTCTAGAGCTAAAAGGAAACGTGACGTGAGTCCTTTCCCCAAGATAAAGCCTGGAATAGCCTACCAAAGCGGAAGCTTGGAGCAGAGTCCTTGAAGCATTAGCTTTAGGTTTGTTTTCTTTGAAGGTTAGTAAGCTTTCAGGACACCGAGGACCTCGCGTGGGCTCCCTATTCCCTGCAAGAACACCTAGTACCGGCAGGCTCCACTAGGCTGCTAAGAAACATCCAGGCCCGGAAACCTTTCCCAGTCACTCTGCGTATGCTCAGTGTAGGGCAACACACTGCACTCTTCCTTGGGAGACCTAGGTTTAATCAGCACTCCAAAGGCTCCAGGAAATCTGTTCTCTTACATCCTACATGTCATGCATATCTTGCCTCATTGCCCTAGGCTGAGCGGCACTGAGAAACCAAAACTGCTTCGCATTCCTTCTAGAGTGTCATACCTTAACACCCCATACTTACAGGAGAAAGTCGGCTTGCTTTCCTGCTGGAAGCAAAGCACAGTTCTACGTCTTACACTGCAGGGTTTTAGAAGAAGCTAAGCCCCGATAGCGTACCTAGAGCCTTCCTTGGGAGAGGCAGTTGGCTACACGGAGAACTCCGTGCCAAGAAAACGTTATTCAGGGAAGGGAGCAGTGTTTAGCTAGAGTGTGTGTTTACCTGGTAGAAAGCACAAGGAGGTAGGCTGCGTGTTCGCTGGAAACAGGGACCTGATGGCACAGGCCTTGCTTTCCCATTTTGAATGCTCCATTCATGTTGCCTTAACACTACCTAAATAACAGTTTTAGGACGGGTGTCTAGTCGCAGTAGGCAGGGCTCTGGGAAGGGAACGAGTGTTCTCTCCATCAACAGGGTGCTTTCATAGCCTGGGTGGGAGCTCCTCCTGAGACGCTCTAGAGCTAAAAGGAAACTTGACGGGAGTCCTTTCCTCAAGGTAAAGCCTTGAATAGCCTGCCGAAGCGGAAGCTTGGAGCAGAGTCCTTGAGGCTTAAATTTAGGTCTGCTTTCTTTTAACGTTAGTAAGCTTTTCAGGGCACCACGAACTCGCGTGGGCACCCTGTTCCCTACTAGAACACAGAGTTCCGGCAGGCTCCCCTGGGCTGCCAAGGAACATCCAGGCCCGGAAACCTTTCCCAGTCACTCTGTGTATGCTGAGTGTAGGGCAACACACTGCACTCTTCCTTGGGAGACCAAGGTTTCCTCAGCACTCCAAAGGCTCCAGGAAATCTGTTCTCGTACATCCTCCATGTCATGGAAATCTGCCTCATTGCCCTAGGCTGAGCGGCACTGAGAAACCAAAACTGCTTCGCATTCCTTCTAGAGTGTCATACCTTAAGACCCCATATTTACAGGAGAGAGTCGGCTTGCATTCCTGCTGTAACCAAAGCCCAGTTCTTGCTCTTCCAGTGCAGGGTTTTAGAAGAAGCTAAACCCCGATAGCGAACCTAGATCTCTCCTTGGTGGACGCCGTTGGCTAGACGCAGAACTCCCTGCCAAACCAACTTTATTCAAGGCAGGGACCAGTGTGGAGCTAGAGTGTATATTGACTTGGTAAAATCAGAAGGAGCTGGGCTGCGTGTTCACTGGAAACGGGGAATTTATGGCACAAGGCTTGCCTTTCCATATTGAATGCTCCATTCTTGCTGCCTTGAAGCTACCTAAATAACAGTGTTTTGCACGGGTCCCTGTCACTGTAGGCAGTGTACTGGGAAGCGAAAGAGTTTTCTCTAAATCAACAGGGTGCTTTCATAGCCTGGGTGGGAGCTCCTCCTGAGAGGCTCTAGAGCTAAAAGGAAACTTGACGGGAGTCCTTTCCTCAAGGTAAAGCCTTGAATAGCCTGCCGAAGCGGAAGCTTGGAGCAGAGAACTTGAGGCTTAATTTTAGGTCTGCTTTCTTTTAACGTTAGTAAGCTTTTCAGGTACCGAGGACCTCGCGTGGGCACCCTATTCCCTGCAAGAACACCGGGACCGGCCAGGCTCCCCTGGCCTGCCAGGAAACATCCAGGCCCGGAAAAGTTTCCCAGTCACTCTCTGGATGCTAAGTGTAGGGCAACACACTGCACTCTTCCTTGGAGGAGCTGGATTTCCTCCGCACTCCACCAGCTCCAGGAAATCTGTTCTCTCATTTCCTACATGTCATGCCAATCTGCCTCATTGCCCTAAGCTGATCGGCACTGAGAAACCAAAACTGCTTAGCATTCCTTCTACAAAGTCATACCTGAAGATGCCATACTTACAGGAGAAAGTCGGCTTGCGTTCCTGCTGGTACCAAAGCACAGTTCTTCCTCCTACACTGCAGGGTTTTAGAAGAGGCTAAGCCCCGATAGCCTACCTAGAGCGCTCCTTTGGGGAGGCCGTGGCTACACGCAGAACTCCGTGCCAAACCAACTTTATTAAGGAAGGGGCCAGTGTGCAGCTAGAGTGTATATTTACTTGGTAGAAATCACAAGGAGGTAGGCTGCGTTTTCGCTGGAAACGGTCACCTGATGGCACAAGGCTTGCTTTCCCATTTTGAATGCACCACTCATGCTGCCTTGAAGCTACCTAAATTAGAGTTTTCGGACGGGCCTTTAGACACTGTAGGCAGGGCTCTGGGAAGGGAACGAGTGTTCTCTAGATCAACAGGGTGCTTTCATAGCCTGGGTGGGAGCTCCTCCTGAGACGCTCTAGAGCTAAAAGGAAACGTGACGTGAGTCCTTTCCCCAAGATAAAGCCTGGAATAGCCTACCAAAGCGGAAGCTTGGAGCAGAGTCCTTGAAGCATTAGCTTTAGGTTTGTTTTCTTTGAAGGTTAGTAAGCTTTCAGGACACCGAGGACCTCGCGTGGGCTCCCTATTCCCTGCAAGAACACCTAGTACCGGCAGGCTCCACTAGGCTGCTAAGAAACATCCAGGCCCGGAAACCTTTCCCAGTCACTCTGCGTATGCTCAGTGTAGGGCAACACACTGCACTCTTCCTTGGGAGACCTAGGTTTAATCAGCACTCCAAAGGCTCCAGGAAATCTGTTCTCTTACATCCTACATGTCATGCATATCTTGCCTCATTGCCCTAGGCTGAGCGGCACTGAGAAACCAAAACTGCTTCGCATTCCTTCTAGAGTGTCATACCTTAACACCCCATACTTACAGGAGAAAGTCGGCTTGCTTTCCTGCTGGAAGCAAAGCACAGTTCTACGTCTTACACTGCAGGGTTTTAGAAGAAGCTAAGCCCCGATAGCGTACCTAGAGCCTTCCTTGGGAGAGGCAGTTGGCTACACGGAGAACTCCGTGCCAAGAAAACGTTATTCAGGGAAGGGACCAGTGTTTAGCTAGAGTGTGTGTTTACCTGGTAGAAAGCACAAGGAGGTAGGCTGCGTGTTCGCTGGAAACAGGGACCTGATGGCACAGGCCTTGCTTTCCCATTTTGAATGCTCCATTCATGTTGCCTTAACACTACCTAAATAACAGTTTTAGGACGGGTGTCTAGTCGCAGTAGGCAGGGCTCTGGGAAGGGAACGAGTGTTCTCTCCATCAACAGGGTGCTTTCATAGCCTGGGTGGGAGCTCCTCCTGAGACGCTCTAGAGCTAAAAGGAAACTTGACGGGAGTCCTTTCCTCAAGGTAAAGCCTTGAATAGCCTGCCGAAGCGGAAGCTTGGAGCAGAGTCCTTGAGGCTTAAATTTAGGTCTGCTTTCTTTTAACGTTAGTAAGCTTTTCAGGGCACCACGAACTCGCGTGGGCACCCTGTTCCCTACTAGAACACAGAGTTCCGGCAGGCTCCCCTGGGCTGCCAAGGAACATCCAGGCCCGGAAACCTTTCCCAGTCACTCTGTGTATGCTGAGTGTAGGGCAACACACTGCACTCTTCCTTGGGAGACCAAGGTTTCCTCAGCACTCCAAAGGCTCCAGGAAATCTGTTCTCGTACATCCTCCATGTCATGGAAATCTGCCTCATTGCCCTAGGCTGAGCGGCACTGAGAAACCAAAACTGCTTCGCATTCCTTCTAGAGTGTCATACCTTAAGACCCCATATTTACAGGAGAGAGTCGGCTTGCATTCCTGCTGTAACCAAAGCCCAGTTCTTGCTCTTCCAGTGCAGGGTTTTAGAAGAAGCTAAACCCCGATAGCGAACCTAGTTCTCTCCTTGGTTGACGCCGTTGGCTAGACGCAGAACTCCCTGCCAAACCAACTTTATTCAAGGCAGGGACCAGTGTGGAGCTAGAGTGTATATTGACTTGGTAAAATCACAAGGAGCTGGGCTGCGTGTTCACTGGAAACGGGGAATTTATGGCACAAGGCTTGCCTTTCCATATTGAATGCTCCATGCTTGCTGCCTTGAAGCTACCTAAATAACAGTGTTTTGCACGGGTCCCTGTCACTGTAGGCAGTGTACTGGGAAGCGAAAGAGTTTTCTCTAAATCAACAGGGTGCTTTCATAGCCTGGGTGGGAGCTCCTCCTGAGAGGCTCTAGAGCTAAAAGGAAACTTGACGGGAGTCCTTTCCTCAAGGTAAAGCCTTGAATAGCCTGCCGAAGCGGAAGCTTGGAGCAGAGAACTTGAGGCTTAATTTTAGGTCTGCTTTCTTTTAACGTTAGTAAGCTTTTCAGGTACCGAGGACCTCGCGTGGGCACCCTATTCCCTGCAAGAACACCGGGACCGGCCAGGCTCCCCTGGCCTGCCAGGAAACATCCAGGCCCGGAAAAGTTTCCCAGTCACTCTCTGGATGCTAAGTGTAGGGCAACACACTGCACTCTTCCTTGGAGGAGCTGGATTTCCTCCGCACTCCACCAGCTCCAGGAAATCTGTTCTCTCATTTCCTACATGTCATGCCAATCTGCCTCATTGCCCTAAGCTGATCGGCACTGAGAAACCAAAACTGCTTAGCATTCCTTCTACAAAGTCGTACCTGAAGATGCCATACTTACAGGAGAAAGTCGGCTTGCATTCCTGCTGGTACCAAAGCACAGTTCTTCCTCCTACACTGCAGGGTTTTAGAAAAGGCTAAGCCCCGATAGCGTACCTAGAGCGCTCCTTTGGGGAGGCCGTGGCTACACGCAGAACTCCGTGCCAAACCAACTTTATTAAGGAAGGGGCCAGTGTGCAGCTAGAGTGTATATTTACTTGGTAGAAATCACAAGGAGGTAGGCTGCGTTTTCGCTGGAAACGGTCACCTGATGGCACAAGGCTTGCTTTCCCATTTTGAATGCACCACTCATGCTGCCTTGAAGCTACCTAAATTAGAGTTTTCGGACGGGCCTTTAGACACTGTAGGCAGGGCTCTGGGAAGGGAACGAGTGTTCTCTAGATCAACAGGGTGCTTTCATAGCCTGGGTGGGAGCTCCTCCTGAGACGCTCTAGAGCTAAAAGGAAACGTGACGTGAGTCCTTTCCCCAAGATAAAGCCTGGAATAGCCTACCAAAGCGGAAGCTTGGAGCAGAGTCCTTGAAGCATTAGCTTTAGGTTTGTTTTCTTTTAAGGTTAGTAAGCTTTCAGGACACCGAGGACCTCGCGTGGGCTCCCTATTCCCTGCAAGAACACCTAGTACCGGCAGGCTCCACTAGGCTGCTAAGAAACATCCAGGCCCGGAAACCTTTCCCAGTCACTCTGCGTATGCTGAGTGTAGGGCAAAACACTGCACTCTTCCTTGGGAGACCTAGGTTTAATCAGCACTCCAAAGGCTCCAGGAAATCTGTTCTCGTACATCCTACATGTCATGCATATCTTGCCTCATTGCCCTAGGCTGAGCGGCACTGAGAAACCAAAACTGCTTCGCATTCCTTCTAGAGTGTCATACCTTAACACCCCATACTTACAGGAGAAAGTCGGCTTGCTTTCCTGCTGGAAGCAAAGCACAGTTCTACGTCTTACACTGCAGGGTTTTAGAAGAAGCTAAGCCCCGATAGCGTACCTAGAGCCTTCCTTGGGAGAGGCAGTTGGCTACACGGAGAACTCCGTGCCAAGAAAACGTTATTCAGGGAAGGGACCAGTGTTTAGCTAGAGTGTGTGTTTACCTGGTAGAAAGCACAAGGATGTAGGCTGCGTGTTCGCTGGAAACAGGGACCTGATGGCACAGGCCTTGCTTTCCCATTTTGAATGCTCCATTCATGTTGCCTTAACACTACCTAAATAACAGTTTTAGGACGGGTGTCTAGTCGCAGTAGGCAGGGCTCTGGGAAGGGAACGAGTGTTCTCTCCATCAACAGGGTGCTTTCATAGCCTGGGTGGGAGCTCCTCCTGAGACGCTCTAGAGCTAAAAGGAAACTTGACGGGAGTCCTTTCCTCAAGGTAAAGCCTTGAATAGCCTGCCGAAGCAGAAGCTTGGAGCAGAGTCCTTGAGGCTTAAATTTAGGTCTGCTTTCTTTTAACGTTAGTAAGCTTTTCAGGGCACCACGACCTCGCGTGGGCACCCTATTCCCTCCTAGAACACAGAGTTCCGGCAGGCTCCCCTGGGCTGCCAAGGAACATCCAGGCCCGGAAACCTTTCCCAGTCACTCTGTGTATGCTGAGTGTAGGGCAACACACTGCACTCTTCCTTGGGAGACCAAGGTTTCCTCAGCACTCCAAAGGCTCCAGGAAATCTGTTCTCGTACATCCTCCATGTCATGGAAATCTGCCTCATTGCCCTAGGCTGAGCGGCACTGAGAAACCAAAACTGCTTCGCATTCCTTCTAGAGTGTCATACCTTAAGACCCCATATTTACAGGAGAGAGTCGGCTTGCATTCCTGCTGTAACCAAAGCCCAGTTCTTGCTCTTCCAGTGCAGGGTTGTAGAAGAAGCTAAACCCCGATAGCGAACCTAGATCTCTCCTTGGTGGACGCCGTTGGCTAGACGCAGAACTCCCTGCCAAACCAACTTTATTCAAGGAAGGGACCAGTGTGGAGCTAGAGTGTATATTGACTTGGTAAAATCACAAGGAGGTGGGCTGCGTGTTCACTGGAAACGGGGAATTTATGGCACAAGGCTTGCCTTTCCATATTGAATGCTCCATGCTTGCTGCCTTGAAGCTACCTAAATAACAGTGTTTTGCACGGGTCCCTGTCACTGTAGGCAGTGTACTGGGAAGGGAAAGAGTTTTCTCTAAATCAACAGGGTGCTTTCATAGCCTGGGTGGGAGCTCCTCCTGAGAGGCTCTAGAGCTAAAAGGAAACTTGACGGGAGTCCTTTCCTCAAGGTAAAGCCTTGAATAGCCTGCCGAAGTGGAAGCTTGGAGCAGAGAACTTGAGGCTTAATTTTAGGTCTGCTTTCTTTTAACGTTAGTAAGCTTTTCAGGTACCGAGGACCTCGCGTGGGCACCCTATTCCCTGCAAGAACACCGGGACCGGCCAGGCTCCCCTGGCCTGCCAGGAAACATCCAGGCCCGGAAAAGTTTCCCAGTCACTCTCTGGATGCTAAGTGTAGGGCAACACACTGCACTCTTCCTTGGAGGAGCTGGATTTCCTCCGCACTCCACCAGCTCCAGGAAATCTGTTCTCTCATTTCCTACATGTCATGCCAATCTGCCTCATTGCCCTAAGCTGATCGGCACTGAGAAACCAAAACTGCTTAGCATTCCTTCTACAAAGTCATACCTGAAGATACCATACTTACAGGAGAATGTCGGCTTGCGTTCCTGCTGGTACCAAAGCACAGTTCTTCCTCCTACACTGCAGGGTTTTAGAAGAGGCTAAGCCCCGATAGCGTACCTAGAGCGCTCCTTTGGGGAGGCCGTGGCTACACGCAGAACTCCGTGCCAAACCAACTTTATTAAGGAAGGGGCCAGTGTGCAGCTAGAGTGTATATTTACTTGGTAGAAATCACAAGGAGGTAGGCTGCGTTTTCGCTGGAAACGGTCACCTGATGGCACAAGGCTTGCTTTCCCATTTTGAATGCACCACTCATGCTGCCTTGAAGCTACCTAAATTAGAGTTTTCGGACGGGCCTTTAGACACTGTAGGCAGGGCTCTGGGAAGGGAACGAGTGTTCTCTAGATCAACAGGGTGCTTTCATAGCCTGGGTGGGAGCTCCTCCTGAGACGCTCTAGAGCTAAAAGGAAACGTGACGTGAGTCCTTTCCCCAAGATAAAGCCTGGAATAGCCTACCAAAGCGGAAGCTTGGAGCAGAGTCCTTGAAGCATTAGCTTTAGGTTTGTTTTCTTTGAAGGTTAGTAAGCTTTCAGGACACCGAGGACCTCGCGTGGGCTCCCTATTCCCTGCAAGAACACCTAGTACCGGCAGCCTCCACTAGGCTGCTAAGAAACATCCAGGCCCGGAAACCTTTCCCAGTCACTCTGCGTATGCTGAGTGTAGGGCAACACACTGCACTCTTCCTTGGGAGACCTAGGATTAATCAGCACTCCAAAGGCTCCAGGAAATCTGTTCTCGTACATCCTACATGTCATGCATATCTTGCCTCATTGCCCTAGGCTGAGCGGCACTGAGAAACCAAAACTGCTTCGCATTCCTTCTAGAGTGTCATACCTTAACACCCCATACTTACAGGAGAAAGTCGGCTTGCTTTCCTGCTGGAAGCAAAGCACAGTTCTACGTCTTACACTGCAGGGTTTTAGAAGAAGCTAAGCCCCGATAGCGTACCTAGAGCCTTCCTTGGGAGAGGCAGTTGGCTACACGGAGAACTCCGTGCCAAGAAAACGTTATTCAGGGAAGGGAGCAGTGTTTAGCTAGAGTGTGTATTTACCTGGTAGAAAGCACAAGGAGGTAGGCTGCGTGTTCGCTGGAAACAGGGACCTGATGGCACAGGCCTTGCTTTCCCATTTTGAATGCTCCATTCATGTTGCCTTAACACTACCTAAATAACAGTTTTAGGACGGGTGTCTAGTCGCAGTAGGCAGGGCTCTGGGAAGGGAACGAGTGTTCTCTCCATCAACAGGGTGCTTTCATAGCCTGGGTGGGAGCTCCTCCTGAGACGCTCTAGAGCTAAAAGGAAACTTGACGGGAGTCCTTTCCTCAAGGTAAAGCCTTGAATAGCCTGCCGAAGCGGAAGCTTGGAGCAGAGTCCTTGAGGCTTAAATTTAGGTCTGCTTTCTTTTAACGTTAGTAAGCTTTTCAGGGCACCAGGACTTCGCGTGGGCACCCTATTCCCTACTAGAACACAGAGTTCCGGCAGGCTCGCCTGGGCTGCCAAGGAACATCCAGGCCCGGAAACCTTTCCCAGTCACTCTGTGTATGCTGAGTGTAGGGCAACACACTGCACTCTTCCTTGGGAGACCAAGGTTTCCTCAGCACTCCAAAGGCTCCAGGAAATCTGTTCTCGTACATCCTCCATGTCATGGAAATCTGCCTCATTGCCCTAGGCTGAGCGGCACTGAGAAACCAAAACTGCTTCGCATTCCTTCTAGAGTGTCATACCTTAAGACCCCATATTTACAGGAGAGAGTCGGCTTGCATTCCTGCTGTAACCAAAGCCCAGTTCTTGCTCTTCCAGTGCAGGGTTGTAGAAGAAGCTAAACCCCGATAGCGAACCTAGATCTCTCCTTGGTGGACGCCGTTGGCTAGACGCAGAACTCCCTGCCAAACCAACTTTATTCAAGGCAGGGACCAGTGTGGAGCTAGAGTGTATATTGACTTGGTAAAATCACAAGGAGGTGGGCTGCGTGTTCACTGGAAACGGGGAATTTATGGCACAAGGCTTGCCTTTCCATATTGAATGCTCCATGCTTGCTGCCTTGAAGCTACCTAAATAACAGTGTTTTGCACGGGTCCCTGTCACTGTAGGCAGTGTACTGGGAAGGGAAAGAGTTTTCTCTAAATCAACAGGGTGCTTTCATAGCCTGGGTGGGAGCTCCTCCTGAGAGGCTCTAGAGCTAAAAGGAAACTTGACGGGAGTCCTTTCCTCAAGGTAAAGCCTTGAATAGCCTGCCGAAGCGGAAGCTTGGAGCAGAGAACTTGAGGCTTAATTTTAGGTCTGCTTTCTTTTAACGTTAGTAAGCTTTTCAGGTACCGAGGACCTCGCGTGGGCACCCTATTCCCTGCAAGAACACCGGGACCGGCCAGGCTCCCCTGGCCTGCCAGGAAACATCCAGGCCCGGAAAAGTTTCCCAGTCACTCTCTGGATGCTAAGTGTAGGGCAACACACTGCACTCTTCCTTGGAGGAGCTGGATTTCCTCCGCACTCCACCAGCTCCAGGAAATCTGTTCTCTCATTTCCTACATGTCATGCCAATCTGCCTCATTGCCCTAAGCTGATCGGCACTGAGAAACCAAAACTGCTTAGCATTCCTTCTACAAAGTCATACCTGAAGATGCCATACTTACAGGAGAATGTCGGCTTGCGTTCCTGCTGGTACCAAAGCACAGTTCTTCCTCCTACACTGCAGGGTTTTAGAAGAGGCTAAGCCCCGATAGCGTACCTAGAGCGCTCCTTTGGGGAGGCCGTGGCTACACGCAGAACTCCGTGCCAAACCAACTTTATTAAGGAAGGGGCCAGTGTGCAGCTAGAGTGTATATTTACTTGGTAGAAATCACAAGGAGGTAGGCTGCGTTTTCGCTGGAAACGGTCACCTGATGGCACAAGGCTTGCTTTCCCATTTTGAATGCACCACTCATGCTGCCTTGAAGCTACCTAAATTACAGTTTTCGGACGGGCCTTTAGACACTGTAGGCAGGGCTCTGGGAAGGGAACGAGTGTTCTCTAGATCAACAGGGTGCTTTCATAGCCTGGGTGGGAGCTCCTCCTGAGACGCTCTAGAGCTAAAAGGAAACGTGACGTGAGTCCTTTCCCCAAGATAAAGCCTGGAATAGCCTTACAAAGCGGAAGCTTGGAGCAGAGTCCTTGAAGCATTAGCTTTAGGTTTGTTTTCTTTGAAGGTTAGTAAGCTTTCAGGACACCGAGGACCTCGCGTGGGCTCCCTATTCCCTGCAAGAACACCTAGTACCGGCAGGCTCCACTAGGCTGCTAAGAAACATCCAGGCCCGGAAACCTTTCCCAGTCACTCTGCGTATGCTGAGTGTAGGGCAACACACTGCACTCTTCCTTGGGAGACCTAGGTTTAATCAGCACTCCAAAGGCTCCAGGAAATCTGTTCTCTTACATCCTACATGTCATGCATATCTTGCCTCATTGCCCTAGGCTGAGCGGCACTGAGAAACCAAAACTGCTTCGCATTCCTTCTAGAGTGTCATACCTTAACACCCCATACTTACAGGAGAAAGTCGGCTTGCTTTCCTGCTGGAAGCAAAGCACAGTTCTACGTCTTACACTGCAGGGTTTTAGAAGAAGCTAAGCCCCGATAGCGTACCTAGAGCCTTCCTTGGGAGAGGCAGTTGGCTACACGGAGAACTCCGTGCCAAGAAAACGTTATTCAGGGAAGGGAGCAGTGTTTAGCTAGAGTGTGTATTTACCTGGTAGAAAGCACAAGGAGGTAGGCTGCGTGTTCGCTGGAAACAGGGACCTGATGGCACAGGCCTTGCTTTCCCATTTTGAATGCTCCATTCATGTTGCCTTAACACTACCTAAATAACAGTTTTAGGACGGGTGTCTAGTCGCAGTAGGCAGGGCTCTGGGAAGGGAACGAGTGTTCTCTCCATCAACAGGGTGCTTTCATAGCCTGGGTGGGAGCTCCTCCTGAGACGCTCTAGAGCTAAAAGGAAACTTGACGGGAGTCCTTTCCTCAAGGTAAAGCCTTGAATAGCCTGCCGAAGCGGAAGCTTGGAGCAGAGTCCTTGAGGCTTAAATTTAGGTCTGCTTTCTTTTAACGTTAGTAAGCTTTTCAGGGCACCAGGACCTCGCGTGGGCACCCTGTTCCCTACTAGAACACAGAGTTCCGGCAGGCTCCCCTGGGCTGCCAAGGAACATCCAGGCCCGGAAACCTTTCCCAGTCACTCTGTGTATGCTGAGTGTAGGGCAACACACTGCACTCTTCCTTGGGAGACCAAGGTTTCCTCAGCACTCCAAAGGCTCCAGGAAATCTGTTCTCGTACATCCTCCATGTCATGGAAATCTGCCTCATTGCCCTAGGCTGAGCGGCACTGAGAAACCAAAACTGCTTCGCATTCCTTCTAGAGTGTCATACCTTAAGACCCCATATTTACAGGAGAGAGTCGGCTTGCATTCCTGCTGTAACCAAAGCCCAGTTCTTGCTCTTCCAGTGCAGGGTTGTAGAAGAAGCTAAACCCCGATAGCGAACCTAGATCTCTCCTTGGTGGACGCCGTTGGCTAGACGCAGAACTCCCTGCCAAACCAACTTTATTCAAGGCAGGGACCAGTGTGGAGCTAGAGTTTATATTGACTTGGTAAAATCACAAGGAGGTGGGCTGCGTGTTCACTGGAAACGTGGAATTTATGGCACAAGGCTTGCCTTTCCATATTGAATGCTCCATTCTTGCTGCCTTGAAGCTACCTAAATAACAGTGTTTTGCACGGGTCCCTGTCACTGTAGGCAGTGTACTGGGAAGGGAAAGAGTTTTCTCTAAATCAACAGGGTGCTTTCATAGTCTGGGTGGGAGCTCCTCCTGAGAGGCTCTAGAGCTAAAAGGAAACTTGACGGGAGTCCTTTCCTCAAGGTAAAGCCTTGAATAGCCTGCCGAAGCGGAAGCTTGGAGCAGAGAACTTGAGGCTTAATTTTAGGTCTGCTTTCTTTTAACGTTAGTAAGCTTTTCAGGTACCGAGGACCTCGCGTGGGCACCCTATTCCCTGCAAGAACACCGGGACCGGCCAGGCTCCCCTGGCCTGCCAGGAAACATCCAGGCCCGGAAAAGTTTCCCAGTCACTCTCTGGATGCTAAGTGTAGGGCAACACACTGCACTCTTCCTTGGAGGAGCTGGATTTCCTCCGCACTCCACCAGCTCCAGGAAATCTGTTCTCTCATTTCCTACATGTCATGCCAATCTGCCTCATTGCCCTAAGCTGATCGGCACTGAGAAATCAAAACTGCTTAGCATTCCTTCTACAAAGTCATACCTGAAGATGCCATACTTACAGGAGAAAGTCGGCTTGCGTTCCTGCTGGTACCAAAGCACAGTTCTTCCTCCTACACTGCAGGGTTTTAGAAGAGGCTAAGCCCCGATAGCGTACCTAGAGCGCTCCTTTGGGGAGGCCGTGGCTACACGCAGAACTCCGTGCCAAACCAACTTTATTAAGGAAGGGGCCAGTGTGCAGCTAGAGTGTATATTTACTTGGTAGAAATCACAAGGAGGTAGGCTGCGTTTTCGCTGGAAACGGTCACCTGATGGCACAAGGCTTGCTTTCCCATTTTGAATGCACCACTCATGCTGCCTTGAAGCTACCTAAATTAGAGTTTTCGGACGGGCCTTTAGACACTGTAGGCAGGGCTCTGGGAAGGGAACGAGTGTTCTCTAGATCAACAGGGTGCTTTCATAGCCTGGGTGGGAGCTCCTCCTGAGACGCTCTAGAGCTAAAAGGAAACGTGACGTGAGTCCTTTCCCCAAGATAAAGCCTGGAATAGCCTACCAAAGCGGAAGCTTGGAGCAGAGTCCTTGAAGCATTAGCTTTAGGTTTGTTTTCTTTGAAGGTTAGTAAGCTTTCAGGACACCGAGGACCTCGCGTGGGCTCCCTATTCCCTGCAAGAACACCTAGTACCGGCAGGCTCCACTAGGCTGCTAAGAAACATCCAGGCCCGGAAACCTTTCCCAGTCACTCTGCGTATGCTCAGTGTAGGGCAACACACTGCACTCTTCCTTGGGAGACCTAGGTTTAATCAGCACTCCAAAGGCTCCAGGAAATCTGTTCTCTTACATCCTACATGTCATGCATATCTTGCCTCATTGCCCTAGGCTGAGCGGCACTGAGAAACCAAAACTGCTTCGCATTCCTTCTAGAGTGTCATACCTTAAGACCCCATACTTACAGGAGAAAGTCGGCTTGCTTTCCTGCTGGAAGCAAAGCACAGTTCTACGTCTTACACTGCAGGGTTTTAGAAGAAGCTAAGCCCCGATAGCGTACCTAGAGCCTTCCTTGGGAGAGGCAGTTGGCTACACGGAGAACTCCGTGCCAAGAAAACGTTATTCAGGGAAGGGAGCAGTGTTTAGCTAGAGTGTGTGTTTACCTGGTAGAAAGCACAAGGAGGTAGGCTGCGTGTTCGCTGGAAACAGGGACCTGATGGCACAGGCCTTGCTTTCCCATTTTGAATGCTCCATTCATGTTGCCTTAACACTACCTAAATAACAGTTTTAGGACGGGTGTCTAGTCGCAGTAGGCAGGGCTCTGGGAAGGGAACGAGTGTTCTCTCCATCAACAGGGTGCTTTCATAGCCTGGGTGGGAGCTCCTCCTGAGACGCTCTAGAGCTAAAAGGAAACTTGACGGGAGTCCTTTCCTCAAGGTAAAGCCTTGAATAGCCTGCCGAAGCGGAAGCTTGGAGCAGAGTCCTTGAGGCTTAAATTTAGGTCTGCTTTCTTTTAACGTTAGTAAGCTTTTCAGGGCACCACGACCTCGCGTGGGCACCCTGTTCCCTACTAGAACACAGAGTTCCGGCAGGCTCCCCTGGGCTGCCAAGGAACATCCAGGCCCGGAAACCTTTCCCAGTCACTCTGTGTATGCTGAGTGTAGGGCAACACACTGCACTCTTCCTTGGGAGACCAAGGTTTCCTCAGCACTCCAAAGGCTCCAGGAAATCTGTTCTCGTACATCCTCCATGTCATGGAAATCTGCCTCATTGCCCTAGGCTGAGCGGCACTGAGAAACCAAAACTGCTTCGCATTCCTTCTAGAGTGTCATACCTTAAGACCCCATATTTACAGGAGAGAGTCGGCTTGCATTCCTGCTGTAACCAAAGCCCAGTTCTTGCTCTTCCAGTGCAGGGTTTTAGAAGAAGCTAAACCCCGATAGCGAACCTAGATCTCTCCTTGGTGGACGCCGTTGGCTAGACGCAGAACTCCCTGCCAAACCAACTTTATTCAAGGCAGGGACCAGTGTGGAGCTAGAGTGTATATTGACTTGGTAAAATCAGAAGGAGCTGGGCTGCGTGTTCACTGGAAACGGGGAATTTATGGCACAAGGCTTGCCTTTCCATATTGAATGCTCCATTCTTGCTGCCTTGAAGCTACCTAAATAACAGTGTTTTGCACGGGTCCCTGTCACTGTAGGCAGTGTACTGGGAAGCGAAAGAGTTTTCTCTAAATCAACAGGGTGCTTTCATAGCCTGGGTGGGAGCTCCTCCTGAGAGGCTCTAGAGCTAAAAGGAAACTTGACGGGAGTCCTTTCCTCAAGGTAAAGCCTTGAATAGCCTGCCGAAGCGGAAGCTTGGAGCAGAGAACTTGAGGCTTAATTTTAGGTCTGCTTTCTTTTAACGTTAGTAAGCTTTTCAGGTACCGAGGACCTCGCGTGGGCACCCTATTCCCTGCAAGAACACCGGGACCGGCCAGGCTCCCCTGGCCTGCCAGGAAACATCCAGGCCCGGAAAAGTTTCCCAGTCACTCTCTGGATGCTAAGTGTAGGGCAACACACTGCACTCTTCCTTGGAGGAGCTGGATTTCCTCCGCACTCCACCAGCTCCAGGAAATCTGTTCTCTCATTTCCTACATGTCATGCCAATCTGCCTCATTGCCCTAAGCTGATCGGCACTGAGAAACCAAAACTGCTTAGCATTCCTTCTACAAAGTCATACCTGAAGATGCCATACTTACAGGAGAAAGTCGGCTTGCGTTCCTGCTGGTACCAAAGCACAGTTCTTCCTCCTACACTGCAGGGTTTTAGAAGAGGCTAAGCCCCGATAGCGTACCTAGAGCGCTCCTTTGGGGAGGCCGTGGCTACACGCAGAACTCCGTGCCAAACCAACTTTATTAAGGAAGGGGCCAGTGTGCAGCTAGAGTGTATATTTACTTGGTAGAAATCACAAGGAGGTAGGCTGCGTTTTCGCTGGAAACGGTCACCTGATGGCACAAGGCTTGCTTTCCCATTTTGAATGCACCACTCATGCTGCCTTGAAGCTACCTAAATTAGAGTTTTCGGACGGGCCTTTAGACACTGTAGGCAGGGCTCTGGGAAGGGAACGAGTGTTCTCTAGATCAACAGGGTGCTTTCATAGCCTGGGTGGGAGCTCCTCCTGAGACGCTCTAGAGCTAAAAGGAAACGTGACGTGAGTCCTTTCCCCAAGATAAAGCCTGGAATAGCCTACCAAAGCGGAAGCTTGGAGCAGAGTCCTTGAAGCATTAGCTTTAGGTTTGTTTTCTTTGAAGGTTAGTAAGCTTTCAGGACACCGAGGACCTCGCGTGGGCTCCCTATTCCCTGCAAGAACACCTAGTACCGGCAGGCTCCACTAGGCTGCTAAGAAACATCCAGGCCCGGAAACCTTTCCCAGTCACTCTGCGTATGCTCAGTGTAGGGCAACACACTGCACTCTTCCTTGGGAGACCTAGGTTTAATCAGCACTCCAAAGGCTCCAGGAAATCTGTTCTCTTACATCCTACATGTCATGCATATCTTGCCTCATTGCCCTAGGCTGAGCGGCACTGAGAAACCAAAACTGCTTCGCATTCCTTCTAGAGTGTCATACCTTAAGACCCCATACTTACAGGAGAAAGTCGGCTTGCTTTCCTGCTGGAAGCAAAGCACAGTTCTACGTCTTACACTGCAGGGTTTTAGAAGAAGCTAAGCCCCGATAGCGTACCTAGAGCCTTCCTTGGGAGAGGCAGTTGGCTACACGGAGAACTCCGTGCCAAGAAAACGTTATTCAGGGAAGGGAGCAGTGTTTAGCTAGAGTGTGTGTTTACCTGGTAGAAAGCACAAGGAGGTAGGCTGCGTGTTCGCTGGAAACAGGGACCTGATGGCACAGGCCTTGCTTTCCCATTTTGAATGCTCCATTCATGTTGCCTTAACACTACCTAAATAACAGTTTTAGGACGGGTGTCTAGTCGCAGTAGGCAGGGCTCTGGGAAGGGAACGAGTGTTCTCTCCATCAACAGGGTGCTTTCATAGCCTGGGTGGGAGCTCCTCCTGAGACGCTCTAGAGCTAAAAGGAAACTTGACGGGAGTCCTTTCCTCAAGGTAAAGCCTTGAATAGCCTGCCGAAGCGGAAGCTTGGAGCAGAGTCCTTGAGGCTTAAATTTAGGTCTGCTTTCTTTTAACGTTAGTAAGCTTTTCAGGGCACCACGACTTCGCGTGGGCACCCTGTTCCCTACTAGAACACAGAGTTCCGGCAGGCTCCCCTGGGCTGCCAAGGAACATCCAGGCCCGGAAACCTTTCCCAGTCACTCTGTGTATGCTGAGTGTAGGGCAACACACTGCACTCTTCCTTGGGAGACCAAGGTTTCCTCAGCACTCCAAAGGCTCCAGGAAATCTGTTCTCGTACATCCTCCATGTCATGGAAATCTGCCTCATTGCCCTAGGCTGAGCGGCACTGAGAAACCAAAACTGCTTCGCATTCCTTCTAGAGTGTCATACCTTAAGACCCCATATTTACAGGAGAGAGTCGGCTTGCATTCCTGCTGTAACCAAAGCCCAGTTCTTGCTCTTCCAGTGCAGGGTTGTAGAAGAAGCTAAACCCCGATAGCGAACCTAGATCTCTCCTTGGTGGACGCCGTTGGCTAGACGCAGAACTCCCTGCCAAACCAACTTTATTCAAGGAAGGGACCAGTGTGGAGCTAGAGTGTATATTGACTTGGTAAAATCACAAGGAGGTGGGCTGCGTGTTCACTGGAAACGGGGAATTTATGGCACAAGGCTTGCCTTTCCATATTGAATGCTCCATTCTTGCTGCCTTGAAGCTACCTAAATAACAGTGTTTTGCACGGGTCCCTGTCACTGTAGGCAGTGTACTGGGAAGGGAAAGAGTTTTCTCTAAATCAACAGGGTGCTTTCATAGCCTGGGTGGGAGCTCCTCCTGAGAGGCTCTAGAGCTAAAAGGAAACTTGACGGGAGTCCTTTCCTCAAGGTAAAGCCTTGAATAGCCTGCCGAAGTGGAAGCTTGGAGCAGAGAACTTGAGGCTTAATTTTAGGTCTGCTTTCTTTTAACGTTAGTAAGCTTTTCAGGTACCGAGGACCTCGCGTGGGCACCCTATTCCCTGCAAGAACACCGGGACCGGCCAGGCTCCCCTGGCCTGCCAGGAAACATCCAGGCCCGGAAAAGTTTCCCAGTCACTCTCTGGATGCTAAGTGTAGGGCAACACACTGCACTCTTCCTTGGAGGAGCTGGATTTCCTCCGCACTCCACCAGCTCCAGGAAATCTGTTCTCTCATTTCCTACATGTCATGCCAATCTGCCTCATTGCCCTAAGCTGATCGGCACTGAGAAACCAAAACTGCTTAGCATTCCTTCTACAAAGTCGTACCTGAAGATGCCATACTTACAGGAGAAAGTCGGCTTGCGTTCCTGCTGGTACCAAAGCACAGTTCTTCCTCCTACACTGCAGGGTTTTAGAAGAGGCTAAGCCCCGATAGCGTACCTAGAGCGCTCCTTTGGGGAGGCCGTGGCTACACGCAGAACTCCGTGCCAAACCAACTTTATTAAGGAAGGGGCCAGTGTGCAGCTAGAGTGTATATTTACTTGGTAGAAATCACAAGGAGGTAGGCTGCGTTTTCGCTGGAAACGGTCACCTGATGGCACAAGGCTTGCTTTCCCATTTTGAATGCACCACTCATGCTGCCTTGAAGCTACCTAAATTAGAGTTTTCGGACGGGCCTTTAGACACTGTAGGCAGGGCTCTGGGAAGGGAACGAGTGTTCTCTAGATCAACAGGGTGCTTTCATAGCCTGGGTGGGAGCTCCTCCTGAGACGCTCTAGAGCTAAAAGGAAACGTGACGTGAGTCCTTTCCCCAAGATAAAGCCTGGAATAGCCTACCAAAGCGGAAGCTTGGAGCAGAGTCCTTGAAGCATTAGCTTTAGGTTTGTTTTCTTTGAAGGTTAGTAAGCTTTCAGGACACCGAGGACCTCGCGTGGGCTCCCTACTCCCTGCAAGAACACCTAGTACTGGCAGGCTCCACTAGGCTGCTAAGAAACATCCAGGCCCGGAAACCTTTCCCAGTCACTCTGCGTATGCTGAGTGTAGGGCAACACACTGCACTCTTCCTTGGGAGACCTAGGTTTAATCAGCACTCCAAAGGCTCCAGGAAATCTGTTCTCTTACATCCTACATGTCATGCATATCTTGCCTCATTGCCCTAGGCTGAGCGGCACTGAGAAACCAAAACTGCTTCGCATTCCTTCTAGAGTGTCATACCTTAACACCCCATACTTACAGGAGAAAGTCGGCTTGCTTTCCTGCTGGAATCAAAGCACAGTTCTACGTCTTACACTGCAGGGTTTTAGAAGAAGCTAAGCCCCGATAGCGTACCTAGAGCCTTCCTTGGGAGAGGCAGTTGGCTACACGGAGAACTCCGTGCCAAGAAAACGTTATTCAGGGAAGGGAGCAGTGTTTAGCTAGAGTGTGTATTTACCTGGTAGAAAGCACAAGGAGGTAGGCTGCGTGTTCGCTGGAAACAGGGACCTGATGGCACAGGCCTTGCTTTCCCATTTTGAATGCTCCATTCATGTTGCCTTAACACTACCTAAATAACAGTTTTAGGACGGGTGTCTAGTCGCAGTAGGCAGGGCTCTGGGAAGGGAACGAGTGTTCTCTCCATCAACAGGGTGCTTTCATAGCCTGGGTGGGAGCTCCTCCTGAGACGCTCTAGAGCTAAAAGGAAACTTGACGGGAGTCCTTTCCTCAAGGTAAAGCCTTGAATAGCCTGCCGAAGCGGAAGCTTGGAGCAGAGTCCTTGAGGCTTAAATTTAGGTCTGCTTTCTTTTAACGTTAGTAAGCTTTTCAGGGCACCAGGACCTCGCGTGGGCACCCTGTTCCCTACTAGAACACAGAGTTCCGGCAGGCTCGCCTGGGCTGCCAAGGAACATCCAGGCCCGGAAACCTTTCCCAGTCACTCTGTGTATGCTGAGTGTAGGGCAACACACTGCACTCTTCCTTGGGAGACCAAGGTTTCCTCAGCACTCCAAAGGCTCCAGGAAATCTGTTCTCGTACATCCTCCATGTCATGGAAATCTGCCTCATTGCCCTAGGCTGAGCGGCACTGAGAAACCAAAACTGCTTCGCATTCCTTCTAGAGTGTCATACCTTAAGACCCCATATTTACAGGAGAGAGTCGGCTTGCATTCCTGCTGTAACCAAAGCCCAGTTCTTGCTCTTCCAGTGCAGGGTTGTAGAAGAAGCTAAACCCCGATAGCGAACCTAGATCTCTCCTTGGTGGACGCCGTTGGCTAGACGCAGAACTCCCTGCCAAACCAACTTTATTCAAGGCAGGGACCAGTGTGGAGCTAGAGTGTATATTGACTTGGTAAAATCACAAGGAGGTGGGCTGCGTGTTCACTGGAAACGGGGAATTTATGGCACAAGGCTTGCCTTTCCATATTGAATGCTCCATTCTTGCTGCCTTGAAGCTACCTAAATAACAGTGTTTTGCACGGGTCCCTGTCACTGTAGGCAGTGTACTGGGAAGGGAAAGAGTTTTCTCTAAATCAACAGGGTGCTTTCATAGCCTGGGTGGGAGCTCCTCCTGAGAGGCTCTAGAGCTAAAAGGAAACTTGACGGGAGTCCTTTCCTCAAGGTAAAGCCTTGAATAGCCTGCCGAAGCGGAAGCTTGGAGCAGAGAACTTGAGGCTTAATTTTAGGTCTGCTTTCTTTTAACGTTAGTAAGCTTTTCAGGTACCGAGGACCTCGCGTGGGCACCCTATTCCCTGCAAGAACACCGGGACCGGCCAAGCTCCCCTGGCCTGCCAGGAAACATCCAGGCCCGGAAAAGTTTCCCAGTCACTCTCTGGATGCTAAGTGTAGGGCAACACACTGCACTCTTCCTTGGAGGAGCTGGATTTCCTCCGCACTCCACCAGCTCCAGGAAATCTGTTCTCTCATTTCCTACGTGTCATGCCAATCTGCCTCATTGCCCTAAGCTGATCGGCACTGAGAAACCAAAACTGCTTAGCATTCCTTCTACAAAGTCATACCTGAAGATGCCATACTTACAGGAGAAAGTCGGCTTGCGTTCCTGCTGGTACCAAAGCACAGTTCTTCCTCCTACACTGCAGGGTTTTAGAAGAGGCTAAGCCCCGATAGCGTACCTAGAGCGCTCCTTTGGGGAGGCCGTGGCTACACGCAGAACTCCGTGCCAAACCAACTTTATTAAGGAAGGGGCCAGTGTGCAGCTAGAGTGTATATTTACTTGGTAGAAATCACAAGGAGGTAGGCTGCGTTTTCGCTGGAAACGGTCACCTGATGGCACAAGGCTTGCTTTCCCATTTTGAATGCACCACTCATGCTGCCTTGAAGCTACCTAAATTACAGTTTTCGGACGGGCCTTTAGACACTGTAGGCAGGGCTCTGGGAAGGGAACGAGTGTTCTCTAGATCAACAGGGTGCTTTCATAGCCTGGGTGGGAGCTCCTCCTGAGACGCTCTAGAGCTAAAAGGAAACGTGACGTGAGTCCTTTCCCCAAGATAAAGCCTGGAATAGCCTACCAAAGCGGAAGCTTGGAGCAGAGTCCTTGAAGCATTAGCTTTAGGTTTGTTTTCTTTGAAGGTTAGTAAGCTTTCAGGACACCGAGGACCTCGCGTGGGCTCCCTACTCCCTGCAAGAACACCTAGTACTGGCAGGCTCCACTAGGCTGCTAAGAAACATCCAGGCCCGGAAACCTTTCCCAGTCACTCTGCGTATGCTGAGTGTAGGGCAACACACTGCACTCTTCCTTGGGAGACCTAGGTTTAATCAGCACTCCAAAGGCTCCAGGAAATCTGTTCTCTTACATCCTACATGTCATGCATATCTTGCCTCATTGCCCTAGGCTGAGCGGCACTGAGAAACCAAAACTGCTTCGCATTCCTTCTAGAGTGTCATACCTTAACACCCCATACTTACAGGAGAAAGTCGGCTTGCTTTCCTGCTGGAATCAAAGCACAGTTCTACGTCTTACACTGCAGGGTTTTAGAAGAAGCTAAGCCCCGATAGCGTACCTAGAGCCTTCCTTGGGAGAGGCAGTTGGCTACACGGAGAACTCCGTGCCAAGAAAACGTTATTCAGGGAAGGGAGCAGTGTTTAGCTAGAGTGTGTATTTACCTGGTAGAAAGCACAAGGAGGTAGGCTGCGTGTTCGCTGGAAACAGGGACCTGATGGCACAGGCCTTGCTTTCCCATTTTGAATGCTCCATTCATGTTGCCTTAACACTACCTAAATAACAGTTTTAGGACGGGTGTCTAGTCGCAGTAGGCAGGGCTCTGGGAAGGGAACGAGTGTTCTCTCCATCAACAGGGTGCTTTCATAGCCTGGGTGGGAGCTCCTCCTGAGACGCTCTAGAGCTAAAAGGAAACTTGACGGGAGTCCTTTCCTCAAGGTAAAGCCTTGAATAGCCTGCCGAAGCGGAAGCTTGGAGCAGAGTCCTTGAGGCTTAAATTTAGGTCTGCTTTCTTTTAACGTTAGTAAGCTTTTCAGGGCACCAGGACCTCGCGTGGGCACCCTGTTCCCTACTAGAACACAGAGTTCCGGCAGGCTCGCCTGGGCTGCCAAGGAACATCCAGGCCCGGAAACCTTTCCCAGTCACTCTGTGTATGCTGAGTGTAGGGCAACACACTGCACTCTTCCTTGGGAGACCAAGGTTTCCTCAGCACTCCAAAGGCTCCAGGAAATCTGTTCTCGTACATCCTCCATGTCATGGAAATCTGCCTCATTGCCCTAGGCTGAGCGGCACTGAGAAACCAAAACTGCTTCGCATTCCTTCTAGAGTGTCATACCTTAAGACCCCATATTTACAGGAGAGAGTCGGCTTGCATTCCTGCTGTAACCAAAGCCCAGTTCTTGCTCTTCCAGTGCAGGGTTGTAGAAGAAGCTAAACCCCGATAGCGAACCTAGATCTCTCCTTGGTGGACGCCGTTGGCTAGACGCAGAACTCCCTGCCAAACCAACTTTATTCAAGGCAGGGACCAGTGTGGAGCTAGAGTGTATATTGACTTGGTAAAATCACAAGGAGGTGGGCTGCGTGTTCACTGGAAACGGGGAATTTATGGCACAAGGCTTGCCTTTCCATATTGAATGCTCCATTCTTGCTGCCTTGAAGCTACCTAAATAACAGTGTTTTGCACGGGTCCCTGTCACTGTAGGCAGTGTACTGGGAAGGGAAAGAGTTTTCTCTAAATCAACAGGGTGCTTTCATAGCCTGGGTGGGAGCTCCTCCTGAGAGGCTCTAGAGCTAA
The DNA here is from genome assembly GCF_965194825.1 of Balaenoptera physalus. NCBI lineage: Eukaryota > Metazoa > Chordata > Mammalia > Artiodactyla > Balaenopteridae > Balaenoptera > Balaenoptera physalus. The sequence goes on along the minus strand of NW_028125669.1, from coordinate 33,551 downwards.
AAGGAAACTTGACGGGAGTCCTTTCCTCAAGGTAAAGCCTTGAATAGCCTGCCGAAGCGGAAGCTTGGAGCAGAGAACTTGAGGCTTAATTTTAGGTCTGCTTTCTTTTAACGTTAGTAAGCTTTTCAGGTACCGAGGACCTCGCGTGGGCACCCTATTCCCTGCAAGAACACCGGGACCGGCCAGGCTCCCCTGGCCTGCCAGGAAACATCCAGGCCCGGAAAAGTTTCCCAGTCACTCTCTGGATGCTAAGTGTAGGGCAACACACTGCACTCTTCCTTGGAGGAGCTGGATTTCCTCCGCACTCCACCAGCTCCAGGAAATCTGTTCTCTCATTTCCTACATGTCATGCCAATCTGCCTCATTGCCCTAAGCTGATCGGCACTGAGAAACCAAAACTGCTTAGCATTCCTTCTACAAAGTCGTACCTGAAGATGCCATACTTACAGGAGAAAGTCGGCTTGCGTTCCTGCTGGTACCAAAGCACAGTTCTTCCTCCTACACTGCAGGGTTTTAGAAGAGGCTAAGCCCCGATAGCGTACCTAGAGCGCTCCTTTGGGGAGGCCGTGGCTACACGCAGAACTCCGTGCCAAACCAACTTTATTAAGGAAGGGGCCAGTGTGCAGCTAGAGTGTATATTTACTTGGTAGAAATCACAAGGAGGTAGGCTGCGTTTTCGCTGGAAACGGTCACCTGATGGCACAAGGCTTGCTTTCCCATTTTGAATGCACCACTCATGCTGCCTTGAAGCTACCTAAATTAGAGTTTTCGGACGGGCCTTTAGACACTGTAGGCAGGGCTCTGGGAAGGGAACGAGTGTTCTCTAGATCAACAGGGTGCTTTCATAGCCTGGGTGGGAGCTCCTCCTGAGACGCTCTAGAGCTAAAAGGAAACGTGACGTGAGTCCTTTCCCCAAGATAAAGCCTGGAATAGCCTACCAAAGCGGAAGCTTGGAGCAGAGTCCTTGAAGCATTAGCTTTAGGTTTGTTTTCTTTGAAGGTTAGTAAGCTTTCAGGACACCGAGGACCTCGCGTGGGCTCCCTATTCCCTGCAAGAACACCTAGTACCGGCAGGCTCCACTAGGCTGCTAAGAAACATCCAGGCCCGGAAACCTTTCCCAGTCACTCTGCGTATGCTGAGTGTAGGGCACCACACTGCACTCTTCCTTGGGAGACCTAGGTTTAATCAGCACTCCAAAGGCTCCAGGAAATCTGTTCTCGTACATCCTACATGTCATGCATATCTTGCCTCATTGCCCTAGGCTGAGCGGCACTGAGAAACCAAAACTGCTTCGCATTCCTTCTAGAGTGTCATACCTTAACACCCCATACTTACAGGAGAAAGTCGGCTTGCTTTCCTGCTGGAAGCAAAGCACAGTTCTACGTCTTACACTGCAGGGTTTTAGAAGAAGCTAAGCCCCGATAGCGTACCTAGAGCCTTCCTTGGGAGAGGCAGTTGGCTACACGGAGAACTCCGTGCCAAGAAAACGTTATTCAGGGAAGGGAGCAGTGTTTAGCTAGAGTGTGTGTTTACCTGGTAGAAAGCACAAGGAGGTAGGCTGCGTGTTCGCTGGAAACAGGGACCTGATGGCACAGGCCTTGCTTTCCCATTTTGAATGCTCCATTCATGTTGCCTTAACACTACCTAAATAACAGTTTTAGGACGGGTGTCTAGTCGCAGTAGGCAGGGCTCTGGGAAGGGAACGAGTGTTCTCTCCATCAACAGGGTGCTTTCATAGCCTGGGTGGGAGCTCCTCCTGAGACGCTCTAGAGCTAAAAGGAAACTTGACGGGAGTCCTTTCCTCAAGGTAAAGCCTTGAATAGCCTGCCGAAGCGGAAGCTTGGAGCAGAGTCCTTGAGGCTTAAATTTAGGTCTGCTTTCTTTTAACGTTAGTAAGCTTTTCAGGGCACCAGGACCTCGCGTGGGCACCCTGTTCCCTACTAGAACACAGAGTTCCGGCAGGCTCCCCTGGGCTGCCAAGGAACATCCAGGCCCGGAAACCTTTCCCAGTCACTCTGTGTATGCTGAGTGTAGGGCAACACACTGCACTCTTCCTTGGGAGACCAAGGTTTCCTCAGCACTCCAAAGGCTCCAGGAATTCTGTTCTCGTACATCCTCCATGTCATGGAAATCTGCCTCATTGCCCTAGGCTGAGCGGAACTGAGAAACCAAAACTGCTTCGCATTCCTTCTAGAGTGCCATATCTTAAGACCCCATATTTACAGGAGAGAGTCGGCTTGCATTCCTGCTGTAACCAAAGCCCAGTTCTTGCTCTTCCAGTGCAGGGTTGTAGAAGAAGCTAAACCCCGATAGCGAACCTAGATCTCTCCTTGGTGGACGCCGTTGGCTAGACGCAGAACTCCCTGCCAAACCAACTTTATTCAAGGCAGGGACCAGTGTGGAGCTAGAATGTATATTGACTTGGTAAAATCACAAGGAGGTGGGCTGCGTGTTCACTGGAAACGGGGAATTTATGGCACAAGGCTTGCCTTTCCATATTGAATGCTCCATTCTTGCTGCCTTGAAGCTACCTAAATAACAGTGTTTTGCACGGGTCCCTGTCACTGTAGGCAGTGTACTGGGAAGGGAAAGAGTTTTCTCTAAATCAACAGGGTGCTTTCATAGCCTGGGTGGGAGCTCCTCCTGAGAGGCTCTAGAGCTAAAAGGAAACTTGACGGGAGTCCTTTCCTCAAGGTAAAGCCTTGAATAGCCTGCCGAAGCGGAAGCTTGGAACAGAGAACTTGAGGCTTAATTTTAGGTCTGCTTTCTTTTAACGTTAGTAAGCTTTTCAGGTACCGAGGACCTCGCGTGGGCACCCCATTCCCTGCAAGAACACCGGGACCGGCCAGGCTCCCCTGGCCTGCCAGGAAACATCCAGGCCCGGAAAAGTTTCCCAGTCACTCTCTGGATGCTAAGTGTAGGGCAACACACTGCACTCTTCCTTGGAGGAGCTGGATTTCCTCCGCACTCCACCAGCTCCAGGAAATCTGTTCTCTCATTTCCTACATGTCATGCCAATCTGCCTCATTGCCCTAAGCTGATCGGCACTGAGAAACCAAAACTGCTTAGCATTCCTTCTACAAAGTCATACCTGAAGATGCCATACTTACAGGAGAAAGTCGGCTTGCGTTCCTGCTGGTACCAAAGCACAGTTCTTCCTCCTACACTGCAGGGTTTTAGAAGAGGCTAAGCCCCGATAGCGTACCTAGAGCGCTCCTTTGGGGAGGCCGTGGCTACACGCAGAACTCCGTGCCAAACCAACTTTATTAAGGAAGGGGCCAGTGTGCAGCTAGAGTGTATATTTACTTGGTAGAAATCACAAGGAGGTAGGCTGCGTTTTCGCTGGAAACGGTCACCTGATGGCACAAGGCTTGCTTTCCCATTTTGAATGCACCACTCATGCTGCCTTGAAGCTACCTAAATTAGAGTTTTCGGACGGGCCTTTAGACACTGTAGGCAGGGCTCTGGGAAGGGAACGAGTGTTCTCTAGATCAACAGGGTGCTTTCATAGCCTGGGTGGGAGCTCCTCCTGAGACGCTCTAGAGCTAAAAGGAAACGTGACGTGAGTCCTTTCCCCAAGATAAAGCCTGGAATAGCCTACCAAAGCGGAAGCTTGGAGCAGAGTCCTTGAAGCATTAGCTTTAGGTTTGTTTTCTTTGAAGGTTAGTAAGCTTTCAGGACACCGAGGACCTCGCGTGGGCTCCCTATTCCCTGCAAGAACACCTAGTACCGGCAGGCTCCACTAGGCTGCTAAGAAACATCCAGGCCCGGAAACCTTTCCCAGTCACTCTGCGTATGCTGAGGGTAGGGCAACACACTGCACTCTTCCTTGGGAGACCTAGGTTTAATCAGCACTCCAAAGGCTCCAGGAAATCTGTTCTCGTACATCCTACATGTCATGCATATCTTGCCTCATTGCCCTAGGCTGAGCGGCACTGAGAAACCAAAACTGCTTCGCATTCCTTCTAGAGTGTCATACCTTAACACCCCATACTTACAGGAGAAAGTTGGCTTGCTTTCCTGCTGGAATCAAAGCACAGTTCTACGTCTTACACTGCAGGGTTTTAGAAGAAGCTAAGCCCCGATAGCGTACCTAGAGCCTTCCTTGGGAGAGGCAGTTGGCTACACGGAGAACTCCGTGCCAAGAAAACGTTATTCAGGGAAGGGAGCAGTGTTTAGCTAGAGTGTGTATTTACCTGGTAGAAAGCACAAGGAGGTAGGCTGCGTGTTCGCTGGAAACAGGGACCTGATGGCACAGGCCTTGCTTTCCCATTTTGAATGCTCCATTCATGTTGCCTTAACACTACCTAAATAACAGTTTTAGGACGGGTGTCTAGTCGCAGTAGGCAGGGCTCTGGGAAGGGAACGAGTGTTCTCTCCATCAACAGGGTGCTTTCATAGCCTGGGTGGGAGCTCCTCCTGAGACGCTCTAGAGCTAAAAGGAAACTTGACGGGAGTCCTTTCCTCAAGGTAAAGCCTTGAATAGCCTGCCGAAGCGGAAGCTTGGAGCAGAGTCCTTGAGGCTTTAATTTAGGTCTGCTTTCTTTTAACGTTAGTAAGCTTTTCAGGGCACCAGGACCTCGCGTGGGCACCCTATTCCCTACTAGAACACAGAGTTCCGGCAGGCTCGCCTGGGCTGCCAAGGAACATCCAGGCCCGGAAACCTTTCCCAGTCACTCTGTGTATGCTGAGTGTAGGGCAACACACTGCACTCTTCCTTGGGAGACCAAGGTTTCCTCAGCACTCCAAAGGCTCCAGGAAATCTGTTCTCGTACATCCTCCATGTCATGGAAATCTGCCTCATTGCCCTAGGCTGAGCGGCACTGAGAAACCAAAACTGCTTCGCATTCCTTCTAGAGTGTCATACCTTAAGACCCCATATTTACAGGAGAGAGTCGGCTTGCATTCCTGCTGTAACCAAAGCCCAGTTCTTGCTCTTCCAGTGCAGGGTTGTAGAAGAAGCTAAACCCCGATAGCGAACCTAGATCTCTCCTTGGTGGACGCCGTTGGCTAGACGCAGAACTCCCTGCCAAACCAACTTTATTCAAGGCAGGGACCAGTGTGGAGCTAGAGTGTATATTGACTTGGTAAAATCACAAGGAGGTGGGCTGCGTGTTCACTGGAAACGGGGAATTTATGGCACAAGGCTTGCCTTTCCATATTGAATGCTCCATTCTTGCTGCCTTGAAGCTACCTAAATAACAGTGTTTTGCACGGGTCCCTGTCACTGTAGGCAGTGTACTGGGAAGGGAAAGAGTTTTCTCTAAATCAACAGGGTGCTTTCATAGCCTGGGTGGGAGCTCCTCCTGAGAGGCTCTAGAGCTAAAAGGAAACTTGACGGGAGTCCTTTCCTCAAGGTAAAGCCTTGAATAGCCTGCCGAAGCGGAAGCTTGGAGCAGAGAACTTGAGGCTTAATTTTAGGTCTGCTTTCTTTTAACGTTAGTAAGCTTTTCAGGTACCGAGGACCTCGCGTGGGCACCCCATTCCCTGCAAGAACACCGGGACCGGCCAGGCTCCCCTGGCCTGCCAGGAAACATCCAGGCCCGGAAAAGTTTCCCAGTCACTCTCTGGATGCTAAGTGTAGGGCAACACACTGCACTCTTCCTTGGAGGAGCTGGATTTCCTCCGCACTCCACCAGCTCCAGGAAATCTGTTCTCTCATTTCCTACATGTCATGCCAATCTGCCTCATTGCCCTAAGCTGATCGGCACTGAGAAACCAAAACTGCTTAGCATTCCTTCTACAAAGTCATACCTGAAGATGCCATACTTACAGGAGAAAGTCGGCTTGCGTTCCTGCTGGTACCAAAGCACAGTTCTTCCTCCTACACTGCAGGGTTTTAGAAGAGGCTAAGCCCCGATAGCGTACCTAGAGCGCTCCTTTGGGGAGGCCGTGGCTACACGCAGAACTCCGTGCCAAACCAACTTTATTAAGGAAGGGGCCAGTGTGCAGCTAGAGTGTATATTTACTTGGTAGAAATCACAAGGAGGTAGGCTGCGTTTTCGCTGGAAACGGTCACCTGATGGCACAAGGCTTGCTTTCCCATTTTGAATGCACCACTCATGCTGCCTTGAAGCTACCTAAATTAGAGTTTTCGGACGGGCCTTTAGACACTGTAGGCAGGGCTCTGGGAAGGGAACGAGTGTTCTCTAGATCAACAGGGTGCTTTCATAGCCTGGGTGGGAGCTCCTCCTGAGACGCTCTAGAGCTAAAAGGAAACGTGACGTGAGTCCTTTCCCCAAGATAAAGCCTGGAATAGCCTACCAAAGCGGAAGCTTGGAGCAGAGTCCTTGAAGCATTAGCTTTAGGTTTGTTTTCTTTGAAGGTTAGTAAGCTTTCAGGACACCGAGGACCTCGCGTGGGCTCCCTATTCCCTGCAAGAACACCTAGTACCGGCAGGCTCCACTAGGCTGCTAAGAAACATCCAGGCCCGGAAACCTTTCCCAGTCACTCTGCGTATGCTGAGGGTAGGGCAACACACTGCACTCTTCCTTGGGAGACCTAGGTTTAATCAGCACTCCAAAGGCTCCAGGAAATCTGTTCTCGTACATCCTACATGTCATGCATATCTTGCCTCATTGCCCTAGGCTGAGCGGCACTGAGAAACCAAAACTGCTTCGCATTCCTTCTAGAGTGTCATACCTTAACACCCCATACTTACAGGAGAAAGTTGGCTTGCTTTCCTGCTGGAATCAAAGCACAGTTCTACGTCTTACACTGCAGGGTTTTAGAAGAAGCTAAGCCCCGATAGCGTACCTAGAGCCTTCCTTGGGAGAGGCAGTTGGCTACACGGAGAACTCCGTGCCAAGAAAACGTTATTCAGGGAAGGGAGCAGTGTTTAGCTAGAGTGTGTATTTACCTGGTAGAAAGCACAAGGAGGTAGGCTGCGTGTTCGCTGGAAACAGGGACCTGATGGCACAGGCCTTGCTTTCCCATTTTGAATGCTCCATTCATGTTGCCTTAACACTACCTAAATAACAGTTTTAGGACGGGTGTCTAGTCGCAGTAGGCAGGGCTCTGGGAAGGGAACGAGTGTTCTCTCCATCAACAGGGTGCTTTCATAGCCTGGGTGGGAGCTCCTCCTGAGACGCTCTAGAGCTAAAAGGAAACTTGACGGGAGTCCTTTCCTCAAGGTAAAGCCTTGAATAGCCTGCCGAAGCGGAAGCTTGGAGCAGAGTCCTTGAGGCTTTAATTTAGGTCTGCTTTCTTTTAACGTTAGTAAGCTTTTCAGGGCACCAGGACCTCGCGTGGGCACCCTATTCCCTACTAGAACACAGAGTTCCGGCAGGCTCGCCTGGGCTGCCAAAGAACATCCAGGCCCGGAAACCTTTCCCAGTCACTCTGTGTATGCTGAGTGTAGGGCAACACACTGCACTCTTCCTTGGGAGACCAAGGTTTCCTCAGCACTCCAAAGGCTCCAGGAAATCTGTTCTCGTACATCCTCCATGTCATGGAAATCTGCCTCATTGCCCTAGGCTGAGCGGCACTGAGAAACCAAAACTGCTTCGCATTCCTTCTAGAGTGTCATACCTTAAGACCCCATATTTACAGGAGAGAGTCGGCTTGCATTCCTGCTGTAACCAAAGCCCAGTTCTTGCTCTTCCAGTGCAGGGTTGTAGAAGAAGCTAAACCCCGATAGCGAACCTAGATCTCTCCTTGGTGGACGCCGTTGGCTAGACGCAGAACTCCCTGCCAAACCAACTTTATTCAAGGCAGGGACCAGTGTGGAGCTAGAGTGTATATTGACTTGGTAAAATCACAAGGAGGTGGGCTGCGTGTTCACTGGAAACGGGGAATTTATGGCACAAGGCTTGCCTTTCCATATTGAATGCTCCATTCTTGCTGCCTTGAAGCTACCTAAATAACAGTGTTTTGCACGGGTCCCTGTCACTGTAGGCAGTGTACTGGGAAGGGAAAGAGTTTTCTCTAAATCAACAGGGTGCTTTCATAGCCTGGGTGGGAGCTCCTCCTGAGAGGCTCTAGAGCTAAAAGGAAACTTGACGGGAGTCCTTTCCTCAAGGTAAAGCCTTGAATAGCCTGCCGAAGCGGAAGCTTGGAGCAGAGAACTTGAGGCTTAATTTTAGGTCTGCTTTCTTTTAACGTTAGTAAGCTTTTCAGGTACCGAGGACCTCGCGTGGGCACCCTATTCCCTGCAAGAACACCGGGACCGGCCAGGCTCCCCTGGCCTGCCAGGAAACATCCAGGCCCGGAAAAGTTTCCCAGTCACTCTCTGGATGCTAAGTGTAGGGCAACACACTGCACTCTTCCTTGGAGGAGCTGGATTTCCTCCGCACTCCACCAGCTCCAGGAAATCTGTTCTCTCATTTCCTACATGTCATGCCAATCTGCCTCATTGCCCTAAGCTGATCGGCACTGAGAAACCAAAACTGCTTAGCATTCCTTCTACAAAGTCGTACCTGAAGATGCCATACTTACAGGAGAAAGTCGGCTTGCGTTCCTGCTGGTACCAAAGCACAGTTCTTCCTCCTACACTGCAGGGTTTTAGAAGAGGCTAAGCCCCGATAGCGTACCTAGAGCGCTCCTTTGGGGAGGCCGTGGCTACACGCAGAACTCCGTGCCAAACCAACTTTATTAAGGAAGGGGCCAGTGTGCAGCTAGAGTGTATATTTACTTGGTAGAAATCACAAGGAGGTAGGCTGCGTTTTCGCTGGAAACGGTCACCTGATGGCACAAGGCTTGCTTTCCCATTTTGAATGCACCACTCATGCTGCCTTGAAGCTACCTAAATTAGAGTTTTCGGACGGGCCTTTAGACACTGTAGGCAGGGCTCTGGGAAGGGAACGAGTGTTCTCTAGATCAACAGGGTGCTTTCATAGCCTGGGTGGGAGCTCCTCCTGAGACGCTCTAGAGCTAAAAGGAAACGTGACGTGAGTCCTTTCCCCAAGATAAAGCCTGGAATAGCCTACCAAAGCGGAAGCTTGGAGCAGAGTCCTTGAAGCATTAGCTTTAGGTTTGTTTTCTTTGAAGGTTAGTAAGCTTTCAGGACACCGAGGACCTCGCGTGGGCTCCCTATTCCCTGCAAGAACACCTAGTACCGGCAGGCTCCACTAGGCTGCTAAGAAACATCCAGGCCCGGAAACCTTTCCCAGTCACTCTGCGTATGCTGAGTGTAGGGCAACACACTGCACTCTTCCTTGGGAGACCTAGGTTTAATCAGCACTCCAAAGGCTCCAGGAAATCTGTTCTCGTACATCCTACATGTCATGCATATCTTGCCTCATTGCCCTAGGCTGAGCGGCACTGAGAAACCAAAACTGCTTCGCATTCCTTCTAGAGTGTCATACCTTAAGACCCCATACTTACAGGAGAAAGTCGGCTTGCTTTCCTGCTGGAAGCAAAGCACAGTTCTACGTCTTACACTGCAGGGTTTTAGAAGAAGCTAAGCCCCGATAGCGTACCTAGAGCCTTCCTTGGGAGAGGCAGTTGGCTACACGGAGAACTCCGTGCCAAGAAAACGTTATTCAGGGAAGGGAGCAGTGTTTAGCTAGAGTGTGTATTTACCTGGTAGAAAGCACAAGGAGGTAGGCTGCGTGTTCGCTGGAAACAGGGACCTGATGGCACAGGCCTTGCTTTCCCATTTTGAATGCTCCATTCATGTTGCCTTAACACTACCTAAATAACAGTTTTAGGACGGGTGTCTAGTCGCAGTAGGCAGGGCTCTGGGAAGGGAACGAGTGTTCTCTCCATCAACAGGGTGCTTTCATAGCCTGGGTGGGAGCTCCTCCTGAGACGCTCTAGAGCTAAAAGGAAACTTGACGGGAGTCCTTTCCTCAAGGTAAAGCCTTGAATAGCCTGCCGAAGCGGAAGCTTGGAGCAGAGTCCTTGAGGCTTTAATTTAGGTCTGCTTTCTTTTAACGTTAGTAAGCTTTTCAGGGCACCAGGACCTCGCGTGGGCACCCTATTCCCTACTAGAACACAGAGTTCCGGCAGGCTCGCCTGGGCTGCCAAAGAACATCCAGGCCCGGAAACCTTTCCCAGTCACTCTGTGTATGCTGAGTGTAGGGCAACACACTGCACTCTTCCTTGGGAGACCAAGGTTTCCTCAGCACTCCAAAGGCTCCAGGAAATCTGTTCTCGTACATCCTCCATGTCATGGAAATCTGCCTCATTGCCCTAGGCTGAGCGGCACTGAGAAACCAAAACTGCTTCGCATTCCTTCTAGAGTGTCATACCTTAAGACCCCATATTTACAGGAGAGAGTCGGCTTGCATTCCTGCTGTAACCAAAGCCCAGTTCTTGCTCTTCCAGTGCAGGGTTGTAGAAGAAGCTAAACCCCGATAGCGAACCTAGATCTCTCCTTGGTGGACGCCGTTGGCTAGACGCAGAACTCCCTGCCAAACCAACTTTATTCAAGGCAGGGACCAGTGTGGAGCTAGAGTGTATATTGACTTGGTAAAATCACAAGGAGGTGGGCTGCGTGTTCACTGGAAACGGGGAATTTATGGCACAAGGCTTGCCTTTCCATATTGAATGCTCCATTCTTGCTGCCTTGAAGCTACCTAAATAACAGTGTTTTGCACGGGTCCCTGTCACTGTAGGCAGTGTACTGGGAAGGGAAAGAGTTTTCTCTAAATCAACAGGGTGCTTTCATAGCCTGGGTGGGAGCTCCTCCTGAGAGGCTCTAGAGCTAAAAGGAAACTTGACGGGAGTCCTTTCCTCAAGGTAAAGCCTTGAATAGCCTGCCGAAGCGGAAGCTTGGAGCAGAGAACTTGAGGCTTAATTTTAGGTCTGCTTTCTTTTAACGTTAGTAAGCTTTTCAGGTACCGAGGACCTCGCGTGGGCACCCTATTCCCTGCAAGAACACCGGGACCGGCCAGGCTCCCCTGGCCTGCCAGGAAACATCCAGGCCCGGAAAAGTTTCCCAGTCACTCTCTGGATGCTAAGTGTAGGGCAACACACTGCACTCTTCCTTGGAGGAGCTGGATTTCCTCCGCACTCCACCAGCTCCAGGAAATCTGTTCTCTCATTTCCTACATGTCATGCCAATCTGCCTCATTGCCCTAAGCTGATCGGCACTGAGAAACCAAAACTGCTTAGCATTCCTTCTACAAAGTCGTACCTGAAGATGCCATACTTACAGGAGAAAGTCGGCTTGCGTTCCTGCTGGTACCAAAGCACAGTTCTTCCTCCTACACTGCAGGGTTTTAGAAGAGGCTAAGCCCCGATAGCGTACCTAGAGCGCTCCTTTGGGGAGGCCGTGGCTACACGCAGAACTCCGTGCCAAACCAACTTTATTAAGGAAGGGGCCAGTGTGCAGCTAGAGTGTATATTTACTTGGTAGAAATCACAAGGAGGTAGGCTGCGTTTTCGCTGGAAACGGTCACCTGATGGCACAAGGCTTGCTTTCCCATTTTGAATGCACCACTCATGCTGCCTTGAAGCTACCTAAATTAGAGTTTTCGGACGGGCCTTTAGACACTGTAGGCAGGGCTCTGGGAAGGGAACGAGTGTTCTCTAGATCAACAGGGTGCTTTCATAGCCTGGGTGGGAGCTCCTCCTGAGACGCTCTAGAGCTAAAAGGAAACGTGACGTGAGTCCTTTCCCCAAGATAAAGCCTGGAATAGCCTACCAAAGCGGAAGCTTGGAGCAGAGTCCTTGAAGCATTAGCTTTAGGTTTGTTTTCTTTGAAGGTTAGTAAGCTTTCAGGACACCGAGGACCTCGCGTGGGCTCCCTATTCCCTGCAAGAACACCTAGTACCGGCAGGCTCCACTAGGCTGCTAAGAAACATCCAGGCCCGGAAACCTTTCCCAGTCACTCTGCGTATGCTGAGTGTAGGGCAACACACTGCACTCTTCCTTGGGAGACCTAGGTTTAATCAGCACTCCAAAGGCTCCAGGAAATCTGTTCTCGTACATCCTACATGTCATGCATATCTTGCCTCATTGCCCTAGGCTGAGCGGCACTGAGAAACCAAAACTGCTTCGCATTCCTTCTAGAGTGTCATACCTTAACACCCCATACTTACAGGAGAAAGTCGGCTTGCTTTCCTGCTGGAAGCAAAGCACAGTTCTACGTCTTACACTGCAGGGTTTTAGAAGAAGCTAAGCCCCGATAGCATACCTAGAGCCTTCCTTGGGAGAGGCAGTTGGCTACACGGAGAACTCCGTGCCAAGAAAACGTTATTCAGGGAAGGGAGCAGTGTTTAGCTAGAGTGTGTATTTACCTGGTAGAAAGCACAAGGAGGTAGGCTGCGTGTTCGCTGGAAACAGGGACCTGATGGCACAGGCCTTGCTTTCCCATTTTGAATGCTCCATTCATGTTGCCTTAACACTACCTAAATAACAGTTTTAGGACGGGTGTCTAGTCGCAGTAGGCAGGGCTCTGGGAAGGGAACGAGTGTTCTCTCCATCAACAGGGTGCTTTCATAGCCTGGGTGGGAGCTCCTCCTGAGACGCTCTAGAGCTAAAAGGAAACTTGACGGGAGTCCTTTCCTCAAGGTAAAGCCTTGAATAGCCTGCCGAAGCGGAAGCTTGGAGCAGAGTCCTTGAGGCTTAAATTTAGGTCTGCTTTCTTTTAACGTTAGTAAGCTTTTCAGGGCACCAGGACCTCGCGTGGGCACCCTATTCCCTACTAGATCACAGAGTTCCGGCAGGCTCCCCTGGGCTGCCAAGGAACATCCAGGCCCGGAAACCTTTCCCAGTCACTCTGTGTAGGCTGAGTGTAGGGCAACACACTGCACTCTTCCTTGGGAGACCAAGGTTTCCTCAGCACTCCAAAGGCTCCAGGAAATCTGTTCTCGTACATCCTCAATGTCATGGAAATCTGCCTCATTGCCCTAGGCTGAGCGGCACTGAGAAACCAAAACTGCTTCGCATTCCTTCTAGAGTGTCATACCTTAAGACCCCATATTTACAGGAGAGAGTCGGCTTGCATTCCTGCTGTAACCAAAGCCCAGTTCTTGCTCTTCCAGTGCAGGGTTGTAGAAGAAGCTAAACCCCGATAGCGAACCTAGATCTCTCCTTGGTGGACGCCGTTGGCTAGACGCAGAACTCCCTGCCAAATCAACTTTATTCAAGGCAGGGACCAGTGTGGAGCTAGAGTGTATATTGACTTGGTAAAATCACAAGGAGGTGGGCTGCGTGTTCACTGGAAACGGGGAATTTATGGCACAAGGCTTGCCTTTCCATATTGAATGCTCCATTCTTGCTGCCTTGAAGCTACCTAAATAACAGTGTTTTGCACGGGTCCCTGTCACTGTAGGCAGTGTACTGGGAAGGGAAAGAGTTTTCTCTAAATCAACAGGGTGCTTTCATAGCCTGGGTGGGAGCTCCTCCTGAGAGGCTCTAGAGCTAAAAGGAAACTTGACGGGAGTCCTTTCCTCAAGGTAAAGCCTTGAATAGCCTGCCGAAGCGGAAGCTTGGAGCAGAGAACTTGAGGCTTAATTTTAGGTCTGCTTTCTTTTAACGTTAGTAAGCTTTTCAGGTACCGAGGACCTCGCGTGGGCACCCTATTCCCTGCAAGAACACCGGGACCGGCCAGGCTCCCCTGGCCTGCCAGGAAACATCCAGGCCCGGAAAAGTTTCCCAGTCACTCTCTGGATGCTAAGTGTAGGGCAACACACTGCACTCTTCCTTGGAGGAGCTGGATTTCCTCCGCACTCCACCAGCTCCAGGAAATCTGTTCTCTCATTTCCTACATGTCATGCCAATCTGCCTCATTGCCCTAAGCTGATCGGCACTGAGAAACCAAAACTGCTTAGCATTCCTTCTACAAAGTCGTACCTGAAGATGCCATACTTACAGGAGAAAGTCGGCTTGCGTTCCTGCTGGTACCAAAGCACAGTTCTTCCTCCTACACTGCAGGGTTTTAGAAGAGGCTAAGCCCCGATAGCGTACCTAGAGCGCTCCTTTGGGGAGGCCGTGGCTACACGCAGAACTCCGTGCCAAACCAACTTTATTAAGGAAGGGGCCAGTGTGCAGCTAGAGTGTATATTTACTTGGTAGAAATCACAAGGAGGTAGGCTGCGTTTTCGCTGGAAACGGTCACCTGATGGCCCAAGACTTGCTTTCCCATTTTGAATGCACCACTCATGCTGCCTTGAAGCTACCTAAATTAGAGTTTTCGGACGGGCCTTTAGACACTGTAGGCAGGGCTCTGGGAAGGGAACGAGTGTTCTCTAGATCAACAGGGTGCTTTCATAGCCTGGGTGGGAGCTCCTCCTGAGACGCTCTAGAGCTAAAAGGAAACGTGACGTGAGTCCTTTCCCCAAGATAAAGCCTGGAATAGCCTACCAAAGCGGAAGCTTGGAGCAGAGTCCTTGAAGCATTAGCTTTAGGTTTGTTTTCTTTGAAGGTTAGTAAGCTTTCAGGACACCGAGGACCTCGCGTGGGCTCCCTATTCCCTGCAAGAACACCTAGTACCGGCAGGCTCCACTAGGCTGCTAAGAAACATCCAGGCCCGGAAACCTTTCCCAGTCACTCTGCGTATGCTGAGTGTAGGGCAACACACTGCACTCTTCCTTGGGAGACCTAGGTTTAATCAGCACTCCAAAGGCTCCAGGAAATCTGTTCTCGTACATCCTACATGTCATGCATATCTTGCCTCATTGCCCTAGGCTGAGCGGCACTGAGAAACCAAAACTGCTTCGCATTCCTTCTAGAGTGTCATACCTTAACACCCCATACTTACAGGAGAAAGTCGGCTTGCTTTCCTGCTGGAAGCAAAGCACAGTTCTACGTCTTACACTGCAGGGTTTTAGAAGAAGCTAAGCCCCGATAGCGTACCTAGAGCCTTCCTTGGGAGAGGCAGTTGGCTACACGGAGAACTCCGTGCCAAGAAAACGTTATTCAGGGAAGGGAGCAGTGTTTAGCTAGAGTGTGTATTTACCTGGTAGAAAGCACAAGGAGGTAGGCTGCGTGTTCGCTGGAAACAGGGACCTGATGGCACAGGCCTTGCTTTCCCATTTTGAATGCTCCATTCATGTTGCCTTAACACTACCTAAATAACAGTTTTAGGACGGGTGTCTAGTCGCAGTAGGCAGGGCTCTGGGAAGGGAACGAGTGTTCTCTCCATCAACAGGGTGCTTTCATAGCCTGGGTGGGAGCTCCTCCTGAGACGCTCTAGAGCTAAAAGGAAACTTGACGGGAGTCCTTTCCTCAAGGTAAAGCCTTGAATAGCCTGCCGAAGCGGAAGCTTGGAGCAGAGTCCTTGAGGCTTAAATTTAGGTCTGCTTTCTTTTAACGTTAGTAAGCTTTTCAGGGCACCAGGACCTCGCGTGGGCACCCTATTCCCTACTAGATCACAGAGTTCCGGCAGGCTCCCCTGGGCTGCCAAGGAACATCCAGGCCCGGAAACCTTTCCCAGTCACTCTGTGTAGGCTGAGTGTAGGGCAACACACTGCACTCTTCCTTGGGAGACCAAGGTTTCCTCAGCACTCCAAAGGCTCCAGGAAATCTGTTCTCGTACATCCTCAATGTCATGGAAATCTGCCTCATTGCCCTAGGCTGAGCGGCACTGAGAAACCAAAACTGCTTCGCATTCCTTCTAGAGTGTCATACCTTAAGACCCCATATTTACAGGAGAGAGTCGGCTTGCATTCCTGCTGTAACCAAAGCCCAGTTCTTGCTCTTCCAGTGCAGGGTTGTAGAAGAAGCTAAACCCCGATAGCGAACCTAGATCTCTCCTTGGTGGACGCCGTTGGCTAGACGCAGAACTCCCTGCCAAATCAACTTTATTCAAGGCAGGGACCAGTGTGGAGCTAGAGTGTATATTGACTTGGTAAAATCACAAGGAGGTGGGCTGCGTGTTCACTGGAAACGGGGAATTTATGGCACAAGGCTTGCCTTTCCATATTGAATGCTCCATTCTTGCTGCCTTGAAGCTACCTAAATAACAGTGTTTTGCACGGGTCCCTGTCACTGTAGGCAGTGTACTGGGAAGGGAAAGAGTTTTCTCTAAATCAACAGGGTGCTTTCATAGCCTGGGTGGGAGCTCCTCCTGAGAGGCTCTAGAGCTAAAAGGAAACTTGATGGGAGTCCTTTCCTCAAGGTAAAGCCTTGAATAGCCTGCCGAAGCGGAAGCTTGGAGCAGAGAACTTGAGGCTTAATTTTAGGTCTGCTTTCTTTTAACGTTAGTAAGCTTTTCAGGTACCGAGGACCTCGCGTGGGCACCCTATTCCCTGCAAGAACACCGGGACCGGCCAGGCTCCCCTGGCCTGCCAGGAAACATCCAGGCCCGGAAAAGTTTCCCAGTCACTCTCTGGATGCTAAGTGTAGGGCAACACACTGCACTCTTCCTTGGAGGAGCTGGATTTCCTCCGCACTCCACCAGCTCCAGGAAATCTGTTCTCTCATTTCCTACATGTCATGCCAATCTGCCTCATTGCCCTAAGCTGATCGGCACTGAGAAACCAAAACTGCTTAGCATTCCTTCTACAAAGTCGTACCTGAAGATGCCATACTTACAGGAGAAAGTCGGCTTGCTTTCCTGCTGGTACCAAAGCACAGTTCTTCCTCCTACACTGCAGGGTTTTAGAAGAGGCTAAGCCCCGATAGCGTACCTAGAGCGCTCCTTTGGGGAGGCCGTGGCTACACGCAGAACTCCGTGCCAAACCAACTTTATTAAGGAAGGGGCCAGTGTGCAGCTAGAGTGTATATTTACTTGGTAGAAATCACAAGGAGGTAGGCTGCGTTTTCGCTGGAAACGGTCACCTGATGGCACAAGGCTTGCTTTCCCATTTTGAATGCACCACTCATGCTGCCTTGAAGCTACCTAAATTAGAGTTTTCGGACGGGCCTTTAGACACTGTAGGCAGGGCTCTGGGAAGGGAACGAGTGTTCTCTAGATCAACAGGGTGCTTTCATAGCCTGGGTGGGAGCTCCTCCTGAGACGCTCTAGAGCTAAAAGGAAACGTGACGTGAGTCCTTTCCCCAAGATAAAGCCTGGAATAGCCTACCAAAGCGGAAGCTTGGAGCAGAGTCCTTGAAGCATTAGCTTTAGGTTTGTTTTCTTTGAAGGTTAGTAAGCTTTCAGGACACCGAGGACCTCGCGTGGGCTCCCTATTCCCTGCAAGAACACCTAGTACCGGCAGGCTCCACTAGGCTGCTAAGAAACATCCAGGCCCGGAAACCTTTCCCAGTCACTCTGCGTATGCTGAGTGTAGGGCAACACACTGCACTCTTCCTTGGGAGACCTAGGTTTAATCAGCACTCCAAAGGCTCCAGGAAATCTGTTCTCGTACATCCTACATGTCATGCATATCTTGCCTCATTGCCCTAGGCTGAGCGGCACTGAGAAACCAAAACTGCTTCGCATTCCTTCTAGAGTGTCATACCTTAACACCCCATACTTACAGGAGAAAGTCGGCTTGCTTTCCTGCTGGAAGCAAAGCACAGTTCTACGTCTTACACTGCAGGGTTTTAGAAGAAGCTAAGCCCCGATAGCGTACCTAGAGCCTTCCTTGGGAGAGGCAGTTGGCTACACGGAGAACTCCGTGCCAAGAAAACGTTATTCAGGGAAGGGAGCAGTGTTTAGCTAGAGTGTGTGTTTACCTGGTAGAAAGCACAAGGAGGTAGGCTGCGTGTTCGCTGGAAACAGGGACCTGATGGCACAGGCCTTGCTTTCCCATTTTGAATGCTCCATTCATGTTGCCTTAACACTACCTAAATAACAGTTTTAGGACGGGTGTCTAGTCGCAGTAGGCAGGGCTCTGGGAAGGGAACGAGTGTTCTCTCCATCAACAGGGTGCTTTCATAGCCTGGGTGGGAGCTCCTCCTGAGACGCTCTAGAGCTAAAAGGAAACTTGACGGGAGTCCTTTCCTCAAGGTAAAGCCTTGAATAGCCTGCCGAAGCGGAAGCTTGGAGCAGAGTCCTTGAGGCTTAAATTTAGGTCTGCTTTCTTTTAACGTTAGTAAGCTTTTCAGGGCACCAGGACCTCGCGTGGGCACCCTGTTCCCTACTAGAACACAGAGTTCCGGCAGGCTCGCCTGGGCTGCCAAGGAACATCCAGGCCCGGAAACCTTTCCCAGTCACTCTGTGTATGCTGAATGTAGGGCAACACACTGCACTCTTCCTTGGGAGACCAAGGTTTCCTCAGCACTCCAAAGGCTCCAGGAAATCTGTTCTCGTACATCCTCCATGTCATGGAAATCTGCCTCATTGCCCTAGGCTGAGCGGCACTGAGAAACCAAAACTGCTTCGCATTCCTTCTAGAGTGTCATACCTTAAGACCCCATATTTACAGGAGAGAGTCGGCTTGCATTCCTGCTGTAACCAAAGCCCAGTTCTTGCTCTTCCAGTGCAGGGTTGTAGAAGAAGCTAAACCCCGATAGCGAACCTAGATCTCTCCTTGGTGGACGCCGTTGGCTAGACGCAGAACTCCCTGCCAAACCAACTTTATTCAAGGCAGGGACCAGTGTGGAGCTAGAGTGTATATTGACTTGGTAAAATCACAAGGAGGTGGGCTGCGTGTTCACTGGAAACGGGGAATTTATGGCACAAGGCTTGCCTTTCCATATTGAATGCTCCATTCTTGCTGCCTTGAAGCTACCTAAATAACAGTGTTTTGCACGGGTCCCTGTCACTGTAGGCAGTGTACTGGGAAGGGAAAGAGTTTTCTCTAAATCAACAGGGTGCTTTCATAGCCTGGGTGGGAGCTCCTCCTGAGAGGCTCTAGAGCTAAAAGGAAACTTGACGGGAGTCCTTTCCTCAAGGTAAAGCCTTGAATAGCCTGCCGAAGCGGAAGCTTGGAGCAGAGAACTTGAGGCTTAATTTTAGGTCTGCTTTCTTTTAACGTTAGTAAGCTTTTCAGGTACCGAGGACCTCGCGTGGGCACCCTATTGCCTGCAAGAACACCGGGACCGGCCAGGCTCCCCTGGCCTGCCAGGAAACATCCAGGCCCGGAAAAGTTTCCCAGTCACTCTCTGGATGCTAAGTGTAGGGCAACACACTGCACTCTTCCTTGGAGGAGCTGGATTTCCTCCGCACTCCACCAGCTCCAGGAAATCTGTTCTCTCATTTCCTACATGTCATGCCAATCTGCCTCATTGCCCTAAGCTGATCGGCACTGAGAAACCAAATCTGCTTAGCATTCCTTCTACAAAGTCATACCTGAAGATGCCATACTTACAGGAGAAAGTCGGCTTGCGTTCCTGCTGGTACCAAAGCACAGTTCTTCCTCCTACACTGCAGGGTTTTAGAAGAGGCTAAGCCCCGATAGCGTACCTAGAGCGCTCCTTTGGGGAGGCCGTGGCTACACGCAGAACTCCGTGCCAAACCAACTTTATTAAGGAAGGGGCCAGTGTGCAGCTAGAGTGTATATTTACTTGGTAGAAATCACAAGGAGGTAGGCTGCGTTTTCGCTGGAAACGGTCACCTGATGGCACAAGGCTTGCTTTCCCATTTTGAATGCACCACTCATGCTGCCTTGAAGCTACCTAAATTAGAGTTTTCGGACGGGCCTTTAGACACTGTAGGCAGGGCTCTGGGAAGGGAACGAGTGTTCTCTAGATCAACAGGGTGCTTTCATAGCCTGGGTGGGAGCTCCTCCTGAGACGCTCTAGAGCTAAAAGGAAACGTGACGTGAGTCCTTTCCCCAAGATAAAGCCTGGAATAGCCTACCAAAGCGGAAGCTTGGAGCAGAGTCCTTGAAGCATTAGCTTTAGGTTTGTTTTCTTTGAAGGTTAGTAAGCTTTCAGGACACCGAGGACCTCGCGTGGGCTCCCTATTCCCTGCAAGAACACCTAGTACCGGCAGGCTCCACTAGGCTGCTAAGAAACATCCAGGCCCGGAAACCTTTCCCAGTCACTCTGCGTATGCTGAGTGTAGGGCAACACACTGCACTCTTCCTTGGGAGACCTAGGTTTAATCAGCACTCCAAAGGCTCCAGGAAATCTGTTCTCGTACATCCTACATGTCATGCATATCTTGCCTCATTGCCCTAGGCTGAGCGGCACTGAGAAACCAAAACTGCTTCGCATTCCTTCTAGAGTGTCATACCTTAACACCCCATACTTACAGGAGAAAGTCGGCTTGCTTTCCTGCTGGAAGCAAAGCACAGTTCTACGTCTTACACTGCAGGGTTTTAGAAGAAGCTAAGCCCCGATAGCGTACCTAGAGCCTTCCTTGGGAGAGGCAGTTGGCTACACGGAGAACTCCGTGCCAAGAAAACGTTATTCAGGGAAGGGAGCAGTGTTTAGCTAGAGTGTGTGTTTACCTGGTAGAAAGCACAAGGAGGTAGGCTGCGTGTTCGCTGGAAACAGGGACCTGATGGCACAGGCCTTGCTTTCCCATTTTGAATGCTCCATTCATGTTGCCTTAACACTACCTAAATAACAGTTTTAGGACGGGTGTCTAGTCGCAGTAGGCAGGGCTCTGGGAAGGGAACGAGTGTTCTCTCCATCAACAGGGTGCTTTCATAGCCTGGGTGGGAGCTCCTCCTGAGACGCTCTAGAGCTAAAAGGAAACTTGACGGGAGTCCTTTCCTCAAGGTAAAGCCTTGAATAGCCTGCCGAAGCGGAAGCTTGGAGCAGAGTCCTTGAGGCTTAAATTTAGGTCTGCTTTCTTTTAACGTTAGTAAGCTTTTCAGGGCACCAGGACCTCGCGTGGGCACCCTGTTCCCTACTAGAACACAGAGTTCCGGCAGGCTCGCCTGGGCTGCCAAGGAACATCCAGGCCCGGAAACCTTTCCCAGTCACTCTGTGTATGCTGAATGTAGGGCAACACACTGCACTCTTCCTTGGGAGACCAAGGTTTCCTCAGCACTCCAAAGGCTCCAGGAAATCTGTTCTCGTACATCCTCCATGTCATGGAAATCTGCCTCATTGCCCTAGGCTGAGCGGCACTGAGAAACCAAAACTGCTTCGCATTCCTTCTAGAGTGTCATACCTTAAGACCCCATATTTACAGGAGAGAGTCGGCTTGCATTCCTGCTGTAACCAAAGCCCAGTTCTTGCTCTTCCAGTGCAGGGTTGTAGAAGAAGCTAAACCCCGATAGCGAACCTAGATCTCTCCTTGGTGGACGCCGTTGGCTAGACGCAGAACTCCCTGCCAAACCAACTTTATTCAAGGCAGGGACCAGTGTGGAGCTAGAGTGTATATTGACTTGGTAAAATCACAAGGAGGTGGGCTGCGTGTTCACTGGAAACGGGGAATTTATGGCACAAGGCTTGCCTTTCCATATTGAATGCTCCATTCTTGCTGCCTTGAAGCTACCTAAATAACAGTGTTTTGCACGGGTCCCTGTCACTGTAGGCAGTGTACTGGGAAGGGAAAGAGTTTTCTCTAAATCAACAGGGTGCTTTCATAGCCTGGGTGGGAGCTCCTCCTGAGAGGCTCTAGAGCTAAAAGGAAACTTGACGGGAGTCCTTTCCTCAAGGTAAAGCCTTGAATAGCCTGCCGAAGCGGAAGCTTGGAGCAGAGAACTTGAGGCTTAATTTTAGGTCTGCTTTCTTTTAACGTTAGTAAGCTTTTCAGGTACCGAGGACCTCGCGTGGGCACCCTATTGCCTGCAAGAACACCGGGACCGGCCAGGCTCCCCTGGCCTGCCAGGAAACATCCAGGCCCGGAAAAGTTTCCCAGTCACTCTCTGGATGCTAAGTGTAGGGCAACACACTGCACTCTTCCTTGGAGGAGCTGGATTTCCTCCGCACTCCACCAGCTCCAGGAAATCTGTTCTCTCATTTCCTACATGTCATGCCAATCTGCCTCATTGCCCTAAGCTGATCGGCACTGAGAAACCAAATCTGCTTAGCATTCCTTCTACAAAGTCATACCTGAAGATGCCATACTTACAGGAGAAAGTCGGCTTGCGTTCCTGCTGGTACCAAAGCACAGTTCTTCCTCCTACACTGCAGGGTTTTAGAAGAGGCTAAGCCCCGATAGCGTACCTAGAGCGCTCCTTTGGGGAGGCCGTGGCTACACGCAGAACTCCGTGCCAAACCAACTTTATTAAGGAAGGGGCCAGTGTGCAGCTAGAGTGTATATTTACTTGGTAGAAATCACAAGGAGGTAGGCTGCGTTTTCGCTGGAAACGGTCACCTGATGGCACAAGGCTTGCTTTCCCATTTTGAATGCACCACTCATGCTGCCTTGAAGCTACCTAAATTAGAGTTTTCGGACGGGCCTTTAGACACTGTAGGCAGGGCTCTGGGAAGGGAACGAGTGTTCTCTAGATCAACAGGGTGCTTTCATAGCCTGGGTGGGAGCTCCTCCTGAGACGCTCTAGAGCTAAAAGGAAACGTGACGTGAGTCCTTTCCCCAAGATAAAGCCTGGAATAGCCTACCAAAGCGGAAGCTTGGAGCAGAGTCCTTGAAGCATTAGCTTTAGGTTTGTTTTCTTTGAAGGTTAGTAAGCTTTCAGGACACCGAGGACCTCGCGTGGGCTCCCTATTCCCTGCAAGAACACCTAGTACCGGCAGGCTCCACTAGGCTGCTAAGAAACATCCAGGCCCGGAAACCTTTCCCAGTCACTCTGCGTATGCTGAGTGTAGGGCAACACACTGCACTCTTCCTTGGGAGACCTAGGTTTAATCAGCACTCCAAAGGCTCCAGGAAATCTGTTCTCGTACATCCTACATGTCATGCATATCTTGCCTCATTGCCCTAGGCTGAGCGGCACTGAGAAACCAAAACTGCTTCGCATTCCTTCTAGAGTGTCATACCTTAAGACCCCATACTTACAGGAGAAAGTCGGCTTGCTTTCCTGCTGGAAGCAAAGCACAGTTCTACGTCTTACACTGCAGGGTTTTAGAAGAAGCTAAGCCCCGATAGCGTACCTAGAGCCTTCCTTGGGAGAGGCAGTTGGCTACACGGAGAACTCCGTGCCAAGAAAACGTTATTCAGGGAAGGGAGCAGTGTTTAGCTAGAGTGTGTGTTTACCTGGTAGAAAGCACAAGGAGGTAGGCTGCGTGTTCGCTGGAAACAGGGACCTGATGGCACAGGCCTTGCTTTCCCATTTTGAATGCTCCATTCATGTTGCCTTAACACTACCTAAATAACAGTTTTAGGACGGGTGTCTAGTCGCAGTAGGCAGGGCTCTGGGAAGGGAACGAGTGTTCTCTCCATCAACAGGGTGCTTTCATAGCCTGGGTGGGAGCTCCTCCTGAGACGCTCTAGAGCTAAAAGGAAACTTGACGGGAGTCCTTTCCTCAAGGTAAAGCCTTGAATAGCCTGCCGAAGCGGAAGCTTGGAGCAGAGTCCTTGAGGCTTAAATTTAGGTCTGCTTTCTTTTAACGTTAGTAAGCTTTTCAGGGCACCAGGACCTCGCGTGGGCACCCTGTTCCCTACTAGAACACAGAGTTCCGGCAGGCTCCCCTGGGCTGCCAAAGAACATCCAGGCCCGGAAACCTTTCCCAGTCACTCTGTGTATGCTGAGTGTAGGGCAACACACTGCACTCTTCCTTGGGAGACCAAGGTTTCCTCAGCACTCCAAAGGCTCCAGGAATTCTGTTCTCGTACATCCTCCATGTCATGGAAATCTGCCTCATTGCCCTAGGCTGAGCGGCACTGAGAAACCAAAACTGCTTCGCATTCCTTCTAGAGTGTCATATCTTAAGACCCCATATTTACAGGAGAGAGTCGGCTTGCATTCCTGCTGTAACCAAAGCCCAGTTCTTGCTCTTCCAGTGCAGGGTTGTAGAAGAAGCTAAACCCCGATAGCGAACCTAGATCTCTCCTTGGTGGACGCCGTTGGCTAGACGCAGAACTCCCTGCCAAACCAACTTTATTCAAGGCAGGGACCAGTGTGGAGCTAGAATGTATATTGACTTGGTAAAATCACAAGGAGGTGGGCTGCGTGTTCACTGGAAACGGGGAATTTATGGCACAAGGCTTGCCTTTCCATATTGAATGCTCCATTCTTGCTGCCTTGAAGCTACCTAAATAACAGTGTTTTGCACGGGTCCCTGTCACTGTAGGCAGTGTACTGGGAAGGGAAAGAGTTTTCTCTAAATCAACAGGGTGCTTTCATAGCCTGGGTGGGAGCTCCTCCTGAGAGGCTCTAGAGCTAAAAGGAAACTTGACGGGAGTCCTTTCCTCAAGGTAAAGCCTTGAATAGCCTGCCGAAGCGGAAGCTTGGAGCAGAGAACTTGAGGCTTAATTTTAGGTCTGCTTTCTTTTAACGTTAGTAAGCTTTTCAGGTACCGAGGACCTCGCGTGGGCACCCTATTCCCTGCAAGAACACCGGGACCGGCCAGGCTCCCCTGGCCTGCCAGGAAACATCCAGGCCCGGAAAAGTTTCCCAGTCACTCTCTGGATGCGAAGTGTAGGGCAACACACTGCACTCTTCCTTGGAGGAGCTGGATTTCCTCCGCACTCCACCAGCTCCAGGAAATCTGTTCTCTCATTTCCTACATGTCATGCCAATCTGCCTCATTGCCCTAAGCTGATCGGCACTGAGAAACCAAAACTGCTTAGCATTCCTTCTACAAAGTCGTACCTGAAGATGCCATACTTACAGGAGAAAGTCGGCTTGCGTTCCTGCTGGTACCAAAGCACAGTTCTTCCTCCTACACTGCAGGGTTTTAGAAGAGGCTAAGCCCCGATAGCGTACCTAGAGCGCTCCTTTGGGGAGGCCGTGGCTACACGCAGAACTCCGTGCCAAACCAACTTTATTAAGGAAGGGGCCAGTGTGCAGCTAGAGTGTATATTTACTTGGTAGAAATCACAAGGAGGTAGGCTGCGTTTTCGCTGGAAACGGTCACCTGATGGCACAAGGCTTGCTTTCCCATTTTGAATGCACCACTCATGCTGCCTTGAAGCTACCTAAATTAGAGTTTTCGGACGGGCCTTTAGACACTGTAGGCAGGGCTCTGGGAAGGGAACGAGTGTTCTCTAGATCAACAGGGTGCTTTCATAGCCTGGGTGAGAGATCCTCCTGAGACGCTCTAGAGCTAAAAGGAAACGTGACGTGAGTCCTTTCCCCAAGATAAAGCCTGGAATAGCCTACCAAAGCGGAAGCTTGGAGCAGAGTCCTTGAAGCATTAGCTTTAGGTTTGTTTTCTTTAAAGGTTAGTAAGCTTTCAGGACACCGAGGACCTCGCGTGGGCTCCCTATTCCCTGCAAGAACACCTAGTACCGGCAGGCTCCACTAGGCTGCTAAGAAACATCCAGGCCCGGAAACCTTTCCCAGTCACTCTGCGTATGCTGAGTGTAGGGCAACACACTGCACTCTTCCTTGGGAGACCTAGGTTTAATCAGCACTCCAAAGGCTCCAGGAAATCTGTTCTCGTACATCCTACATGTCATGCATATCTTGCCTCATTGCCCTAGGCTGAGCGGCACTGAGAAACCAAAACTGCTTCGCATTCCTTCTAGAGTGTCATACCTTAACACCCCATACTTACAGGAGAAAGTCGGCTTGCTTTCCTGCTGGAAGCAAAGCACAGTTCTACGTCTTACACTGCAGGGTTTTAGAAGAAGCTAAGCCCCGATAGCGTACCTAGAGCCTTCCTTGGGAGAGGCAGTTGGCTACACGGAGAACTCCGTGCCAAGAAAACGTTATTCAGGGAAGGGAGCAGTGTTTAGCTAGAGTGTGTATTTACCTGGTAGAAAGCACAAGGAGGTAGGCTGCGTGTTCGCTGGAAACAGGGACCTGATGGCACAGGCCTTGCTTTCCCATTTTGAATGCTCCATTCATGTTGCCTTAACACTACCTAAATAACAGTTTTAGGACGGGTGTCTAGTCGCAGTAGGCAGGGCTCTGGGAAGGGAACGAGTGTTCTCTCCATCAACAGGGTGCTTTCATAGCCTGGGTGGGAGCTCCTCCTGAGACGCTCTAGAGCTAAAAGGAAACTTGACGGGAGTCCTTTCCTCAAGGTAAAGCCTTGAATAGCCTGCCGAAGCGGAAGCTTGGAGCAGAGTCCTTGAGGCTTTAATTTAGGTCTGCTTTCTTTTAACGTTAGTAAGCTTTTCAGGGCACCAGGACCTCGCGTGGGCACCCTATTCCCTACTAGAACACAGAGTTCCGGCAGGCTCGCCTGGGCTGCCAAAGAACATCCAGGCCCGGAAACCTTTCCCAGTCACTCTGTGTATGCTGAGTGTAGGGCAACACACTGCACTCTTCCTTGGGAGACCAAGGTTTCCTCAGCACTCCAAAGGCTCCAGGAAATCTGTTCTCGTACATCCTCCATGTCATGGAAATCTGCCTCATTGCCCTAGGCTGAGCGGCACTGAGAAACCAAAACTGCTTCGCATTCCTTCTAGAGTGTCATACCTTAAGACCCCATATTTACAGGAGAGAGTCGGCTTGCATTCCTGCTGTAACCAAAGCCCAGTTCTTGCTCTTCCAGTGCAGGGTTGTAGAAGAAGCTAAACCCCGATAGCGAACCTAGATCTCTCCTTGGTGGACGCCGTTGGCTAGACGCAGAACTCCCTGCCAAACCAACTTTATTCAAGGCAGGGACCAGTGTGGAGCTAGAGTGTATATTGACTTGGTAAAATCACAAGGAGGTGGGCTGCGTGTTCACTGGAAACGGGGAATTTATGGCACAAGGCTTGCCTTTCCATATTGAATGCTCCATTCTTGCTGCCTTGAAGCTACCTAAATAACAGTGTTTTGCACGGGTCCCTGTCACTGTAGGCAGTGTACTGGGAAGGGAAAGAGTTTTCTCTAAATCAACAGGGTGCTTTCATAGCCTGGGTGGGAGCTCCTCCTGAGAGGCTCTAGAGCTAAAAGGAAACTTGACGGGAGTCCTTTCCTCAAGGTAAAGCCTTGAATAGCCTGCCGAAGCGGAAGCTTGGAGCAGAGAACTTGAGGCTTAATTTTAGGTCTGCTTTCTTTTAACGTTAGTAAGCTTTTCAGGTACCGAGGACCTCGCGTGGGCACCCTATTCCCTGCAAGAACACCGGGACCGGCCAGGCTCCCCTGGCCTGCCAGGAAACATCCAGGCCCGGAAAAGTTTCCCAGTCACTCTCTGGATGCTAAGTGTAGGGCAACACACTGCACTCTTCCTTGGAGGAGCTGGATTTCCTCCGCACTCCACCAGCTCCAGGAAATCTGTTCTCTCATTTCCTACATGTCATGCCAATCTGCCTCATTGCCCTAAGCTGATCGGCACTGAGAAACCAAAACTGCTTAGCATTCCTTCTACAAAGTCGTACCTGAAGATGCCATACTTACAGGAGAAAGTCGGCTTGCGTTCCTGCTGGTACCAAAGCACAGTTCTTCCTCCTACACTGCAGGGTTTTAGAAGAGGCTAAGCCCCGATAGCGTACCTAGAGCGCTCCTTTGGGGAGGCCGTGGCTACACGCAGAACTCCGTGCCAAACCAACTTTATTAAGGAAGGGGCCAGTGTGCAGCTAGAGTGTATATTTACTTGGTAGAAATCACAAGGAGGTAGGCTGCGTTTTCGCTGGAAACGGTCACCTGATGGCACAAGGCTTGCTTTCCCATTTTGAATGCACCACTCATGCTGCCTTGAAGCTACCTAAATTAGAGTTTTCGGACGGGCCTTTAGACACTGTAGGCAGGGCTCTGGGAAGGGAACGAGTGTTCTCTAGATCAACAGGGTGCTTTCATAGCCTGGGTGGGAGCTCCTCCTGAGACGCTCTAGAGCTAAAACGAAACGTGACGTGAGTCCTTTCCCCAAGATAAAGCCTGGAATAGCCTACCAAAGCGGAAGCTTGGAGCAGAGTCCTTGAAGCATTAGCTTTAGGTTTGTTTTCTTTGAAGGTTAGTAAGCTTTCAGGACACCGAGGACCTTGCGTGGGCTCCCTATTCCCTGCAAGAACACCTAGTACCGGCAGGCTCCACTAGGCTGCTAAGAAACATCCAGGCCCGGAAACCTTTCCCAGTCACTCTGCGTATGCTGAGTGTAGGGCAACACACTGCACTCTTCCTTGGGAGACCTAGGTTTAATCAGCACTCCAAAGGCTCCAGGAAATCTGTTCTCGTACATCCTACATGTCATGCATATCTTGCCTCATTGCCCTAGGCTGAGCGGCACTGAGAAACCAAAACTGCTTCGCATTCCTTCTAGAGTGTCATACCTTAAGACCCCATACTTACAGGAGAAAGTCGGCTTGCTTTCCTGCTGGAAGCAAAGCACAGTTCTACGTCTTACACTGCAGGGTTTTAGAAGAAGCTAAGCCCCGATAGCGTACCTAGAGCCTTCCTTGGGAGAGGCAGTTGGCTACACGGAGAACTCCGTGCCAAGAAAACGTTATTCAGGGAAGGGAGCAGTGTTTAGCTAGAGTGTGTATTTACCTGGTAGAAAGCACAAGGAGGTAGGCTGCGTGTTCGCTGGAAACAGGGACCTGATGGCACAGGCCTTGCTTTCCCATTTTGAATGCTCCATTCATGTTGCCTTAACACTACCTAAATAACAGTTTTAGGACGGGTGTCTAGTCGCAGTAGGCAGGGCTCTGGGAAGGGAACGAGTGTTCTCTCCATCAACAGGGTGCTTTCATAGCCTGGGTGGGAGCTCCTCCTGAGACGCTCTAGAGCTAAAAGGAAACTTGACGGGAGTCCTTTCCTCAAGGTAAAGCCTTGAATAGCCTGCCGAAGCGGAAGCTTGGAGCAGAGTCCTTGAGGCTTTAATTTAGGTCTGCTTTCTTTTAACGTTAGTAAGCTTTTCAGGGCACCAGGACCTCGCGTGGGCACCCTATTCCCTACTAGAACACAGAGTTCCGGCAGGCTCGCCTGGGCTGCCAAAGAACATCCAGGCCCGGAAACCTTTCCCAGTCACTCTGTGTATGCTGAGTGTAGGGCAACACACTGCACTCTTCCTTGGGAGACCAAGGTTTCCTCAGCACTCCAAAGGCTCCAGGAAATCTGTTCTCGTACATCCTCCATGTCATGGAAATCTGCCTCATTGCCCTAGGCTGAGCGGCACTGAGAAACCAAAACTGCTTCGCATTCCTTCTAGAGTGTCATACCTTAAGACCCCATATTTACAGGAGAGAGTCGGCTTGCATTCCTGCTGTAACCAAAGCCCAGTTCTTGCTCTTCCAGTGCAGGGTTGTAGAAGAAGCTAAACCCCGATAGCGAACCTAGATCTCTCCTTGGTGGACGCCGTTGGCTAGACGCAGAACTCCCTGCCAAACCAACTTTATTCAAGGCAGGGACCAGTGTGGAGCTAGAGTGTATATTGACTTGGTAAAATCACAAGGAGGTGGGCTGCGTGTTCACTGGAAACGGGGAATTTATGGCACAAGGCTTGCCTTTCCATATTGAATGCTCCATTCTTGCTGCCTTGAAGCTACCTAAATAACAGTGTTTTGCACGGGTCCCTGTCACTGTAGGCAGTGTACTGGGAAGGGAAAGAGTTTTCTCTAAATCAACAGGGTGCTTTCATAGCCTGGGTGGGAGCTCCTCCTGAGAGGCTCTAGAGCTAAAAGGAAACTTGACGGGAGTCCTTTCCTCAAGGTAAAGCCTTGAATAGCCTGCCGAAGCGGAAGCTTGGAGCAGAGAACTTGAGGCTTAATTTTAGGTCTGCTTTCTTTTAACGTTAGTAAGCTTTTCAGGTACCGAGGACCTCGCGTGGGCACCCTATTCCCTGCAAGAACACCGGGACCGGCCAGGCTCCCCTGGCCTGCCAGGAAACATCCAGGCCCGGAAAAGTTTCCCAGTCACTCTCTGGATGCTAAGTGTAGGGCAACACACTGCACTCTTCCTTGGAGGAGCTGGATTTCCTCCGCACTCCACCAGCTCCAGGAAATCTGTTCTCTCATTTCCTACATGTCATGCCAATCTGCCTCATTGCCCTAAGCTGATCGGCACTGAGAAACCAAAACTGCTTAGCATTCCTTCTACAAAGTCGTACCTGAAGATGCCATACTTACAGGAGAAAGTCGGCTTGCGTTCCTGCTGGTACCAAAGCACAGTTCTTCCTCCTACACTGCAGGGTTTTAGAAGAGGCTAAGCCCCGATAGCGTACCTAGAGCGCTCCTTTGGGGAGGCCGTGGCTACACGCAGAACTCCGTGCCAAACCAACTTTATTAAGGAAGGGGCCAGTGTGCAGCTAGAGTGTATATTTACTTGGTAGAAATCACAAGGAGGTAGGCTGCGTTTTCGCTGGAAACGGTCACCTGATGGCACAAGGCTTGCTTTCCCATTTTGAATGCACCACTCATGCTGCCTTGAAGCTACCTAAATTAGAGTTTTCGGACGGGCCTTTAGACACTGTAGGCAGGGCTCTGGGAAGGGAACGAGTGTTCTCTAGATCAACAGGGTGCTTTCATAGCCTGGGTGGGAGCTCCTCCTGAGACGCTCTAGAGCTAAAAGGAAACGTGACGTGAGTCCTTTCCCCAAGATAAAGCCTGGAATAGCCTACCAAAGCGGAAGCTTGGAGCAGAGTCCTTGAAGCATTAGCTTTAGGTTTGTTTTCTTTGAAGGTTAGTAAGCTTTCAGGACACCGAGGACCTCGCGTGGGCTCCCTATTCCCTGCAAGAACACCTAGTACCGGCAGGCTCCACTAGGCTGCTAAGAAACATCCAGGCCCGGAAACCTTTCCCAGTCACTCTGCGTATGCTGAGTGTAGGGCAACACACTGCACTCTTCCTTGGGAGACCTAGGTTTAATCAGCACTCCAAAGGCTCCAGGAAATCTGTTCTCGTACATCCTACATGTCATGCATATCTTGCCTCATTGCCCTAGGCTGAGCGGCACTGAGAAACCAAAACTGCTTCGCATTCCTTCTAGAGTGTCATACCTTAAGACCCCATACTTACAGGAGAAAGTCGGCTTGCTTTCCTGCTGGAAGCAAAGCACAGTTCTACGTCTTACACTGCAGGGTTTTAGAAGAAGCTAAGCCCCGATAGCGTACCTAGAGCCTTCCTTGGGAGAGGCAGTTGGCTACACGGAGAACTCCGTGCCAAGAAAACGTTATTCAGGGAAGGGAGCAGTGTTTAGCTAGAGTGTGTATTTACCTGGTAGAAAGCACAAGGAGGTAGGCTGCGTGTTCGCTGGAAACAGGGACCTGATGGCACAGGCCTTGCTTTCCCATTTTGAATGCTCCATTCATGTTGCCTTAACACTACCTAAATAACAGTTTTAGGACGGGTGTCTAGTCGCAGTAGGCAGGGCTCTGGGAAGGGAACGAGTGTTCTCTCCATCAACAGGGTGCTTTCATAGCCTGGGTGGGAGCTCCTCCTGAGACGCTCTAGAGCTAAAAGGAAACTTGACGGGAGTCCTTTCCTCAAGGTAAAGCCTTGAATAGCCTGCCGAAGCGGAAGCTTGGAGCAGAGTCCTTGAGGCTTTAATTTAGGTCTGCTTTCTTTTAACGTTAGTAAGCTTTTCAGGGCACCAGGACCTCGCGTGGGTACCCTATTCCCTACTAGAACACAGAGTTCCGGCAGGCTCGCCTGGGCTGCCAAAGAACATCCAGGCCCGGAAACCTTTCCCAGTCACTCTGTGTATGCTGAGTGTAGGGCAACACACTGCACTCTTCCTTGGGAGACCAAGGTTTCCTCAGCACTCCAAAGGCTCCAGGAAATCTGTTCTCGTACATCCTCCATGTCATGGAAATCTGCCTCATTGCCCTAGGCTGAGCGGCACTGAGAAACCAAAACTGCTTCGCATTCCTTCTAGAGTGTCATACCTTAAGACCCCATATTTACAGGAGAGAGTCGGCTTGCATTCCTGCTGTAACCAAAGCCCAGTTCTTGCTCTTCCAGTGCAGGGTTGTAGAAGAAGCTAAACCCCGATAGCGAACCTAGATCTCTCCTTGGTGGACGCCGTTGGCTAGACGCAGAACTCCCTGCCAAACCAACTTTATTCAAGGCAGGGACCAGTGTGGAGCTAGAGTGTATATTGACTTGGTAAAATCACAAGGAGGTGGGCTGCGTGTTCACTGGAAACGGGGAATTTATGGCACAAGGCTTGCCTTTCCATATTGAATGCTCCATTCTTGCTGCCTTGAAGCTACCTAAATAACAGTGTTTTGCACGGGTCCCTGTCACTGTAGGCAGTGTACTGGGAAGGGAAAGAGTTTTCTCTAAATCAACAGGGTGCTTTCATAGCCTGGGTGGGAGCTCCTCCTGAGAGGCTCTAGAGCTAAAAGGAAACTTGACGGGAGTCCTTTCCTCAAGGTAAAGCCTTGAATAGCCTGCCGAAGCGGAAGCTTGGAGCAGAGAACTTGAGGCTTAATTTTAGGTCTGCTTTCTTTTAACGTTAGTAAGCTTTTCAGGTACCGAGGACCTCGCGTGGGCACCCTATTCCCTGCAAGAACACCGGGACCGGCCAGGCTCCCCTGGCCTGCCAGGAAACATCCAGGCCCGGAAAAGTTTCCCAGTCACTCTCTGGATGCTAAGTGTAGGGCAACACACTGCACTCTTCCTTGGAGGAGCTGGATTTCCTCCGCACTCCACCAGCTCCAGGAAATCTGTTCTCTCATTTCCTACATGTCATGCCAATCTGCCTCATTGCCCTAAGCTGATCGGCACTGAGAAACCAAAACTGCTTAGCATTCCTTCTACAAAGTCGTACCTGAAGATGCCATACTTACAGGAGAAAGTCGGCTTGCGTTCCTGCTGGTACCAAAGCACAGTTCTTCCTCCTACACTGCAGGGTTTTAGAAGAGGCTAAGCCCCGATAGCGTACCTAGAGCGCTCCTTTGGGGAGGCCGTGGCTACACGCAGAACTCCGTGCCAAACCAACTTTATTAAGGAAGGGGCCAGTGTGCAGCTAGAGTGTATATTTACTTGGTAGAAATCACAAGGAGGTAGGCTGCGTTTTCGCTGGAAACGGTCACCTGATGGCCCAAGGCTTGCTTTCCCATTTTGAATGCACCACTCATGCTGCCTTGAAGCTACCTAAATTAGAGTTTTCGGACGGGCCTTTAGACACTGTAGGCAGGGCTCTGGGAAGGGAACGAGTGTTCTCTAGATCAACAGGGTGCTTTCATAGCCTGGGTGGGAGCTCCTCCTGAGACGCTCTAGAGCTAAAAGGAAACGTGACGTGAGTCCTTTCCCCAAGATAAAGCCTGGAATAGCCTACCAAAGCGGAAGCTTGGAGCAGAGTCCTTGAAGCATTAGCTTTAGGTTTGTTTTCTTTGAAGGTTAGTAAGCTTTCAGGACACCGAGGACCTCGCGTGGGCTCCCTATTCCCTGCAAGAACACCTAGTACCGGCAGGCTCCACTAGGCTGCTAAGAAACATCCAGGCCCGGAAACCTTTCCCAGTCACTCTGCGTATGCTGAGTGTAGGGCAACACACTGCACTCTTCCTTGGGAGACCTAGGTTTAATCAGCACTCCAAAGGCTCCAGGAAATCTGTTCTCGTACATCCTACATGTCATGCATATCTTGCCTCATTGCCCTAGGCTGAGCGGCACTGAGAAACCAAAACTGCTTCGCATTCCTTCTAGAGTGTCATACCTTAACACCCCATACTTACAGGAGAAAGTCGGCTTGCTTTCCTGCTGGAAGCAAAGCACAGTTCTACGTCTTACACTGCAGGGTTTTAGAAGAAGCTAAGCCCCGATAGCGTACCTAGAGCCTTCCTTGGGAGAGGCAGTTGGCTACACGGAGAACTCCGTGCCAAGAAAACGTTATTCAGGGAAGGGACCAGTGTTTAGCTAGAGTGTGTATTTACCTGGTAGAAAGCACAAGGAGGTAGGCTGCGTGTTCGCTGGAAACAGGGACCTGATGGCACAG